>NC_063335.1:95924309-96011643 GCF_021869965.1 Rhincodon typus | reverse complement strand
GTGGGCTTGAAATGAATATCGGTTTCTAGGTGGTTGCCCGATATGGAGACAGAGAGGTCCAGGAAGGGGAGAGAGGTGTTAGAGATGGTCCAGGTAAACTTAAGGTTGGGGTGGAAGGTGTTAGTGAAGTGTATGAACTGTTCGAGCTCGTCGTGGGAGCACGAGGCGGCGCCGATGCAGTCATCAATGTAACGGAGGAAGAGGTGGGGTTTAGGGCCGGTGTAGGTACGGAAGAGGGATTGTTCCACGTAACCTACAAAGAGGCAGGCGTAGCTTGGGCCCATGCGGGTACCCATGGCTACCCCCTTTGTCTGTAGGAAGTGGGAGGAATTGAAAGAGAAGTTGTTGAGGGTGAGGACAAGTTCGGCTAAGCGGATGAGGGTATCAGTGGAGGGGGACTGGTCAGGCCTGCGGGACAGGAAGAAGCGGAGGGCCTTAAGGCCAACTTTGAGAATGCACTTTTAGAAGTGATCAGTTCCCTGGCACCCCTTCTCCAACACATCCATCATCAATTATAATTAGGAGACAATAAGATGCTGGAAGCCAGAATCTGTAGGTGTGAGGCTGAAAAGGCACAGCAGGTTAGACAGTATCAGAGGAGCAGGAATCATTTCGGGCTGGACCCTTCATCAGGCCTGGGGAGAGGGAAGGGTGCCCACAAATAAAGGGGAGGGTGGGCTGGGAGAAGGATAGGAGAGATGGTGATATACGGATATGGGGAAGGGTTATTGTGATTGGTCTGTGGGAAGGGTGGAGCAGATAGGTGAGTAGGAAGATGGAAGGTCAGGTCAGGTCAGGGAGGTGAGGAGGAGGTGGAGGGCTGGACATTGGATAAGACTGGGAGTGGAGGTATTTTGAAGCTGGTGAAGTCAATGTTGAGGCCATTGGGCTGTAAGCTCCCAGGGCGAAATATCAGGTGTTGTTCCTTCAGTTTACATTTGGCCTCACTCTGACAGTGGACGAAGCCAATGTTGGACAAGTGGTTGGGAGAGTGGGAGGGGTAATTAAAATGGATGGCAACTGGAAGGTCAGATTGGTTGATGCACACATTTGTGCTCTCTACCCCTTCCCCAGTCCTGATGAAGGGTTTTGGCCTGAAACGTTGACTTTTCTGCTCCTCTGATGCTGTCTGACCTGCTGTGCTTTTCCAGCCTCACACCTACAGACACCAATTATAATTAAATTGGCTGTAATGTGAAAATCTGATTTGTTTAACGTTGCTTCCTATAGAGATACAATTTCCAGACTGCAACTACAAAGATAAACGAAGAATTAATGTATTGGAAGGACTGTTTCTGAACTTTTTATTTCTTTATTTTTCTAATTTATTCCTATGATCTATAATGTTGGACTTTTTCTTTTGGTTTTTTTCCCTAAGAATTTGTACTTAGGAATCTGTACCTAGGTACCTGCACCTCAGATGGGGCAGTAAGTTGCGACTTGTAAACTTTTCATTGTACTCATGTGAGTACATGTGACAATAAAGCTAATTCAATTTAATTCTAATTCTATTCTATTTTCTGACATTTTGTTAATTTGTCACAGTTTAAGTAAGTGGCCAGAAGAGATTGTGAGATCTATCTTGTCTGGCCTTAAAATTGCTCTAACAGGATATCTAACAGTGTTGTTAGTTATTTTTGCCATTGCAAATGCTTATGGCGTAAAAATGTTTGACCACAAAACTGTTGAAAATGTGAGCTGATACCAATTGGTTGAGGGCAACAAGAGCATCTGAGAACAAGTCAACAAGGTACCCAACAGGATCGCTGATGGGTTTAGGATTGAGAAATGAGGAGGAAGAACTGAAAAAAGAATGGATTAAAACTGGCGAATTGAGTGTTCTATCGGATACAATAAGAGGAATATAGAGAAGGAAAGAAGGATTAGAAAGAAAGATTCAGAAACAGAGACAAAAAAGAGAAATGTAAATACAATTCTTGATAAAAAGTAACATTTTTAAAGTTTTCTAATTATAGGGAGTGCGAGCCCAGCATGGCCAAGTACTTAAGACTGTTGAAGTTTTAACTTAATTTCTTTATTTTTCTACTTAATACTAAGAAGGACTGTAAAGTTTAACTTTTAGCTTTGTTTCTTTATTTTTCTACAGTGTATCTAAGATTTTGTACCTAGGTATCTTTGTACCTAAGGTGGCACCAGGAATGGCGATATTGTACACTTTTCACTGTACTCATGTACTTCTGTACACATGACGATAAAATCTAATTATAACTCTAGTTATAATTCTAATTAAGTTACAAACCAAAGAATGAGATGGCACACTGTTAATAATTACATTTTCAGTGACAGTGATGTTTATTGGCAGCCATTAACACATCACCTAATGAAAAGGACACTTCTACTTCTAATTAATACCCTAAATATCTTTGATAATTATAGTTCAGAACAGCTACATAATAGCGCTTCACGCTGTTCAATGCAATCAATTGAGTGATAGTGACCACAACTCCATATGTTTTAAGTTTTGTTACGGAAAAAGAAAAAGATGGTCTGCAAAAAAGTGTTTTGGAATTGGAGAAGACAGATTTTATTGAAATAAGACAGGATCTGACCAAAGTAAACTGGGAATAGCTTCTTCCAGGAAAATATACAGCAGAATGGTTCTGGCAGGACGAGTTAATAAATTAATTAAGAAGGCATATGGGACACTTGCCTTTATCAGTTGAGGCATGGATTATAAAAGCTGTGAGGTTATGTTGGAGCTGTACAGGATTTTGATTAGGCCACAGCTGGAGTACTGGGTGCACTTCTGGTCATTGCACTATTGTAAGGATATGATTGTGTTCGAGGGAGTGCAGAAGAGATTCACAGGATGTTGCCTGGGATGTAACATTTTAGCTAGGAAGAGAGGCTGATAAGCTGGATAAATCTTCGAGAGCAGAGAAGGTTGAGGGGGGAGCGTGATGAGGTGTATTAGATCATGAGGGGCATGGAGAAAGAATGAGTAGAAAGCAGTGTTCCTCTTAAATGAATGGTCAATAACAAGGGGGTGTAATTGTAAGGTGAACGGCAGTAGGTTTAAATGAGACTTGAGGAAAACATTTGTAGCCAGAAGTTGATGGGAAAATGGAATACAGTGCCTGGGAATGTCATTCAGGCGGAAACCTCACAACCTTTAAAAAGTACTTGGATGAGCACTTGAAATATCATTACGTTGAAGACCATGGACCATTTGCTGCAAAGTGCGATTAATGTACATTTGCAATAGTTTTTTGTTGCTGCAGACTTGATGGGCCAAAGGGCCTCTTCTGTACTGAATGATTCTATGATTCGATGGATAGTGAGGGAGACAGTGAAATGCCACCTTCACAAAGTTAATGGGGAGCAGAGCATCTCAGATATTCACATTTAACCGCAAACCTGTCTCTCTGCTGAAATTGTGGTGCCATTTACCTATAAATAGTAGCAATAGGATCCCATTGTTTGTCTGCACCCTTGCTTTGGCTTTGTAAGCTGCCTTCTCCTGCAGTAACAAGGAAGGTAAATGGAGGAGCACAGTGGGCCAGGCAGCATCAGAGGAGCAGGAAAGTTGACGTTTCGAGTCTGGACCTTTCCTCAGAAAACATTTTCTGAAGAAGGGTCCCGACGTGAAACGTCAACTTTCCTGCTCCTCTGATGCTGCTTGGCCTGCTATGTTCCTCCAGCTCCACACTGTGTTATCTCTGACTGCAGCATCTGCAGTTCTTACTATTTCTAAGGAAGGTAAATAGCCTTGTCTGTGAGTTCAGTGGTGCAACAACAAAGCGAGTGGTGGATGAAGTCTCCCCCAGCCCCTTGCCCACCTCAGGTTAGCAAAGAGGTATAAGTTCACCTTGTGGTGAGGGGAGCGGGTCCAGTGCATTCCACACTGGCAGGGTCTTCTCAGGACGCTCCTGATAGTGACAGGGTCTCCGCAGCCCCTCTGCCAGTAACAACAGCATCTCAAGTTATCATAATGACCGGAGGAGAGTCCTTCGCCAGAGTGTGAACCCTCAGGAATACCAGGAATCGGCAGGCATCAGGCTGCCAGGCACGATGGAGCTGCATGTCAGCGGCCTGCCCTCCCCACAGCTGGCAGTGAAGGGCAGCTTCATATGGGAGCTCTTGGAAGCAAATCAAGAAAACACAGCACTTGGGCTTCAATTGGATGAATACTGAGTTTGATGATCATCCATGATCAGTTTAAAAGGCTCAAAAGGCTGATCGGCCTAGTCCTGCTCCTAATTTCTATGTTTCCACATTAATAGGTATTTATTAAGTTACCACTTGTGTGAGGCAACATGTTTTTGCAACATTTCCATTGGATGTCCCCTGGAAATGCAGGAAGACTATGGCTTACTCCCAAGCCTGTTTAGGAGGGACTAATGAGTTTGTGCTTGACTGTATGAACATATTGATTCTGGGTGAGAGAGGTCGGGTTTGAAAACGCAGGGTAAATGGAGATTGATGACCTATCTTTATTTGACTGGAAGGATGATGTGGGAAAGGTCCTGAATCATGTTGGTACGAATGCCTTCTCAGTCTCTCTGGTGCCTGCTGTGTCATTAGGCCCAAGATCTGCCCTCAGATCTTTTCTGGCTCCTGCAGCCCCTGTACTCCCTTGTCAGCAATACCTCTTGCTCCACTCAATCCTCATTAGCCACGGCCCCTGCATTCTTTATCACAAGATTGTTCACAATACAACAGACCACCACAATCTGGGAGACTCTGTCTGCAGCATAGTCAAGTGTCCCACTGGAATTCATTGCCACAGATGGCTGTGGAGACCAGGTCATTGAGTATATTTAAGACGGAGATTGATAGGTTCTTGATTGTCAAGGGGATCAAGGGTTATGGGGAGAAAGCAGGAGAATAGGGTTAAGAAACTTATCAGCCATGATTGAATGATGGAGCAGACTCGATGGGCCAAATAGTCTAATTTCAGTTCCTATGGTCTTAGGGAATGATCCAGGCACCTGAATCCTATCTTCAGGAAGATATGGCCTTTCTTATGGGCAGGTCGAGGAGGAATGAATTGGCTCCCTTTTTCACACCTTGACTGGCCACAACAGACGTTTATAATTCTGCAATGAAAAGAAAAAATGCTGGAAATCACAGCAGGTCAGGCAACATCCATTGAAAGAGGGCAAGCTAACATTTTGAGTCTAAGTGACTCTTTGATATGCCACACTTCAATTAAAAATTGGACTAGTTCAAATTATAAGGTTTTATTGAGTGAAGGAAATAGGAATTTTAATACTTACCAAAAAAAATAATAAAACACATGAAACACACACAGAAACACAGATATAAAGCTTAAAAATACAAATACAAAAAAGAAAATCAAAAGTCTGAAGTTTTAAAAGTTTTTAGAATCTTTGAGCTGTTAGATTGTAACCCGAGACCACTGCTGTTTAATTGATGCCTTCCATCTTCAACAGTGGCAGGATTTGTGGATATCTTTAAGTTCCTGATGAATGGATGTTTCTCCAATTTGTGGGTACTGATTTTAGAGAGGCAGAGAGAAACAGGCAGGGAAAAAGAGAGAGCAATCCTTCCATCCTGCTCTTATAAATGCTATCCTCTCGTTGTGTAAAAGCTGTTGCCACAAAAAGTCATTTATGTATTCCCATGTCTAGCTTTACTAGTATTTTTCATGTTGATTATTTGCAGGTGAGTTTCAATCCAGTTTGTTAAAATGCCAGAAAGGTGTAAACCAAACAGAAAGTGCAGATCTGAGTTAAATTGCAATGCTATTTTATGAAGATGTTGGTTTCACTTCAGACTGATTCTTGTTTCTTAATAGTCCTATAAGCTTAACTTAGTCTGGTCAGGTGATCACTGTATCCATCTTAAGTCAGCGTTTTCCCTTCTTTAAGAATTATTTTAGTCCATGAAATTTCCAGGTATTAAAAATAAGAGGGTGGAAGCTGAAAATTATTGGTCAATATTTGGTTAAGCTATCACAACTTATCAGAAACAAAAATAGAAATTGCTGGAATAACTCAGCAGGTCTGGCAGCGTTTGCGGACAGGAAGCAGAATCAATGTTTCGGGACCAGTGACCTTTCCTCAGAAATCATTTGGTTTAATTTAGATTTCGCCTGTACGTCTGTCCATGGGTTTTTCACTGGAGTCAACCAGCAGCAAAATGCTTGGGTACCTGAAGATGTTTCAGTGCCATGGCTGCTTCTAGGTTGCCATGCAGGATCCAATGATGAGTTTATTATTGATGGTGCGGAAACTGTACCTGTTAATGAAGGGCACTGACACTGTACCTGTTAATGAAGGGCTATGGGAGCTTTGATAATGAAACACATTTTGCATTCTGGGGAATCCGGTGATGGTGCCAAACTCTTTGGCTGCCTCAGACTGACTGTGTAAGATAGTGGTGGATTGACAAAACAGAGCTTTGGTCACTAACTTGTTGCAGTGATGTTCCAGTGACTGAGAAATGCCTCACCTGTGTCCAGGACCTGTTGGAGTGAAACAGAGTAGAAGTTAAGGGCCATGATAACTTCTGTTGACACTGGCCTCCAAGGCCAATGGAGATCTGTTCAGCCATCATAACTCTAAGATCTATGACAGTCACTCTGGACAGGTGCATTCATAGACAACGCTGCCACTCTGACATTTGGAGATAGCTCATTCTCTGCAGACGACCATGAGTCTCTGTGTGACCACACCTCCCTCTCTTTTCATGTTCTCTTCGATCTGAGACCCATGACCCGAGTGGACCATGCTCATGACAGGTGTTCCTCCAGCTCAACACTGTGGCATCCATGACAGGTGGGCATTGCCAGTCTGAAGGCACCAACTTCCAGATGCTTCAGACACCCCACTCTCTTACCTTTGAATGCGCTCATGTGCCAGCATCTAGTTGGCACTATAGAGGCTCAACATGAATTCCCTAGAACCTGAACACCCCCTCCTCACTGTATAACCCTCCACCCATCTCCAGGCTTCTTATGAAACTGCTTTTACCCCATAGCTGCTGCCTTGATTTAGTTGCTGGGACTCTTACAATCCAAGGTCCCCTCATGCACTTTCTGGAAAATTGAAATAGATCTGTAATATTACCATTAATCACTTTAACTAGCTTTTAACCATCTGTTTTATTTTTTCAAAACTGTGGCCACCACACTGATTATTTACCCTTCCCACATTCGGCTGAGTTATTCCAGCAATTTCTAATTTTGTTTCCAATATGTGATAGCTTATCAAAATATTGACGAAAAATTTTCAGCTTCCACCCTATGATGTAGAATGGAGTGATTCCCACCTTCACCTAGCAACCATGCAAGCACCTAGTTGCACAAGCTCGTGTTTGTGATTGGGCCTTTTATAGGTTTTTTTTCTTCTCCTTAAGCTGTTGAAGTCAACAGTGGCAGGCCCACAACTAAAACCAAATGAGGTGAGCTAACCCAGCAGTGATCAGATACTATACTGGAACCTACATGTTCTCTCCCTTTCAGTTCCAAATCAAACCAAATTTTGGGACCACAACTATTCATATTATACAGTAATGAAGTAACTGAGGGCATTTTTGCTAAGTTTACAGATGGCACAAAGATAGCTGGAGAGATAGGGTGGCTGGGGCGCTGCAGAAAGACTTGGACAGGCAAGGAGAATGGACAGAGGGAAGAACTGAGACATAGACTATTTTCTAAATGGGGAAGGCTTTAGAAATCTCATAGAGTCATACATCAACTCATTCATGTTGATCAGGTTTCCTAAACTGAACTAGTCCCATTTGCCTGCATTTGGCCCATATCTCTCGAAACCTTTCCGATCCATCCACCTGTTCAAATATCTTTTAAATGGTGTAATTTTGATCACATCTACCACTTCTCCTGGCAGCTCGTTCCATATACACACCACTCTCTGCATGAAAAAGGTGCCCCTCAGATCCTTTTTAAATCTTTCCCCTTTCACCTTAGACCTATGCCGTCTAGTTTTGGATTCCCCCACCCTGGGGAAGAGATCTTTGCTACTCACCTTATCTGTGCCCCTCATGATTTTGTAAACCTCAATAAGCCTCCTATGCTCCAGGGAAAAAAGTCCCAGCCTATTCAGCCTCTCCCTAGAACTTGAACCCTCCAGTCTCAGTAAATCTATTTTGCACCCTTTCCAGTTTGATAGCATCCTTCCTATAGCAAGGCAACCAGAACTGTACGCAGAACTCCCAAAGTGGCTTTACCAATGTCTTGCACAGCCATAACACAACATCCCAACTCCTGTATTCAATGCTCTGACCGATGAAGGCAAGCATGCCAAATGCCTTCTTTACCACCATGTCTACCTGTGATGCCACTTTCAAGGAACTATGTACCTGTACTCCTCAGGACTTAGCGTCTTAGTTCAGGATTCTCTTACTGTTAACATGCAGGCTCATTTGGCAGTTAGTAAGGCGAATATAATGCTAACATTCATTTCAAGAAGCCTAGAATACAAGAGCATGAATGTTCCGCTGAGGCTTCATAAGTCTCTGGTCAGACGATATTTGGAATATTGTGAACAGTTTTGGCCCCATATGAGAAGGAAGGATGTACTGACCTTGGAGAGTTTCCAGAGGAGGTTCACAAGAATGATCCTGGGGATAAGGGCTTGCCACATGAGAAACGATTGAGTACTTTGGGTCTGAACTCAATGGAGGTAAAAGAAGGAATGGGGGGTGTGCTGAATTCTCGTTGAAATTTACAGAATACTGACAGTCCTTGATAGGGTGGACATGGAGAAGATGTTTCCACTACTAGGATCAACTAGGACCCAGGGGCACAATCTCAGAGTGAAGGCATAACCCTTTAGAATTAACATGAGGAGGAATTTCTTCAGCGAGAGGGTGGTTAGTCTATGGAACTCATTTCCACAGAGGGCTGTGGAAGCCAAGTCATTGAAAATATTTAAGACAGATATAGATAGGTTCTTGATTAGAAAGGGGATAAAGGTTATGGCGAGAAGGCAAGAGAATGGTAAATGTGAAAGATGCCAGCCATGGTGAGCACTACCTGTCCCTTCACTTATCTTAATGTCTTCTGCAAACTTAACAACGATGCCCTTAGTTCCATCGTCCAGATAGTTAATGTCTAATGTGAATAGCATGGGCCCAATACTGACCCCTGCAGAACATCACTAGTCATTGATCGACATCGAAAAAAGACTCCTTTATTCCCCTCTCTGCCTTCTGCCGGTCATCCAGTCTTCTAACCGTGCCAGTACCTTTCCCTCACACTATGGGCTCTTATCTTATTTAGCAGCCTCTTGTGTAGCACTTTGTCAAAGGCCTTCTGGAAATCTGAATAGATCGAATACACTGGCTCTCCTCAGTCTAACTTGCTCAATATCTCCTCAAAGAATTCTAACAGATTTGTCAGGCGTGACTCCACTTGACAAAGCTGTGCCGACTCAGCCCTATTTTTCCAGGTACTCCACATTCTCTTCCTTAGTAATAGACTCGAAAATTTTATCAAGAAGCAAGGTCAGGCTAACTGGCCTATAATTTCCTATCTTCTGCCCTCCCTGCCTTCTTAAATAGGAGAGTTACACTAGCCACTCTCCAGTCCTTTGGGATCCTCCCTGACTCCAGTGATTCCTGACCTGAAAGATCATCACCAGATCTCCTCAGCCATCTCCTTCAGAACACTGGCATGTAATACTTCCCTTCTGGATGATTTATCCAGCTTCAGACTTTTCAGCTTCCTCAGCGCCTTCTTTTGCAGTTCAAAAAGGAAATGAAATATTTTTTGCTATGAAGGCCAACACAGCAATATGAAATCTCATTAACAGAAATGAAATGAATGGTCAGTTTCACAGAGCTACAAGTGGAAGGGAGGGAAACTATTGTGTAACTTTTTAGAGAACAGTGAGTTGAATGGCTTCCTGCTGCATGGTACCAATCCAAAGTATCAGTTTCTCCGTCTCAGTGTTTGAAGGGAGGATGATGGCCACACATGTTGAAGTTCTGAGGTGAGCTATGAGCGGAACAAGATGTCAGAAGTGGGTTCAAATTGCACAAAGGGGATGGTGTGGAGACATTCTTTTTGTCAAGAAGTCGGCTTTATCTTTTATTAACGTTTAAACAGATGAAAACCTGACTTTTGTGTGAAAAGCAATGAACTGGATGCAGGGAGATGTAGGACTGGTTAAACTCAGCACATGTTTAGGAAGTTGACTGCTCGATCATAGCAGGTATTGTTGGCAGGCACAGGAGGAGGTTAACCATGGAAACTGAGGGCTTACCAAGGATAGCCAAAGGTAAACGAGAATAGAAGCTATTTGAAAGATTTGCTGTTTCAATTGAGACAAAGCTGCAGTGGAGCTGTGAAAGGAAGTGAGCCACTGAGAGAGACAATAGAGGAGGAAAGTGGAGACCAACCATATGTCAAGGTCATAATCACAACTGGTGATTTTAATCCCACTATGGGGTTTCACTGTGGCTTAATGAAAGCTGGATTGCAGAGTTTCCATGTCAGTGTGGTACAAAAGCTGTTTGGAATTTAAGCAGTAGTTATATCGTGCAGAGCTGGGTTTTTTAGACTTGGAGGTGCTGCAAAGTTTTGAATTTAATGATCTTTATTGTGACTCTTTTCAATGAATTAAGCAATTGTATCATTCCAGTGAGCATGAGAGACTCAGTAACTAGTAAACTAAAACATAAACCATCTGCTGTAACTACATCTTATTAAATTCTATATCAATGCAAATATTTGACACACACACACAGAGCTCACATTACATTTATGACGTGACCAGCTCTTTATGTTTAGCAAACATTCAGGATCTGGTCTCTAGTTATTACTTGCATATATATGGTCCCTCATTATTTCTCTCAGACATGTAAGCAGATGCAAAGGATATATTATGTACAGGAGTGATGTTATGTGTCAGTCAATTGATAGTCTATTTATGCATTTGTAATAACTCTGAAATTCCATGTTTGGACTGTCATACTTCCTTTTTGAAACCCTTTTCTTTAATACATTGGCCAAGGTGAAAATGTTGGCTGGGACACAAGGGGGCACTCAACTACTGAGTGAACCTCTGTCAATACAGTGTGGAGCTGGAGGATCACAGCGGCATGATGAAGGGTGTAAACCCAAAACATCGACTTTCCTGCTCCTCTGATCCTGTCTGACCTACTGTGTTCCTCCAGCTCCACACTGTATTGACTCTGACTCCAGCATCTGCAGTTCTTGCTATCTCTGAGTGAACCTCTGCTCACTTTCTCACAAGATCTGTAATATTCTTCTGAGTCAAACTTGGTTTAATATAGGATGTCAATATGCAAAAACTGTGTTCAGTACTTCAGTATTGCACATGAATATGAGTTGTGAGCCCAAACTCTGGTCAAAATTACAATCTTCAGGCTAAGACTGTTAACAACTAAGCCTGCCTGGAATATCATGTAAAAATAGGGTTAATGTGAATTATGTATGGAGAAAGGTTTTACTGCTCCTCTTTGCTGAGTGAACAGGTACTGAATGGTACAGTCAGGGGATATTATTTTCTCTTAATGTTAACAAGACAGCAAACTAGAAGCAATGATTATCAGCCTATCTGTTGAAACATAACCAAACACCATAAACACTGTGACAAAATAAATCAAATTTGAATCAGTGCCAAAGATACTTGTAGAATATTGGATGACAAAAACAAGCAATATAATGTTCTACAGTTCAATAGGTTCAGAGTTTGTTTTGCTTGACCTAATTTCACCCTTTACTTTCGTCATGTTGGGACATGATTCAAGGAGAGCTGATTGTCCTGAAGTCCAAACCTCTGTACCAGGCAATTGTTTAGGCACATTAAGGGGCAGTGCGTGATTCATCCATGGTAGGTATTGTTGTCCGTTGAGCTGGACTGAGTCTGCACTCACCATGTCATAGATTTGCTATCATCATCTTCTTTAAGTGTAGGGATCTAGATTTAATAAGGTGGAGCAAAACCACTTACTGGTCTAACTCAATGAAGGTCTTCTTTTGAACAAGTCACTGTTTTTGCACATTACTAATTAGTTACAGTTTATATTTATAAGATAGACATTGTTCCAGAAGCTATGAGGATGACCTGGATATTAGATGACATTATCATGGTGGTTGGTGTAAATTGCATCCTTGCCGTTTTAGACTCCTTCAGATCCATCTCCAACCATATTTCTCTGTTATTTGTGTTATATATTTGTATATGTAATCACATTTGCTGCTATCCCATCTCTTGCCATCTCCTAGAATGTGTTCTCTTCAAACTCGGAACACTGGTATTTTTATGGGTGGAGGACCATTAGGTTCTCATTTGACTTTAATTCTCTTCTTGACAATCTGAGATCTATAAGTCCCTTCAAGTTTGGAGAACCTTTATTCTTTTGGATATCCTTCATGGTAATGTCTTCCCTTTTGAAACAGCCAATTTCTTCCTTGCAGTAGTTTGAATTGTTGGACATTGTTAGGCCCTTCTCAGTAGTGATTTTCATGGAATAAAAATCGAAAGAACTGCGGATGCTGTAAATCAGGAACAAAAACAGAAGTTGCTGGAAAAGCTCAGCAGGTCTGGCAGCATCTGTGAAGAAAAAAATCAGAGTTAACATGTGGGTCCGTTGACCCTTCCTCAGAACAGTTCCAAAGAAGGGTCAACGGACCCGATACGTTAACTCTGATTTTTGATTCACAGATGCGGCCAGACCTGCTGAGCTTTTCCAGCAACTTTGTTTTTGTTCATGGTTTTCACGGAGTTGTATACACCATGTCTTGGATCTGTTTCTTGGATTTTTATCCTAAGTCTGCCTGTAGTTAACTGCACAGTGACCATATTTTTCAGGTGAACAAAAACAGTTAAAAAACAATAAATGGATCATTTAAAAACAAAAAAGTATGAAGAAGCAGAGCTAACCAATGAAACTCTTATTGCACATTTTTGATTAAAAGGCAGAGCTAGAGACAGAAAATGACCAAGCCCCATGTCCTGAGCACTAGCAATGTGGTGGAGATGGGAGTCGAGCTAAGGAGTTGAGTCTCACTAAAACTGTGCTTTGTTTGTCCCAACCTACCCCTCTCCCATTTCTGAAGAAGGGTCCCGACCCAAAACGTCAGCTTTCCTGCTCCTCTGATGCTGCCTGGCCTGCCGTGTTCCTCCAGCTCCACACTGTGTTATCTCAGACTCCAGCATCGGCAGTTCTTACTATCTCTCTCAGTGTTGGAGCCTCAACTTTTTACAATTTGTAGAAATGGCTCTAATAAAAGGACTGAAGATATCGTAGCTAAATTTGATGATGACGTAAACTTAAGTAGGAAAGTATGTTGTGAAGACAGTGAAAGGAGGCTACAAAGGAATTAGATAGGTCAATGGAGTAGACAATGATCTGACAGATCATGGTGCAATGTGAAAAAATGTGAAATTGTCCATTTTGGCAGGATAAATGAGAAAAACATATTATCAAAATGGTGACAGATTTTGCAGAGCTCTGAGATGCAAAGGGATCTGTGTGTCCTAGTACATGAATGGCAAAAGCTTGTATGTTAGTATAGCATATAATTAGGAAAGCTAAAGGAAAGCTACCATTTATTGTATGTGGAATACAAATTGTGGAGGCCATGCTTCACCTATAAAGGACATTCATGAGACCACCTTGGGAGTACTCTGTACAGTTCTCTTCTCCTTGGGTAAGAAAGAATGTAAATGCTTTGGAAGCAGTTCTGAGAAGGCTTACTGGACTAATACCTGAAATGGACAGATTGCCTTAAGAGGAAAGGTTGGGCAGGCTTGTATCTGCCTGAGTTTAGGTAAGTGAGAGATGATTTGATTGAACATATAAGATCCTGAGAGAATTTGACAGGGTGTTTCCTCTACAAGAGAAATTAGATCTAGGGGCCACTTGAAAAATAACAAGTTGCCCATTTAGAACAGAATTTGCTTTCTCACAGAGGCTCGTTAGTCTTTGGGACTCTCTATAAGACAGCAGAAGCAGAGTCTTTAATGATTTTTAAGGCAGAGATAGATAGATTCTTGATAGGTAAGAGGGTAAAGCATTCTTGGAGGTAGGCAGGAATGTGCAGCCATCAGATCTTGTTGAATTGTGGAGCAGGCTTGAGGGGCAGAGTGGCCTACTCCTGCTTCTATTTTGTAGGTTTGTGTACACTCACTGTTCTTCAGCCAGGGCAAGAGCTGACACCAACTGGACAGACAAAGTCAGTTCCCCAAAGAGTGAAACTAATCCCTTCTTCCAGGAAAAACTTTTTCATTCTTCCACATTTTCTCCAGAACTCAGCTTAAACCTGTCAACATTGGACAATTCCGAACTGTTGCCTTATGTCCTCACCTCCTACTCGTAGTTCTTGCATGAAAGCTACACTAGTAGCTTTCAGATTTGCTAAAGCAGCAGTAGATATTGGGCAAAAGAAACTCACACCTACCCAGCTACTAGTCCTTCTCTCCCCATTCAGTAAATCCTCCTTTAGATCCTGGTCCTTACCTCCAGATCTAGACTCACCTTCTACTGGAGGCCAGGAATGATACTGCAGTTATTATCTGCAAATTGAAGTCCATTATCTTCACTTGTGAACAACATGGGTGCTGTTGCTTCTTGCTTTGTGACTTTCCCTCAAGACTGGTCACTTGACTAACTCAGCTCTAATTGCTCTTTTCTGATGTCTCTCAAAGGTCCATGGGATGTTATGTTACTCTATGATTCCACTTATCTTTCACAGCTGTGTGGAGACTGTGACACTGTCCCCATCTCTAATTATTCCTTTAGAATAGTTCTTGAGTATCTTTCCTCTCTCTTCCTTCTCTACATCAAATTAGGCCATGTCCCATTCACCCTGGTTTCATTCCTTATATCTCCCAATCAGTTTTATTCTTCAGGTAAATTTCTATATTGCCTTCCTCTTAAGTTTTAGTTTAATTTTAATATCTTTATCTAAAAATATATAGTTGCAAAGTGCTTAAAGAAGATAGCCCTTTATACTAACTGAGCTACGTGGCATTTTAGCTCAATGTAAGTCTCCACTCATCCCTCTTCATCCAATCACTTCATCACATCATTCCATTCCTTTCTTCCTCATTCACTTATCTTCTACTCACTTCAACTTTGCATGTTTTCCACGTTCTTACTGCTTTTTAGGGAAAGAAATTTCTCCTGAGTTCCTTTTGGATTTATTGGTGACTATCTTAGACTTGTGAGACTTATTTTTATTTTCATCAGAAATGGAAAGATGGTCTTTACATCAATCTTATAAAATCCTTTCATAATTTTAGAGACTGCAATAAGTCTGCCCTACACTTCACTTATCTATAGATAAGAGCCCTGCCCCATTCAGCCTGTCTTGAATAATGTATCCTCTCAATTTTGTACATATCACATAATGAAATTGAATCAAATCTCTTATCTTATTGGACTTTGCCTTTGATAGTCCACCACCTTTATCTTTGTACATTATCCTTTGTGGCTTTCATAGTAAAGCTAACCATGTAGTGATCACTTTTTTCTCAGATGTCATTCTATTTTATATGTCTGTTATCTATCTCACCACATTTCGCAGAAAATTAAATAATAAATTAAACAATGAGTTTGACTGAATGGTTTTGGTTTGTAAATTGCTCAACTCCATGGAGCTCTTGCTAATGGAGTCCTTGGAACATCTGTTAGTCTCACAGTTAATAGAAGATTGGAGGCATACAAATCTAGGCAGGAGATGATGCAATTTCCTAACAAACCTGATGCTGTGCATTTCTCTGAGTGTGTTGACTGACAGAGCTGGTTAGTGATCTGGTACCATCGAATATCAGATTTCTGTCCCAGTGAATCATTGCAGTAGACAAAGTCCAGCCTTATCATAACAAGTCAACAGTAAACTGGAAATGTCAAACTTGAATGCTTCAATGGTTAGAACACATTGAACCTAAGTGAGCAGAGCCTGTTAGTTCTGGTAAGCAAGCAGAAGCAGCTTTTATATTGGTTTAGTGATGTCAGTGCCTACTGACACGTGGACCTGTCACATGGCAGTGACAACATAATAAACATGTTTGGTTTGATGAGGCTGACTCCTTCCTTTCTGGTGGCTTTCCTTGACTGACATCAAGAGAAGCCAGATCATCTCTAGATATAACATCCCTGCCATTTTAGAGCATACCACCCACTGCTCCCTATCTATCCACTCCACTGGAGCTAGAAGGCAAGACCTAAGCTTACCTTAGGTCGAGGAGCTGTGGGTATTGTTTCTTTTAAATGCCTCTGATACGGGGGAGACATAACAGCTCAACTTCTTCAGGCCTTTTCTTTTTGCAGAAACACTGAGTTGTCCCAGGACAGAAGGAGGCTGTTCAGCCTTTAGTGTTTATGCCAGCTCTATAAATAAATATTGCACTCAGTGCTACTGTCTCTGTAGAGCTGACATCTTTCCTTTCCGGATATGAATATAATTTTGGCTTGAATGTTCCATTGAATTTTCCTGCACCATAATTGCTGGTCATGCATTCGAAATCTTAACCACCCACTGAGTGAAAGAAGTTCTCCTCATGTCTCCTTTGTTTTGCTTCCCAATCTCTTAAATCACTGTTGTCTCTTTCTGGGCCCTTTTGCCAGTCAGAACAGTTTATCATGACTTTGAACACTTGCAGCAAAATTCAACTTCTCCAATTTATCTGCATCGCTGGAAGCAACTTCGTGAATAATTTGAACGTTCTCTGTAATGTTTTTGCATCTTTCCTAAAGTGTTATGCGCAGAATTAGATGGGATGCTTCAGCTGAGGTCAAACCAGTGTCTTCAAAGTTTAACATACCTTCCCTTCTCATGTATTCTATGCCCCTGTTAATAAAGACTAGAATACATTGTGTAGAATCTTGTAGTGGTCTGTGCGAGGTGGGCTATAGCAAGACAAGTGGCAGAATTGAACCACGTTATGAAGAACCCTATCTCAATGTCAGGAGCAATTGGTACCATCTTTTATGCTGTGGACAAGCTGCAAGACAAAATTGTCACAAGGCAGTCTCAAGTTGCTAATTTACAGCTATTATTGGCTGTTTAATGCATTGTTAAAACCCAAGTTGCCTCATCACTATTCAGGCTCCCATGTCACCAAAGCAAGCTCAATGTCAGGAAAACCTGGCAAGGAAACCAGAGTGAGCGAGCACCTGGTGGATTTAGCTTGCTGCTTGCTCTAAAGGAACTCCATGTTGGAAATCAGGCAACAGCATCTCAGGGAATGCCCAAGTGCACCGGTCACATGCACCGCTTGTCCACAGATATTGGCATCTGATCATGTTCTAGTCTCTAAAAAGCCTCATAGCTCATCTCTGATCTACTTACAATTTGCACTTCAACACTGCACCATGGGCTGCACAAGCTGCTATCATTGCAATGCTACAGCAAGGATACTGTTTATTCATGGGCATACACCCAGTTGAGGGAGTGGACCTGGCTGTATCTCTGGGCTCTTCATTTGCTCTTAAAGCACTCTCTCACTCTGAGCCTACCTGAATGATCACCACATCACCACCTTGCATTGCTTTGCCTTCCCCTTTTGCGTTTCAGCCCTTCAGCCAGCTATATGTCAGGCTCATATATCAGCTTGTCAAACCATGCCATCTAGTACAGACACAAAGCCAGGAAGCTTGTCATAGTTTTCAGCAGGCTTCAATAAAGACAAGGGGGATACCATTTCTTCAAGACAGCAAGTCAAGGACAGCACTCCAAGTCCAGCTCAGGGCTATCGCTTTCCTTGTTCAGTGTGAGAACCAAAGGATGGGTAGCACAACATCTCTCTTGACTCTTTCTGCTCTGTTGTGGGCTGTTTTCCTCCTGAAATGAGAAAGAAGCAGGTATTAAGGAGGATGAAAGTTGGTGGCACAGCTATTACTGGTGGTGTAGTGAGGAAGTGCCCTGAGTAATTGAATAGGTAGCAGGGTATGCAGGGTTAGTGCTGTCAGAGTTGGGGTGAGTGAGGGTATATGTAGCAGGTGATGAGAGTGATAAAGTATGAGCCTTGGCAGGAGGTGGGTGCAGTAGCAGAAATAGAGTGAGTGTGAGGTATCAGAGAGAAGATAGTGGCTCTTCCATTGGAGTGGAAGAGGATATTGACCTTCTTCCTACAGTGTAGAGCATTTCCCCAGGCAGCCTGGGATTGCTCTAATCTGGTGACAGCCTCAGATCAGGCTGGTATGCTATGGCATTATGGCCTCCACTGCTGGTCCTTGGGGAGAATGAAGTCATGTGTCAGCAATACCTCCTTCCAGCAGAACCTAGGACCCTGCCTGCATGGTAGGGAGCTGATATCCTCCTGTCTGTCATGTCCAGGGTAAATGTCAGGAACCATGCAGGGCAGCGCCAGACTGACAGTGCATTTCCAAGTGCATAAGTGGCTTTTAAAGATGGTGTGAGTGCAAGAGATGCCAGCGAATTCCGGGATATTTGCTGAGTGGTGAGCTGTTCCGAGAATGGGACATGGTAAGATGGGATGGAAATCAGACATGAGAGGCACCATAGAGCTGTGGTAGGTCATTAACAGGACAAGATATAGCAATAGAACATGCTTGTGCTCTCAAGAGTTCCCCTTAGTTTTCTTTCCAGCTTCTCAGGCCCCCGAGGTCCGTGCATAGCAGGGTTTTCCTGAACTAGAAGCCAATTCCAAAGGACATTTCCATCAAGTGGGAGTGCTGACGCTGATCAAGGTGCATGGTACCTTGGAGAGGCTGTGTGCATGCATATCTGTACAGCTTGGAGGGAACATTGGTCCTCACAAAAACAACCCCTCTAAAAAAACTCAACACTGCTCGGTCTTAGCCAAAAAAACACTTAAGATTCAACCCTTTATGTTTTATTGACCGCTTTCTCAACCTGTCCTTCCACCTTCAATGACTTATCCCCGTATATATCAAGGTCTGTCTGTTACTACACTTCTTCTAAAATTCTACTCTTTATTTCATATTGATGTTCAATGTTCTTCTGCATTGAATTTCATCTGCCTCCAGTCAACACATTCTATCAACTTGTCTATATCCTATTGAAGTTTTACTCTACCCTCTTTACAGTTTCCAAAAACATCCATGTTTCCTATCATTTGTGCAGCAAAGTCTAGATGGTTAATAAATGTCAGTAAAAATGAAGGTCCCAACGCTTACTCGCAGGAACTCCATTACAAACCTTACTCCAGCGCAAAGAATATCTAGCAACCATTACTCTCTCTTTCCTGCCATTCAGTTAATTTCCAATTAATTTCCATTTTATTCTGTGAGCTATAGCTTTGTCCATAAGTCTGTTGTGTGGCACCAGTTTTCTGGCTATGCAGTCATTGGACAATCTCGGTGCTCCACACGGAACTCAATGCCTACAACATGTATCAAACACAAAGGGGGAAGAGTTCTGGAATGGCCAATTACATGTCCATCTTCCATGCAACCATTTTCTTCTTTCTCCACTAAGGTAAGGCAACTGACAGAAAAACAAGAAAACCTCACCACTCTATCAGCACTTTTTTTTCATTCAAAGTATCTGACATCAGTGACAAGGTTTAGTTTAGTTTAAGTACTTAATTTGAATCTTTAGTTGCCATTGAGAAGGTGGTAGTGGGCCTTCTTTTTCTTAGAGGTGCTCTGATAGTGAAGTTAGACCGTACAATCATTATCTGAACAATCCCATTCTCCCTGTTATGTTCTCATAGCTCTGCAAATTCATTTTCCTCAAGTGTCTATTCAGAATCTCTGATTTTAACATCGTTGTAAAAATTTTGGTGCAGCAACAATAAACAAACAGCAATATCTTTCCAAGTCAGGATGCTGTGTGATTTGGAGGGAAATGTGCATCTCGTGGTGATCCCTTGCATCTGTGACCTTACCCATCTGGGTGTTGGATGTTGCAAGTTTGTGAAGTGCTGTCAAAAAAGTCTTATCAGCAAGGCCTTTTTCTTACCTTTCTCAGGTGGCCAAGGGGAAACGTCGTCCAAAGAAGCTTCTTAAAATATTGACTTCTATCCTCTCTGAGTGTAATATATTATTTAGTAAAAGCCAAGAAAGAGACAAGGTGACCAGGTGCCTTGGTTTTGCTGGGACAGTCCCTGTTTTTATTAAAAGCAATGTACATAAAGGGAATATTTTGCTTTCCAAAAGACATTGGTGTCTCTCCACAGAATGTGGCTATTGCTGGCTAAGCTCACATTCATTGCCCATCCTTAATTGCCCTTGTTGTGGTGAGCCGCCTTCCTTTAAAATGTGGTGTTGGAGCACTCACAGTATTGTTAGGGAGGAAGTCCAGAATTTTGATCCATGGAAAGTCAGACTTGGAGACATACCAGCAGGTAATGGTACTCCCATGCATCCATTGCCCTTGTTATTCAATGTGTCCTGAAAGGTGTTGAGTATTGTTGGAGCTACATTCATGAAGGTAGGTGGAGTTTATCCCATCATACCCCTAGATGGTGTGCACACTTTTAGGAGTCAGGAGGTGGGTTACTCACCACAGAAGTCCCAATCTCGAACTTTCTCTTGTAGCCACAGTATTTATGTGCCCAGTCCAACTTCATTTCTGGTCAATAGCAGTGTTGATAATGGGGAATTCAGCGATGCTATTAAATATCAAGGGACAATGATTAGGACTGAAATGATTGACCTCCAGCAACCACAAGCATCTTCCTTTGTGCCAGGTATGACTCCAACAAGTGGAGAATTTTCCCTCTAATATCCATTGACTCAATATTTTGCTAGGGTTCCTTGAAGCTGCGCTCAGTTAAGTATTGTTTTGATGTCAAGGGCAGTGATTCACACATCAAATATCATGAAATAAGAGTTTATGGTATGGGGGGTAACATATTAGCACGGATAGAGGATTGGTTACTTCACAGGAAGAAGGCAATAGGGTTAAATGGTCATTTTCTGGTTCACAAGATAACCAGTGGGGTGCCACAGATATCAGTGTTATGGCCTCGATTATTTTGCTATCTCCCTTGGTGACTTTGATGAATGGTCCAATCAGTTGCTTTCTTAAGAGAAAAGTGGTCGTGGCTCCATCATTGGCAAATAGGCTTTCAGATGTCTGGGACTTAAACTCTGGAATTCCCTTCCTAAAACTCTCTTCCTTTAAAATCCTGCTTAAAGACTACCTTTTCGACAAAGCTGTTGAGTACCTGTCCCAATATCTATTTACTTAAGCTGGTGTCTAATTTTGTGAGATAAGGCTGTTTATAAAGTATTTTGGAATAATTTATTACATTGAAGTCATTCTAAACACAAGGGATTACATTTTTAGAAATGGTAGCAATGCTTTCTTTCAAATCAGGCACCCCGATCAGCTGACATTCACATGATAAATCATTCATCTTTCTCTCTCTGTTCTTTTCTAACAACATCAAAAGTAAATGATTAACAGGCAGGAAAGGTTGAGAGAGCTGTTAACAAAGTTTGCAGTGTGACTTTATTAATGGAACACAGGGTACAACAACAAGACTATTGATGTTTTACAAGACACTTCTTTGGATTCAGTTGGAATGTTGCTTCCAGGTCTGGGCAATGTGCTTTAAGAAGGATGTGCAATCTTTGGAAAGAATGCAGAAAGGATTCACAAGAATGGTTCCCGGGATGAGGAACTGCAGTCATGAAGCTAGATTGGAGAAGTTAGTATAATTTTCCTTGGAGAAGAGGAGATTGGTAAGGGATCTAATACAGGTATTCAAAACTGTGATAGTTTTAATTAAAGCAGACAGGGAGAATCTATTCCCAATTGTAAAGAATTGAGGATGAGAGGCTACAGATTTAAAGTAATTTGAAAAAGAGTAAATGGGATTTTCACACGCACATGAATAGGGTCTGGAATGGACTGGCTGAGTATGGCAGAGACAGATTCAATTTTGGTATCAAAAAGGGCATCATACTGTTATTTGAAAAGGAAGCATCTGCAGAGTTTCAAGGAGAAGGCAGGAGAATATGTGAAGAAAATTATTCATTTGGATAGCCATTGAACACCTGATGAGTTGAGTGGCCTCTTTCTGTGCTGTAATGATTCTGTGATTAATTCTACCACCAAGCAGGTAGAAAGCTTCAATCAGATAAAATAATCTGATTTGTGAAACTAAATGCAAGGTCTTAGCTGGTTAAACTTTAAACCATCTGATTGTTTTGATCGCTGTTTCTTAACGATAGTGCTATTGGATGCCAAAGATTTCCTGTGATAGTGATAAAGTGGTTCTATTGCCGAGGTGCCAGCTAAAAGTTGTTCTTGATTTATTTGCTTTGCAGATCTTCTCTGGCTGCAGATACTATTACACAGGCACCGGAAAACCATTGGCTTCCAAGTAAACATTCTTTACTTAAATTACCACGTGATTTAACTGAAGGGAAGAGATTTGGCAGCCAATCTGCCTTTTCTTCCCCCGAAATCCATACTATTCTGGGATAGTGGAGGTAGGGGTGTGGGCGACTGGGAAATGTTCTTCTTATAAAGTTTGTTGAAGTTGAGTGGAAGGAAGCTCATATGGAAGATAGACCGGTA
The DNA here is from genome assembly GCF_021869965.1 of Rhincodon typus. NCBI lineage: Eukaryota > Metazoa > Chordata > Chondrichthyes > Orectolobiformes > Rhincodontidae > Rhincodon > Rhincodon typus. The sequence goes on along the minus strand of NC_063335.1, from coordinate 95,989,199 downwards.
GAATGAATGGTCTATTTTTGGCTTGTAGCTTCACTGATATGGCCAAGTAACCTTATACTACCCACTAAAGAAATATTAAGACCTGGATCCACGTTACAGCTGGATTAGAATCAAAGCCATAATGTTTTCTGACCTACACAGCTCAGTAACTTCCTGGATAAACATCCTCAGTCTCAAAGAATGTCAAGTTTATTTTTAAATTGCTGTAGGAACTACAGTAAACTTTGAAGTGACACCGTTCAGTAACAATTGATCTTGGGCAGTGCAGTATTGTGGAACCTGACATCAGATTGAACTCTGACTGGAGGGACCTAGGGTTATTCTTTCTGTTGGTGCTACATGGTATGAGTTTGCTTACAATCCAAGTTCTACTATTTTAAAATGAATACATTAAACAACATTAATATAAACATCCCCTGAGGCCACTGAAATGAAAATCAAAATACCAAAGGAACATTATATTTAAGTCTGCACTACCTATCTTTTGCAGAAAGCATACAGTTAATCCAGGATGCAATTTGCACAAAATTCTGTTTGTCATTGAGCTGATAATCTTATTCAGAAAGGCTAGAGGGCAACTCACATTGTGAAATGGAGCTGTCACATTGCTATTGCAATGGCCACTTTTATTTTGGAAATGAACTCATTGTTAGGCCTGAGTGGAAAGAAAGAGCACTCTATCATGCATACAGAAAGGAACATTGACCTCCAAGTCAGCCATGATAACCATGCCATACAAAATCTAGGGGTGCCTGATCGGATTACACAGAGATGACTTACACTGCAAGTTACCTATTGCAATAGTGAGTGCTTGGTGAGGTTCTGTAGAAGAGGTTTCACACTGCAAGGTCAAAAAATTGTATACGAAGAAGAGCGTGGAAGGTGCAAACATGTTCTGTACGCCCCAGATTTATGATAATATGTACAAGGTCAGGACACAGAGTTCCATTTGTAAGAATACATGAAGAAATAATTAGAAGTTAATTGCCCTGAAAACCAACTCGTCTAATTGTGCAGAGTGGAAATGGGGAGTAGCTTAGTCATCAGATATGTGCTAGGTCTGACTTCCACTTTGAAGTGATTTAACAGACTGAAACCAAAAGAATACAACACTTGGCCTCTGTTCCCCATAACAGTCTTCCATATGACCTCTTGAGCCATAACTAATCATTAAGAAATCAAAACATTTCACTTCCTAATCTCTTTTCTTTTCCCAGTCAATTGTCTTCCCTCCCTCTCCTGAAGTTATTGCCTTGTTACTTAGCCACAGCTCCATGATTCAGGTTGTGATACATTACCTCCTCCACTCTTCCACTGTGAGCTGAGGCACACTGCATTGGCAGGCAATATAACAATACCATGCAGGTATCAATACCTACCAAGTCACAACGTGAAGATTCAAGTCCTACTTAACAGCTTGTGCACAAATGTCTATGCCGACACTTCAGTGCAGTCGTAAGGATTAGCTGCCTTTAAGAGGAGATGTTAAACCAAGGCCCCATCTGCCTTTGTAAAAAATTCATTCATGACGTGTGGCTGTCACTAGCAGGGCTAGCATTTCTTGCCCATCCCTATTTGCCCTTGAGAAAGTGGAGGTGAGCTGCCTCCTTAAATCTCTGCAGTTCATTTGGTGTAGGTACACACACAATGCCGTAAAGGAGTGATTTCCAAGATTTTGATCCATCAGTACTGAGGCAGCACAGCTCAAGTGGATGCAAAAGATCTCATGGCACTGTTTCAGTAAAGAAGATTATCCCCTGTGTCCTGACTAACTAAACTCATTTGTCAGTAAATACAACAAAATAATAAAACTATTTGGCATTAACGTATTGCTGTTTGTGGGTTTCAGCTGAAATAGGTTGCTCCCAATCCCGTATTGTAACAGTATTTATATTTCAAAAGTGCCTTACAAGTTGTAAAGTGGTTTGACATGCCCAGTGGCCATGAAAAGCACCATTTAAAATGCAAATCTATGTTTTTAACAGCTTGGATATAATGCAACACCTTTTCTGTATGAAAATAAAGTCATAAACTTCACAAAGTCCTAACCCACTGCCTTCTCTTTCAATCTTTTCACTAGCTCTAAATTGTTAGAATGTTGTCCAATGTTACATGAGCAGAACTTTCCTCAGTGCAAATACTGGGAAGCCCAAAGTTATTGGCTTCATTCCCTGCCACAAACTCTGTTTCCTGGTGACCAACCATTCCTCTTCTTGGCAAGTAATTGAGACTAAACCAGACTGAAGCAGACTGTTCATCATCCTTATATTAAAGGGATATGGTGCCATAGCCATAATGTGACTAGACAAGTCATCTATTAGACGTTTTCCCAGCCACCATCAGTTCTGAGGAAGGGTCACCGGACCTAAAACATTAACACTGTTTTTTCCTTCACAGATGCTGCCAGAACTGCTGAGCTTTTCCAGCAACTTTGTTTTTGTTCCTGATTTACAGCATCCGCAGTTACATAGAACATAGAACATAGAACATTACAGTGCAGTACAGGCCCTTCGGCCCTCGATGTTGTGCCGACCTGTGAAACCAATCTGAAGCCCATCTAACCTAAACTATTCCATTATCATCCATATGTTTATCCAATTTCCATTTAAATGCCCTTAAAGTTGGCGAGTCTACTATTTTTGCAGGCAGGGCATTCCACGCCCTTACTACTCTCTGAGTAAAGAACCTACCTCTGACATCTGTCCTATATCTATCACCCCTCAATTTAAAGCTATGTCCCCTCGTGCTAGCCATCACCATCTGAGGAAAAAGGCTCCCACTGTCCACCCTATCTAATCCTCTGATCATCTTGTATGTCTCTATCAAGTCACCTCTTAACCTTCTTCTCTCTAACGAAAACAGCCTCAAGACCCTCAGCCTTTCCTCATAAGACCTTCCGTCCATACCAGGAGGTAACATCCTGGTAAATCTCCTTTGCACCCTTTCCAATGCTTCCACATCCTTCCTATAATGCGGTGACCAGAACTGTACGCAATACTCCAAGTGCGGCCGCACCAGAGTTTTGTACAGCTGCAACATGACCTCATGGCTCCGAAACTCAATCCCTCTACCAATAAAACCTAACATACTGTATGCCTTCTTAACAACGCTATCAACCTGGGTGGCAACTTTCAGTGATCTATGCACGTGGACACTGAGATCTTTCTGCTCATCCACACTACCAAGAATCTTACCATTAGCCCAGTACTCTGTATTCCTGTTACTCCTTCCAAAATGAATCACCTCACACTTTTCCGCATTAAACTCCATTTGCCACCTCTCAGCCCAGCTCTGCAACTTATCTATGTCCCTCTGTAACCTGCAACATCCTTCCGCACTATCCACAACTCCACCAACTTTGGTGTCATCCGCAAATTTATTAACCCATCCTTCTACACCCTCATCCAGGTCATTTATAAAAATGACAAACAGCAGTGGCCCCAAAACAGATCCTTGAGGTACACCACTAGTAACTGAACTCCAGGATGAACATTTCCCATCAACCACCACCCTCTGTCTTCTTACAGCTAGCCAATTTCTGATCCAAACCGCTAAATCACCCTCAATCCCATGCCTCCGTATTTTCCGCAATAGCCTACCATGGGGAACCTTATCAAACGCTTTACTGAAATCCATATACACATCAACCACTTTACCCTCATCCACCTGTTCTTTCGGGTTTTTTAAAAGTTATCTATTGGGTTCAGAATAATCCTCCAGGGGTTTAAATTCTACCACTGCAGTTGATGGACTTGAATTAAATCAATAAAATCTGGAATTGAAAGCTCATCCAATAATGGTGAATGTGAAACTATAATTGATTGTCCTAAAACCCACTTAGTTCACTAATATTCTTCAGGTAAAAATATACTCCCATGTCCTAACCTGAAATGGCTGAGCAGGCCACTCATACCACTGCAAAGTTTAAAGACAGTAATGAAGGCAGATGGACAGCCTAGCATATACCCAGGCACTGGAACTGACAATGGGAAATCCAGCCCTGCCCTCATGTACCAAAATTGGAAAAGGTATCCCACAGTCTGGTCAAGCAACAGGCTGACATAATCAACTCACATAATCATACCTTAATCATACATCCTTGATATCTCCATCTCAGGCTGACCCACAAAATGCTGTGGCATAGTGGTATATTGTTGGGAGGGGGTTGCCCTCAAATTGACTCTAGATCCCAGGAAATTTCATGGTGTCGGTCAAAAATGGGCAAGGAAATCTTATGTTAATTACCATCTCTCCAGCAACCTACCTCCTATTTGTCATTTCAGCTGATATATCCTCAATATTGAACACCCAACAGAGAATATACTCCATTAGAAGGCCACAAGACCATAAGAAATAGGAACAGGAGTAGACCAGTCAGCCCCTCAAGCCTACTCTGCCATTTAATAGGGGCATGGCTGATCCAACATTCCTGGCGTCCACTTTCCTGCCCATTCCCCGTAACCGTTGATTCCCCGGCTGATCAAGAATCTACCTGTCTCAGCCTTAAAAATACCCGAGGACTCTGGCCCCACAGGTCTCTGTGGCAAAGAGTTCCAAAGACTCACAACTCTTTGAGAGAAGAAATTTCTCTCATCGCCATCTTAAATCGGCGCCCCTTTATTCTGAGTCTTTGCCCTCAGGTCTTAGAATCTCCCATGAAGGGAAACATCTTCAGCATTTACACTGTCAGGCCCCTTAAGATTACTTGATGTTTCAACAAGTTTCTTCTAAATTCTAATGAATAGAGTTCCAACCTGTTTAGCCTTTGGACGTAAGACAATCTCTCCATACCAGGGATCATCGTTGTGAACATGTCTTTGAATTTCCTCCAATGAAATAATATATTTTCTTAAATAAGGGAACCAAAATTACTCACAGTGTTCCAGATGTGGTCTCAGGCACACCTTGTACAGCTGCAGTAAGACTTCCCTACTCCTGTACTCTAACCCCCTTGAAATAAAGGCCAGCATTCTATTTGGCTTCCTGATTACCTGCTGCACCTGTGTGCTAGCTTTCTGTGTTTCGTGCACAAGTCTCCCCAAATCCCTTTATATTGCAGCTTTCTGCAGTTTTTCTCTGATTAAATAATGCATTTTTTGTTCTCCATTTCAAAATGAACAATTTCACTTTTTCCCACATTATACTCAATTTGCCAACTTCTTTGTCCGCTTACTTAACCTATCAGTATCTCTCTATAAGCGTTTATATTCCTTTCACAACTCTGGCTGGTATTCTGGATGTTGGTGAGGCAAAAAGAGGAAAATTCACTTCACGTCATCCTCAGCAAGCTACCTGCCCGAGATGCATCTGTCCATAACACCATTAGAAGGAATGACTATTGCACCATCATTGTGAAGACAAAGTCCCATCTTCATGTTGAGGAGATCCTTCATCATGTGGCACGAGCACCATATGAAATGCAATAGATTGTTGAAGTTTCCAGACTGGGTATCCATTAGACACTGTTGGTTATCAACAGTAGCAAAATTTTACTCAAACACAATCTGATATATGACCTGATATATCCCCCACTACCATTACCATCAACGCCCTGTTCAATGAAGAGTGCAGCAGGTAATGGAAGGGGCAGAAGCAGACATACCTAACAAAAAGAGTTGTTAACCTGGTGTAGCCACAACACAAGACTACCTACAATCCAAAATGTGGAAGCAGCATACGATACAAAGAACTAGCAATTCCACAGATCAGAACCGGACTCTGCAGGCTGGACACATCAGCCCCAAATGCTGGTGAATAATTACAGAACTAACTGAAGGACAAGATTCCATGCAATCTCCATCTTCAATAATGGGATGGGGGAAGACCACCGCATAGAAACATAGAAACATAGAAGATAGGAGCAGGACGAGGCCATTTGGCTCTCCGAGCCTGCTCCACCATTCTTCACGATCATGATTGATTGTCCAACTTAATAGCCTAATCCTGTTTTCTCCCCATAACCTTTGATTCCATTTGTCCCAAGTGCTATATCTAGAAACCTCTTGAATACATTCAATGTTTTGGCATCAACTACTTCCTGTGGTAATGAGCTCCACTGGCTCACCACGCTTTGGGTAAAGAAATGTCTCCTCATCTCTGTCCTAAATTGTCTACCCCGAATCCTCATACTGTGACCTCTGGTTCTGGACACACCCACCAGCAAAAGGTATGGCTGATGAATTTACAACAACCTCCAGCTAGAAGCACCAAATGGATGATCCACCTGGGCATCTTTGTAAAGTTCCCAGCATCACAGACGCCAGTATTCAGCCAATTTGCTTGATTCCACATGATATCAAGAAACAGCTGATGGCACTAGATACTATAAACCCTGTGGGCCCTGATAGCATTCTGACAAAGCCACTGAAGACTTCTGCTCTAGAATTAGTTGCATCACTGGCCAGGCTGTTCTAATTCAGTCACGACATCGATATTTACCTGGCAATGTGTGGAAAATTGCCCAGGTATGGTCTGTCCACTAAAAGCAGAGTAAATCTAGCCAGACCAATTATCATCACATCATCCCACTCTTGACTGTATGCAAAGTGATGGAAGAGATAAGTGACAATGCTGACAAGTGGCATTTGCTCAGCAATAACTAACTGACAGACACTCAAGTTTGGATTCCACCAGAGCCATTCAGTTTCTAACCTCATTGCAGCCTCAGTCAAAGCCTGGGCAAAAGAGCTGAACTCTAGAGGGGATGTGAGTGTGACTGCCTTTGACATCAAGGCCACACGATTAAGCATAGTGTGGGAACCCATGAGCTGTGAATCGAACAAAGATGGATTTTGTTTTTTATATGACTTCTGTTATTAATAGGCATTGTAGAATGGCGTCTTAAATACTTTTCACTGTATTTTTCATAAAAATACAAGTGACAATAGATTACTATTCAATTTTAAATCAGGATGAAACCTCTCAATTGTTTGCAGTCACACCTGACACAAAGGAAGATGGTTGTGATGGTTGGAAATAATTCATCTCAGTCCCAGGGCATTAATGGAGGAGTTCCCCAGGTAGCACCTTAAGCCCAACCATCTTCAGCTGCTTCATCTGTTACCTTCCTGACAGTATAAGGTCAGAAAAGTGGCTACTCACAATGCTTCAGCAACATTCGCCACTCTGCAGTTAGCCAAGTATTCCATGCTCGTATGCAGCCAGACTTACACAATTTCCAGGTTTGAGTTGATTGGTGGCAAGTAGCTTATGTGCCACACAACTATCAGGTAATTAATGACAGTCCCCGATAAAAGAATCTAACTATCTCCTCTTGGTATTCACATTACTGACTCCCTTACTTTCATCATTCTGGATGTTACCGTTGACCTGACACTGAACTGAACTGAACTGTTGTATTAGGAAAAGGCCAACATGGGACAATGCATTGGGCTCCATCCAGTAGTGTCATATGGCCCAGCGTGTAGAACTGAAGAGTCCAGTTCAAGCTTTCAATGGTTTCTGTCATGTCTTCCCTGGCTTCTGAAAGTCTCACTATTTATCTTCAAAGGACCAAAATAACATTAACCCATTGATTTTGGGTGATAAACAACGTCTTGTGATTAAAACAAGTCTCTCTTCTTGTTAAGACTCACTAGCGGTTCATTCTCTAGCACTTCAAACCAAACAGGACGCAGTTTTGAAGGGAGACTTGGTGTGGCACCGCCCTACTCCAACACTCAGCAGGTTCCATAGCCATATGACATGGTGATCAGGAGTGGGATTATGGCTTGAATACCTTAAATGTAGCAATGGTGAAAAAAATCAGTTCTGAGGAAGGCTCACCGGACCCGAAACGTTTGCTCTGTCTTTTCCCTTCACAGATGCTGCCGGACCTGCTGAGCTTTTCCAGCAATTTCTGTTTTTGTTCCTGATTTACAGCATCCACGGTTCTTTTGGTTTTTGTTGTTGTTGTTGTGAAAAAAATCCAGCTGACCCAGCAGAAAGAATTTTCTGAAGATAAGTGAGTTTCCTGCTGTCAGAAAATCACCACTTTAAGAATACTTGGGACAGTCAGTCAGCAGCAAATACTTGAACAGACAAACAGTCAACTGAACCCATGGAAAGACAAGCAGGGGAAAAGCAGTATTCCAAGCTAAAACCTTCTCTTCAGAGTTGTCAAGAGGTGCAGGAAAGTGTGGACTAGTGAGCAAGTAAATACAAACTAGTCAAACTAGTTACACAGTTCTTAGAGAAGAACAATCTTTAGTTGCAGTCCCAATTAGATGTTTGGCTGTAAAGGAACCATTTCGGAGCTTTCTGCATTAAGTTAAATAGTTTTAAATTAATGACTTAAGGAAAGGATAGAGGTGAAGGAAACAGTACTGACCATTTACAGTGAGCATCACCCCTGTAGTGAGTGCACATTATAAGGCATGCCTACATTTGCAAAGATGTGGAGGTGCTGGTGTTGGACTGAGGTGGACGAGGTCAGAAATCACACAATACCAGGTTATAGTCCAACAGGTTTATTTGAAAACACAAGCTTTAGGACCCTCAGTCAAGGGCCATTAAATTAACGAACACTGAGGCATAGAATCACAAATGTCACGGAGCAGATTTCAGAAACAAAAGAGCAATTTCAAAGTTTTAGAAGGTAGAGTCTAACAGAAGAAAATAGAATAATTATAAAACTGTGACAATATTGGGAGATATGAAATTTAAGCTTCAGTTTTGGCAGGAATATTTATAAAGAACACAACCATTGAGGTTTATTTAGAAAATTTGCAGGCAGGGATATGCATTGCATGTTAGGCTGTGATAGACAGGAAAATATCTACTTTTCTCTTTAGGAAGCAGGAAACTGTATCGAACCTCCTACTTGTAGGGGGTGGCAAACCAACTTTTAGATCACAAAATGGCAGAAAAACCCAAGCAAACGGTACAGAGATGCAGACTGCTATTTAACAGAAATCTAAAATACGGAATTAGTAGCTTTATTAGGAAAAAAAACATTGCAATAATTCAACAGTTAAAAGCTTGAGTGGATTTTAATACAAGGGAATTAAACTGCATTGAAATACTGCAAAATTAAAAGCTTAAAGGCCAATGGATTACCACCAGCTTTGAGATGCTACAAATTTAAAACAGCTTTAAACTACTAAGCACAAGCAATCATATTAAGAAGGAAATGGCATCAGAAATAATGCGACTAAAAAGATTTAATATCAGATTTGGGCTTGAGATTTCAATGGAGTTTAACATGTCATTCCCATTTCCTGATAGTCTTCATAATTATATCTAACTATTCGATGTAACTTGGACTTATTGCTATCAATGACTACACCTTGTTGATATAAGTACCTCTTCTTGATAAGACAAGGTAATGGGTTATGCTGTACAACTGCTAACCAAACAAGGCTTTAGATTCACTATAGAAAGGAGGATGAGAGACAACACTCTATGTCAACCGTAAGCAGCTGTGGTTGGTTCAGCAGATGTATGACAGTAGCCATATAAACCATTCATGATGCATTATCAATTAACATTAGGCTAATCATCTGGAAAATCATCTGTGACACAAGGGCAGGTCAGAAGCTAAGAATACAGGTGACTTACCTCCTGATTCCCCTAAGCCTGTCCACCATCTACAAGGCATAAGTCAGGATGTGATGGAATACCTGCCTAAATGAGTGCAGCTCCAACAATACTTAAGAAGCTTGATACCATCCAAGACAAAGCAGCTCACTCAATTAGCACTCTATGAACTACCTTCAACATTCACTGTCTCTACTACCACTGCACAGTGACAGTCGTGATGTACTGCAACAACTCACTGTGGTTCCTTCAACAGCAACTTTTAAAACCTTGACCTCTACCATCCTAGAAGGATAAGTACAGCAGATACATAGGGCTAACAGCACTTGTGATATCTCTGTACCACAAAGACTGCAGCAGTTCAAGCCGACAGCTTACCTTCACCTTCTCCAGGACAATAACAATGGGAAATACCCATTTGTTTGCTAAGAAGTCCTCAGAGCCAAGCAGGGCTTTCTTTCACTCTGGTTGCGAGGTAGCTAAACAACTTGATGTTAGATCTGCACACTGCTACAAGTGGAGCATGTGTTGTTTGGTGAGGTGGCTGAGATGCTCAGGTTTCTGAAACTCCTTCTATTCTTCCCACTTGGCCTCCACCTGGCCTCCCAGAAGGTGCTCCAGCTGGGTCACACCTTTGGAATCTGATTGGGCTGTCCTGGGTGAGACACTCCCCAAGTTGGTGTGGATATCACAAATTTTCAGAGAAGCTTTGATGATAATCTGGAATATTTCCTATGCCCTCAGATTTAGGAACTTAGAGTAGGAAGTTTGTTTTGAAAATTTTTTACCAGACACGTGGAAGATGTGCTCGATACAGTATGGAGCTGGAGGAACACAGCCGGTCAGGCAGCATCAGAGGAGTAGGAGAGTTGACATTTTGGGCCTAGACTCTTCATCAGGACTGGGGAGGGGGAAGGGAGCTGGGAGGTAAATAGAGGGAAGAGGGGTGGGACTGGTAGGTGAGATGGCGATAGGTGGATGTGGTTAGGGGCAGTGGGGATTGGTCAGTAGGAAGGGTGGAGCGGATAGATGAGGAAGGAGATGGACAGGTAGTGTCAGGTCAAGGAAGCAGGGATGAGAAAGAGTTGGACATGGGATGAGACCAGGTTGGGGGGGGGGGGGTGGGGAAATTTTGGAACAGGTGAAATCTATGTTTAGGCCATCAGGCTGTAGACTCCTGAGGCGGAATATGAGGTGCTGCTCCTCCAGTTTCCAGGTGGCATCGTTGTGGCACTGGAGGAGGCTCAGAATGGACATGTCACCCAGGGAGTGGTTAGCAAACAGAAGGGTCTGAGGAAGGGTCACCAGACTCAAAACGTTAACTCTGATTTTTTTCTTCGCTGATGCTGCCAGACCTGCTGAGCTTCGAGCAACTTTTGTTTTTGTTCCTGGTTTACAGCATTCGGAGCTCTTTCAATCCTTTTTCCAGGGTAGGGGAGTCCAAAACTAGAGGGCATAGGTTTAAGGTGAGAGGGGAAAGAATTAAAAGGGACATGAGGGGCATGGTATTTATATGGAACAATCTGCAGAGGAAGTGGTAAAGGTGGATACAATTATAATATTTAAAAGGCATTTGGACAGGTACATGGAGAGAAAAGGTTTAGCGGGGTATGAGCCAAATGCAGGCAAATGGGACTAGTTCAGTTTAGGAAACCTGGTCAGCGTGAAGATTTGGGCCGAAGCACCTGTTTCTGTGTTATGTGACTCTATGACTCTATAACTTGCATGTAGAACATTTTACATAGCATCTTGATTACTAAAAGCGCAATAACCCGTCTGACAGAGGAGACAGATATCTCTAATGAACAAAATACCATATGTTACAATGTTAATGTGAAATTCTGAGCACAGGTATGGTTCTGAAATACCACATCATCAAAGACAAAACTGTACAGCCTTCTGTCAACCATGTATTGAAGTGCTTCTATACCTGGTTGTAGACTTTCTTGGCCTACCTATCAAAACAGATTAATCAAGTCAAAGATCTGGGGAAGGGTAGGAGAGGTAAGGAAAATCTGAACTGCAAGCGTTGTAAAGAGAAGTAATTTAGAACATGGATTTGAGGATGCATATAAATCATAATCAGTGTTTATGATGAGGGGAATAAAGGTTAGGGAGAGACATTGTGCAAGGGCTTCAGCATCCTGGAGCAAATTTGCTGTGATGTTTTACAGCTGCACATCACTGAATGTAAATAGCACAATGTCAGTGTAGTTAAAGTTCCTGACACCGGACCAGACTAAACTAGAAAAACTGCGAAAACATATAGACATAAGCATATGGTGAAGGTAGATTTGACGTTAACTAATGTGAGTAAAAGTCAGAACCAGAGGCAAGTATATGATTACCAAAAAAGCAGTATGTAATACTAATGTATAATAAATAGTATACTTTGAAGTCTAAGCCTGAAAACAGTCCTTTGCTTTGCCTTCTCCTCAACCAGTCTGCCTTGAACACAAACACATATTGACGTTAAGCATATAATAAAAGAGATGACTGTTGCTCCTCCTCTGTTGCAAGACACTCTTTGTCTTTCTGCTCAACTGAGGAGCTCAAGGACCAGAAAAAGACTCCAAGGACCTTTTCCATCTTGCAACTTCCAATAAGATAGTGCTGGAATAGGGCTTCTGAGCCCAGGGTTTGTCCACTCAGTCAGCTTCTGTTTATGTTCCTTTCCTTTTCTGAATCTTCTTTCTTGATTTTTTTTTCACTTTTGTTTTACTTACCCCTTGTTGAATAGCTCAGTGGCAGTGACAGCATCAGCGGTGGCAAGTGCGCCCAGCGTGGATTCGAGTCAGCCCAGTACGGACTTGTGGCAATGGCTACAGAAGTGAGTATGGGTTCCCGCCAGCATTTACACCCAATGCAGGTTCCTGGAGGTGAGTTTGGACCATATGAGACCCGGCCGTGTCAGCAGAGGCTGCATCGGCAAGGTGGGCCTGAAGCAGACTCATAGTGGCGGAGTGGTGTCTGCATTGGTGAGGCCCAGCGAGTATTCATAGTGGCGAGGGCATCAGTGGAGGTGAGATGATACCAAAGAGTGGCAAATTACATTCTGGCAGTGGCGAGTTGACAAAGAGGACACATGTCTGGTCACCAGGCCTATGGCCCATGGCCCATGGTGGAGCACTTAACAAGAAGAACTGTGAAATTGAGCATTTTTAAAATTTATTTCCTTATCTTTCTACTTTTATTTTCCGTATTTTGATTTATTTTTCTGTGTTTTAAGATGGCACTAGAGAGTGGCGACACTATACAACACTTTTCACTGTATCTTGTAACAAAATACATGTGGCAATAAATAAATGAGAGCATGCCATTTTTTTGTTGATCTCCTGAGCAAGGCACTACATGGAGGTCTGTGTACATTTTTTGCCATCCATTGAGTCTCTTGGTCTTGCTCTCCATGAGAGTCATCAATCACTTAGTGGAAGTGCCAAGTGTGCATCCATCAGAGACATGGCAACATGGATGGACTCTTCCATCAATGCATGAGAGATGAGTTGACTGTGATAGACTGAGCATGAGGTGGGTAGGCAATAGTCAATATTTAAGGAATGCATGTATGCATTACAGCAGTTATATTTCCTTTTGGGTGAAAAGAACTTAACAGTGGCCCAAACATGGCTGACAAAAGCAAATGTTAAGGATAGTAGTAGAAGAGTCATTTAAAGTTGCTGGAAAAAGTAACAAACCTGAAGCCTGGGAGCAGTTTAGAATTCAGCAAAGGAGGACCAAGGGGTTGGTTAAGAGGGGAGATATAGAGTATGTGTAAACTTATAAGGCACATAAATGTGAACCATAAGCAATTTTATAATTATGTAAAATAAAAGTGTGGCAAAGACAAATGTAGGTCGCTTACAGTCTGAAACAGGAGAACTGGGAAATGGTACAGCAATCAACAACTACTTTAGTTCTGTTGCCACAAAAGACACAAATCACTTCCCAGAAATACTGGGAAAAACTGGACCCTTCTTCAGACCCAAAACGTCAACTTTCCTACTCCTCTGATGCTGCCTGGCTTGCTGTGTTCATCCAGCTCCACACTGTGTTATCTCAGCCTCCAGCATTGGCAGTCCCTACTATCTCTGAGTGAGAACTTCCCAGAAATGTTGAGGAGGCAAGGTCTTGAGAAGGAAGAATCGAAGGAAATTAGTAAATAAAAAAGGTGCTGGAGAAATTATTGGGAATGAAAGCTAATAAATCCCCAGGACCTGATAATCTACACACCAGGGTAATAAAGGAGGTGGCCATGGAAATAATGGACGCAATGCTTGTCAACTTCCAAAATCCTGCAGATTCTGGAGAAGTGCCAGTAGGAATGAACAATAGCCAACCTGGGACGCCCACAACCCACAAGTGAATTAAAAAGAAGATTGCAGGGTGACAAATATAATCACACTGTTTAAAAGATGGGAGAGGGAGAAAAAATGGGAATTATAGATTGGTTAGCCTGACATTATTGTTTGAGAAAATGTGGGGATCTAATTTAGAGGATGAAGACATTTACAAAATACCAATAGTAATACACAAAGTCACGATGAAGTTTTGGAAAGGATATCATCTTTCACAAACCTATTGGAGATTTTTAAGGAAATAATTGGCACCATAAATGAAGAAGAAACAATGAATGCGGTATGAGAGATAGTAGGAACTGCAGATGCTGGAGAATCTGAGATAACAAGGTGTAGAGCTGGATGAACACAGCAGGCCAAGCAGCATCAAAGGAGCAGAAAGGCTGACGTTTTGGGCCTAGACCCTTCTTCAGGAACACCTATACCTATGGGACCTGCACTCCATGATTGGACGCATGCATGCTTTCTGTCTGTGGCCATTCTCAAGAGCCCTTGTTGGGGGTCAACAATCAGAGATGAATGCCATCACTGACCTACAGTCGTGCCTCTGACAAGATGCGTGGCTTTCTGACCACTATGCCATTGATTGAGTGAGAACACTGTCTCCAAAAAAATTCACCCCTTGGGGCTACCACATGCAAACCTGAAAGGAATGGGAGGTATACAACACATATCTTGGCTGAATGTTTCAGCTTTCCCAGTCTGGAAGGAGTCCCTGCAGAGAGGCAATGCTAAACCATGGAACAACCAGTCAGGGTCTTCCTGCTGCTACCCTCACTGCCACCTTCCTCCTTTCTTAAGGTTTCCTATTATTCAACAGCACCTTGACAATATGATCAGACACCAATTCTGTGGTTCTACTTTCTTGGTAGTTGGCTGATGTATTTCCCAACGGTTAATTCATTGACGACCAGATGATCGAGTATGGTTGGTCAGTCCCTGCCAAATCAACAGTAGCTTCCATTTCCATTCCCAGCAATGGGATCTGGAGCCTCACTGCAAAATTCAGCCCCATGACTTAGCTTAGCTGCTAAGCTTAATGGCTCATCCCTTGCTTATTAATGGAGCTTGTTGTCAGGATAATTAATTGTTAATTAATGTTTTTGAATCTGGAGAAAAAACTCAATGTCCTGCTTTTAAATTTATCTTCGGATTCTGAATGTTTGCCATTTGTATAAAATTAAACTGAATGCCGGCCGCTTTGCACTAAGTTCATAAAATACTTTAAAATAAACTAAGATCTTGGCCTCTGAATGCACTTTATAACCAATAAAGATCTTTTAAAGTCACTGTTGAAATGTGGGATATACAGCAGCCATTTAATGCGCAGTGAAGTGCCACAAGCAGCACTGCGATAATGATCAGATTGTCTGTTTTAGACGTCAGTTAAGGGTTTAGTCTTGTTCAGAACATGAGGAGGCCTTGACACAACATCATCGACCTGATACATTAATTGTGCTTTGCTTTCCATGAAATACTGCCAGAGCTGCTGAGTATTTTCCCTGTATTTTGTTTGGCTCATCCCCTAAATCTCTACCTTTTTCCACACTGTCTTTTGCCTGATGCTTTTTGCCTTGTTGGGATACAAGTGCAATTATCCCGTCCTGTGATCATATTGGCATTTTTAGAATGAGATGGCAGGAGTTAGTGGTGAAAATCGTCACAGTGTTGTCTGAGAAGTCTGCCAAAGTCTACTTGATGTCAAAAGCATCACACTGCATCTTTTGTGCAACTGCTGATGTGGATTTCTTGCTAGGCAACAGCGATTTACCAATTACAAGAGATTATAATTTGTTAAATGCCTTGTTAACATCATAACTTGCCTCATTAATATTCTGCTTCCAATCTTACCAAGCATGCCGAACAAGCCAGACATTGAAAATTCTTGATATGGATGTCAGAAAACTCATCGACTTTAGCTCGCTGCTTGCCTCAAAGGATCTCATTGCACAGCTGCCACACACACACCATTTATCCTCACTGAACCTGAAGAAGGAGCGAGACTCTGAAAGCTTGTGTCTTCAAATTAAACCTGTTGGACTATAACCTGGTGCCTTGTGATTTTTGACCTTGTGAATGCTTGGCATTCACCGTGTACCAGCCTCTGACAACCCTTATGGCACATATCTAATTCACCTACAGGACCGCTTCCGACACTAACTCACTCAGAGCCTACTGGCTGCTCACAGCATCCACACTTTGCCTTTTTGCATTTTTTGCTCCTCAGCCAGAGATACCAGTCACATGGTATTGCTATGCCGCTTAGCGCAGACACAAAGGCAGCTGTGTTCATCCAGCTCTACACCTTGTTATGTCTGCTTTAAGAGGACACTGGGCTGGTACGGTCTGCTGGTCATAGCTTTAATTGCTGGTCCTGAGAGAAGCTCACATCCGAGCTGTGCCCCGCTCTACCCAACAGGAACTATCAGTCGCCATCATCAAGGTAGGTGGAATTTCCCCTTTTATGCCATCCCTGTCATTTTTGGTGCAGGTTAGGAGATGTCCCAAGCAAGTGAATCAACAATATGTAGCAAATATCAGGAACAGTGCATGGCAGCTGCAGACTAACTGCACTTGCCTGGGTGAACAATGGATTTTTAAAGATGTCTCCGGGGGTACCAGAGATGCCAGTCAACCCTGGGATGTCCCGGTAGTGGCAAATTTCTCTGGGTCTGTCAAGTTGTAGAATGGAGCTAGAATCAAGGGAGAAGTGCATCACAGAATTGGGGTAAATTAATGAGACAGGTTTGGTCAGTTATAGTGAGAGTCCTCACTAAGCCTCATGGAGAGAAACCCTCTATGAAACTCGACACAACTAGCACTTAGTCATTAAATTGTAAGACTCAGCCCATTAACTCTGTTTCTCTCTCTGCAGATGCTGTCAGACTGGCTAAGTTTCTCCAGCATTTTATTTTGATTTCAGACTTCCAGCTTCTGCAGTACTGGGCCTTGCTTTTATTTTTATTCCAGATTTAACTGAACATTAATTCCCTAGCAGCCATGGAGAGATCTGAACAGGCTTAAGTGGGATTTAATGTAGCCTTCTGGATATTTAATCAGGTAATAGTGCTACTCTGCTACTGCACTGTGTTAATGTTCGTATATTCTTTAATGCATGGCCTCCTATTGTGTACTTTGAGCTCTTTTCAGCGTATGTGTATGAGATTATTGTGGCAACATACGAACATTTTTAAATTGAGCCACTTCTGTGACATTCATTTAGGCATTACAAAGATTGGTCTTTGAAGAAATCTTCTGTCTATAGATGCCCACATCCCTTTCCTCCCATCATTGTCCTCTCTCTGCTCTGCTCCATCTTTTCTATCCCTTAAGCCTCTCACACCCTGCCTGTCAATCTACTGTCTATCTGTCAATCCATATTAAACAAGCCAGAATATTTAAACATGGATCTGAACATGCAAATTTGGAACATATGTACGCCACTCTGCCCTGTTAATCCTGTTCTTCCATGTTCTTGCCTGCCTCAAATAACCTTTCAGCCCCTTGTTATCAAGATATAGTCACTCTCAAATGTGTTTGGATGATGAAAGGTCTACGAATGAGCTAGAGTTTCAGCATCATATGCAGGGTGCATCAGTTTTCAGATTCTCAGAACTTGCAAGTCTGCAGAAAGTAATAACCTTCCCCACGTTACCTCGATGTGAAACTGAGAGCTCTATCTGTATATTCAAGTGAATCTCAAACATTCCAGGCGCTGATGCACAGAACAGGCAAATTCTGCTCATGACTGAAAACTACTAATACAAATGAAATGGAAATTCATCTAATTTTGCTGTTTGTGAGATCTTGATGTGCTCAAATTGGCCTGCAAATGTGCTCACATAATCGCAGTGACTGTGATTCGAAGACAATCAATTGATCGCAAATTGATGACATCCTGAGGAAGTTAAAGGCACTAAATAAATGCAAGTCTTTCTCTGTACACCTCCACTCATGAATGGACAGTTTCCCCTCTTCCTTAAGATATTGGGGGTGAAATGTAATTTTGATGGAGACAGATGATGAAAGGCTGTAAATTGGCTGCTTCCGAAACATTCCACCAATTTTTCGTTCCACTGAACTTTTACTTTGTTGAAGCTACTTTTCTTTTAATTGTCCTTTGTTCCATCAGGACATCTCCTACTGAATACAATCCTGATTTGCTTGTTATCATTAAAGTTGTGATAAAAGTTCTGAGTTCTGATGATAGGTCATTGACCTGAAACATGAACTCAGGTTCTCTCTGCCGATGCTTCAAACTGGTTGAATTTTCCAGTTATTTTTTACCTTATTTTGTTCCTATCAGCTTGGCCAAATCCCAGAAGACATAACTTTATACTCCAAACTCCTGGTACAATAACTTTTTTTAAAATTGTAGAATCTGTTTATCAATTGCTGCAATTGGGATTTGTATCTCACGTGGACTTTTCAGTGAGCTGTAATAAACAAGTTTATGATGAGTGGTGTAAATTGCAGTTATTCTGTAAACCTTGGGTAAAACTCTTTATCTTATCAATCATAACTAAAAATGTAAACAATTTGTACCAAGGTATAAACTTTAGGAATAATGTTCAAAGCCCTTCTCCTATTGCGTCCTGCACCCAAATTCACACCCTGCTTGAGAATAGGGAAGAGTTACTATCTGTTCATTAAACTGTGCAAGTCCTATATAAAGTCAACTCGAGGTAGCCCCCTTCCTATCAGTCGTTATTTTATGGAAAATGATTGAACTGGCCACAGATTAATTAGTCTTTCAGCCATCTGTTGGTGGGATCTTGCTGTGCACAGATTGTCCATCCATGTTTGTCTACAGAGTAACCATCGCTGTATTTGAAGTAATCTAATGCTTGTGGTACACTTTGGGATGTTTCTGAAGGAGGTCTTAAGAAATTATGTTAAAGCTAATGATTTCTTGTTTCACACTAGTACAGCAACCATCTCTTGTTAAGGTGAAGTCCAAATGAGATCCAATTCAACTTTCTATAGCAATCTGGAGTCGGTTTGCCCAACTGCCCTCTCACTCCCCATTACATGGAGTTGTACTCTGTTTGATTCCAGAGCATTTTTTTCATTCAGTTCCGCTATGTTATTAACTATATAAATAGATCCAGTTGATAGGGAAAGATAGGCAGGGAACAACAAAACATATACTAGAATTAACAGAACTGCTTTTGTACTCTTTCAAGCAAAATGGACAATTTCACAGCTCTAAATTTTTACCTATTTGCCACGTTCTTGCACAATCACCAAACTGATCTCTATCCCTTTGCTGCCTCTTTATATCCTCTCCATGCCTTACTTTCTCAACAAGATTGAGGATGGCTTGATGCAGGGTCAGATTCAGGAAACAGTTTGGATGAGCTGAAGTTTGTACAGGGAGGTCAATCAAAAGAAATTTGGCATAGTCAAGTCTGGAGATGAAAAAGATAAAAAAAACAGTTTGATAGACAAGGAGCTTAATTAAATTCAGAGGTGAGCAAGATTATGGAGATAAAAAAATGTGGAGAGGAAATGGAGCCCAGAAAATGATGGTTTCGGTCTTTGCAATTCATCCAAAATTTCAGGTTTGACAAACAGTTTGAGTGACACAGAGATTCTCTGGAGGGTTCAAGGAAAATAGTGGAGATTTACAGCTGAATTTCATCAATGTAGATGTGGAAAGTGCTGCCCTGTCCTCCAAGAGCCAACCTGTTGTCGAGGAAGATCAGGGGATTTGATTTGATTTATTTATTGTCACAGGCATTTGTGACAAATGCAGTAAAAATTGTTGTTTAGTGTCGCCACTCTCCAGCGCCATCTTGAAACTCAGAAAATAAACTAAAACACAGAATATAGAGCCAGAAATTAAGTTCATTTTATAGCCTTATCTCAATAAAGTTAGGTGGGCTTTGGAAACACTCCTGCTTCTAGCTCAGCCATAAGCCCAGATCCAGGCTCCTCCACCCTGATGCCTCGAGTCCCTGCTGATAAACTGACTACACTGCTGCAACCGCGCTTTGCTGTGCTGCTGCTACTGGAGAAAAGAGTCGCCACTCTACAGCACCATCTTCCCTCCAGTAACGCCACCGACATCATGAGTTCACACTGGGCCAACTCGCCAAAGCAGCAGCCGCCACTGGTACTGCAGTGTCCTGCGCTGGGACCAAACTTGCCGCTGGTGGATGTCTCCACCACTAGGCACCCGGGCCTTGCTGCAGGCCTGGAGCCTCTGCTCAGCCTGTGAGTCTGGCCAGGGGATTAAGCCTGGGACCTGCTC
The DNA here is from genome assembly GCF_021869965.1 of Rhincodon typus. Classification (NCBI taxonomy): domain Eukaryota; kingdom Metazoa; phylum Chordata; class Chondrichthyes; order Orectolobiformes; family Rhincodontidae; genus Rhincodon; species Rhincodon typus. The sequence goes on along the minus strand of NC_063335.1, from coordinate 95,969,051 downwards.
CTCGCTCGCCTCGGGCTAGAGTGGAGCCACAGCCACCACGTGCTGGTGTTGCTGCTGCCACTGCTGGATGCCTCCTCCTGCAACATTTACTAGGCCTCGCAGTTCACTGCGCCTGCACCACCATCTTTGTTGGCCAATCTGCGCAGGGCCCATTCTCGCTGATGCCGCCGTCGATGCTGCTTCAACCGAAGCGACAAGGTAAAAGAAAAGACTTTAAAGAAAAAGAAAACAAAAGTAAGAATAGAGAAAGAAAAGAAAATTAGACGGAATGCCACTAACTCCACCACTGCCATCTTGGACAAAGGATCAAGGATAGCTGTAAGGATATTGTCAGTCACAAGCTGTACAGGGAAGTGGTGAGTTATGGAATCATCTGCCATCCAGATCTTAGGAATTGGGAGCCATAGCTTTGAAGGAGTGCCTGAGGATGTGGCAGAAACAGCTGTAGATCAGATAAGCTTGAGAATAGGCAGGTTTGCCTTCTGCTCATAAGGTGTATGTGATGGGTGCTCTTCAAAGTCTGTCAACAAACGGTTGCTCTTGGATTATACAAGGATAGATCAACACAGGATAATGGAGAAACAGGAAGGTAGAGAAATAGTTTGGCTGAGGTGGTGATTGATCCAGCAAATAGGGGAAACATGCAAAAGGCCATGACGGGGAGATGGGAGGATGAAGGGGAGAAGGGCCTGAGAGGGTTCAATAAAGAAAAGAGTTCCTATAAAATTCTCTGGTCTGAAATGGCAGTCAAAGTACTCATACAAGTGGTCACAGAGAAGATTGCTGAGACACAGCAGAGAGATAGAGAAATGTGTCCTAATAAAACCATCCCTTCCCCAACATCTCTGCTTTTTTAGGTGCTTTCTACCAGATACGTCAAAGATCGTTTTACTTGATACATTCTGTACCTTAATATTACAATAAATGTTACAATATATAATTAACCAAATGTTGGCCCCCAGCTGCCAAACCGCACTGCATCACTAACCATAACAAAGACCAAAGCATCATACAAAGCAATGAATGCAGCTTGGACATTTTTTCTTCCCTCTTCCTCATTTATGGTCACCATCACTGACACAAGCTTTCAATTACAGATTCCAGCTGCCATGGTGGGATTTAAACTTGCCGCAGACAATTACCTGGAGTGTTTGGATTAATAATCCAGGGGTATTATCACTACACCGTCATCTAATTATTTAATTCGTTCAGGGGATGGGCCAACATTTATTGCCCATCCCTGAGTGCACTTCATAAAGGAGTACTGAGTTGCCTTCTTGAACCTCTGCGATCCATTTGGGGTAGTTATTTCTACAGTGTCACAAGGGAGAGAGTTCCAGGATTTGGCCCCAGCAGGGGAATGATATCCTTCCAAGTCAGAATGGTGAGTAACCACTCCCTTACCATCTCCATCTCTGGACTCCCATCAAATATCACCTTCCACTGAATAGAATTAAATTAGTTTTATTGACACATGTTCGTAAATGAGTACAGTGAAAAGTTTACAAGTTCTTCAAGCTCTTAGGAAAAAAAATTAGAAAAGTAAAGAACTAACAAATCAATCATTACAGATCATAGGAGTAAATTAGAAAAATAGAAAAATAAAAAGTTCAGAATAACAGTCCTCCCAATCCAGTCAACACCAGCACCTTGCCCCCTGGTATGCACCAGGCCTTGAATCACCTCGAGGCCTCACCTGAGGTTCAAAAACCACCATGGGCAGCCACACCAGGCTGGTAGATTGCCAGGCCGTGCTGGGAGACTGCCACACCAGGCCGAGAGGATGCCACACCGGGCCGCAAATAGACTGTCATAGGCTGCCGAAAGACCACCACGTGCCACCAGGGGATCACGATGCCGGGCTATGAGACCACCGTGCTAAGCTACTGGGTGATGCCATGTTCAGCCGCCAAGCAAGTGCCACGCCAGACTGGGAGATCACTGTGCCACATCAAGCCAAGAGGATGCCTTACCAAGTCTGCGCTCAGGCTGGGAGTTCAGGTCATCGTCAAAATGAAAGAAGAGAAAGAAATGCAAAAGAGAAAAAAAGAAGAGAAATTAAAGAAAAAGAAACAGCCGGAGCAGACAAGTTCCGGCTGAAACATCCTACTCCGCCGCCATCTTGGAATTCTGTCTCCAATCGTCGTGTGTCTCCCGCTCCCTGTGTTTGGTAATTACCTGTAGTCACACATTTCAAAAAGTAATAAATTGTTTGTGAAAGTGCTTGGGATATGCCAAGGAACTGACAGATGCTTTTTATAAACAAGCTCTTTTTTTCTATTGCCCTCCCCAACCTTTCTGTGAATTTGACATAATTGATTATCCCCTCCTGCTCCATCCAGTTTTGAGGTGCCGCTCTTGTCTGTGTCACAGGAACACAAGAATCAGAAGGCAGACTCGGCCACCCAGCCCATGCTTCACTGTTCAAAAAGTCGTGGCTAATCTGTTAGTCATCTCAAATCCACTTTCCTGTTTGGCCTGTATAACCATTGACTCTCTTGTCGATCAAAAATCTATGTCCCTGCCTCCAGTGCTCTCTTGAGAAAGAGAATTCCACAGCCTAATAAACTTCTGAGAGAGGAAAAATTCTCTCACTTCCTAATCGTAAATCAGAAACCTCAATTTTCATATTTATAGATTTCCCCGACAGAAGGAATTGTGCTCTCTTTATCCACGCTACCAATTCAGCTCAGAATCTTGCATGTCTCAATAAGATCATCTCTTATTCTTTCAAACTCTAATACTTCTCGGCCAGCTTGTTCAGCTTTCATTATAAAATAACCACTTCGTTCCAGCAATAAGTCGTCAACCTTCTCTGAACTGTTTCTAATACCGTTATATCCTTTCTTAAATAAGGTGAGCAGCACGGTGGCTCAATGGTTTTCACTGCTGCATCACAGCGCCAAGGACCCAGGTTTGATTCCACCCTCGGGCAACAGTCTGTGTGGAGGTTGCACATTCTCCCCTTGTCTGTGTGGGTTTCCTCCGGGTGCTCCGGTTTCCTCCTACAGTCTAAAGATGTGCAGGTTAAGTGGATTGGTCATGCTAAATTGCCTGTAGTGTTCAGGGATGTGTAGATTAGGAGGGTTATTGGGGGATGGGTCTGGTTGAGATGCTCTGAGGGTCGGTGTGAGCTTGTTGGGCTGAAGGTCCTGTTTCCACACTGTAGGCATTCTATGATTCTGAACTATACACTGCCCTCCTGATGTGGTCTCACTAATACCCTGTACAACTGTAGCAAAACTTTCCTATTTGTATACTCTACTTCCCCTCCAATAAATTGCAAAATTCTATTTGCCTAATTAATCATTTTCATAGTGATAGCCACATTTCTCTGCACCACTGAGTTATTTGGAGAGGTGATGGCAATGAGATATATTTATCTTAAGCAAACATAGGCCAATGAGAGGAAGATTTACCACACTTCTTACTCATGATCTCTTCCAACCATGATGGTAGAACCTTCCTGGTCAGTTCCTCACTGCATATTTCATTTAACAATAGAGCCTTTCAGAGAGCTCTAATTGAATTTTTTTTTAAATTCTGAGTTTACTGGAAGAAAATGCCAAATTTTACCCTGAGACGTCACTGCAGTTTTAGAAATTTAGAGATGAGGCATATATTTCTGCCTCTGTCGGTGTTTACATTGGATTGCCAAATGAATGACTAAATAGGTCACAGTTGAAAGTTTGACCAACTTACTGCTTTTTTTTAATCTTGGGGTCGAGAGAATTCCAGAACCAAACACAACCGTTCTTTGCAAACTGATGTGTCTATCAGAATTTAACTGAAATTCTCTTTCCCTCCTCTTTCTGTTTTCAAGATTAGAGCTCAGTTTTCTCTCGAAGAATTATCAAAGGCTGCAATGACTCCCAGCCGGTCCAAAGTATTGCTTTTCCAGTGGGACAGAGGAAATGTGATACCAGGGAAAGTTTCTGCCTCCCGCCAAAGTAGTTTAAAGCCATTGAAATATTGCCTTGGGTGCACTCCAGAGGAAAGTAGGGTGGAAAAAAACTTACATGAATACATTATCGTTTATAACCAAAGTATGGCCCAAAACAGATCACAGTAAATTAAAGTTGAAGTACAATAACTGTTGAAATGTTAGGAATGCACCATTAATTTGCATACAGCATGCCTCAAACAGCAATGTGATAATGACCAGACATTTTGTTGTCCGTTGTGGAATAAGATCAGGACATCAGAGCCTTTCAAAAATGAAATTAGGCAACACTTTCTCTCATAAAAGTCAGTAGCAGTTCAGATCTCTCTTCGGCAAATGACAATTCCGTTGTTAACTCCTAACTGACATTGATAGATTTTTGGAACGAAAACAAAGTTGCTGGAAAAGCCCAGCTGGTCTGGCAGCATCTGTGAAGGAGAAAACAGAGTTAACGTTTCGGGTCCGGTGACCCTTCCTCAGAAATTGATAGATTTTTGTTAGCCAAAAGAGATATGGGGCAAAAGCAGGTATGAAGTTGGGTCATACATCAGCTATTATCTCAGTGAACGTCAGAACTGCAGACTTGAGGGGCTAAATGGACCACTTGGATTCTCATGTGCCTTGCTTTGTTTTTCAAAAGTGTGTAATGGGGTTTTTACCTCTAGCGGAGCAATATTGCCCCAACATCACAACAAAGAGTCAAACCTTTATTTCATTCATGGATTCGGGCTTCGCTGGCTGGGCCAACATTTTGCTCCTCCCACCTCACTGACCAATCCCCACCATTGCCTACCTGCACTCACCTATCACCATCCCACCCACCTTCCCCAGCCCCACCCCTCCTCTCTCTATTTATTTCAGAGCCCCCTTCCCCCTCCCCCATTTCTGAAGAAAGGTCCCAACCCGAAACGTCAACTTTCCTGCTCCTCTGACTCTGCCTGGCCTGCTGTATTCATCCAGCTCCACACTGTGTTGTCTCGGACTCCAGCATCTGCAGTTTTCACTATCTCTGATTTCATGGGCATTTCTAATTGATCTTTGTGCTATGACTCAAACCAGCGGAGAGTTTCCCCTCGGTTCCATTGACTCCGGTTTTGCCAGACGATGCCACAATTGGTTGAATGTTGCCTTGGTATCAAGGGCAGTTATGGTCACCTCAGCCCTGGAATTCAGCTGTTTTGATTCCGAAGTGGGAGTGTTTTCACCAAGCCAAGGCTTGAATTAACAAACATACTAAAGGATGACAAAAAAAGAGACAAGAAATGCATCAACCAGTCAAGAGAGATATAGAATTCTTAATCGAAAAGGTTGTCATGATGCAGATGCTAAATTGTAATGACGATACAAAAAAAGCAATTCATACTTAATTATAGACAATCAATAAAATAAAAATAAAATTTAAAATAATAAAAGGATTACAGAATTATGAACATTTCAATATAAAAAACAGTTAGTAAAGTAATTATGGTCTCAGAGGACTGTTCTCTCATTAAAGAGAGGTGACTGGTGGTGAGTTTTACCTGAGGGTCACCACATCTCAGGAAGGGGTGAGGTTCACCTCCTTAACAAATTTGTTACAACAACAGTGCTGAACATAGGCATAAAATTGTAATGAAGTTCACTCAGGTCATCATTAGCTCCTTTCACATACACATGCCAAAACCCACATGGTAACCTCAGCTAGTACAGGAATTGAACCCACACCATTGCTGTCATTCTGGATTGTAAACCAGCCAACAAAGCTAACCAACCCCACTTGTAGAATACTGCATACAATTCTGGTCGCCCTGCTAGAGCAAGAATGTTGCTAAACTAGAATGGGTGCAGAAAAAATTCACAAGGATGTTGCCAGTACTAGAGGGTTTGAGTCATAAGGAGAGGCTGGATTAGCCAGGACTTTTTTCTTTGGAGTGTCGGAACTGAGGGGTGACCTTATTAGAGGTTTATATAATCATCAGGGGCATAGATAAGGTAAATAGACAAAGTCTTTTTCCAAGGGTAGGGGAGTCCAAAACTAGAAGGCATAGGATTAAGGTGAGAGGGGAAAGATTTAATGGGGACTTAAGGGGCAACTTTTTCACAAGGTGGGTGGTGCTAGCATGGAATGAGCTGTCAGAGGAAGTGGTGGAGGCTGGTACAATTACAACATTTAAATGACATTTGGGTAGGAAAAGGAAAGGTTTAGAGGGATATGGACCAAATGCAGACAAATGGGACTAGTTCAGTAAAGAATAGAATAGCATAGAATAGAATAGAATAGCAATTCTTGTCATATGTATTTTTACAAAAAGAAGTGAAAAGTTTTATAAGTCACCATACTAATGTGCCTAAATTAATGAAAGAAATCATAAACAAGAAGAAGAAATAAATAAAGTTCATCAAAGCTCAATTAACTCCTGGGTTTGGGGTAAGCTGGAAAACTGGTCCGAAACCACCAGACCAAGCTGAGACCTCAATGCTGGGACTAGCCTTCCACGCTGGGCTGTTGGAAGACCCAGAGGTCATCTCTGAAGCAAGGACAAGACCTCCATGCCAAGACGGGACCACCGCACCGTAACTAGACCTTCACACCGGGCTGCTGGAATATACAGAATTCGCCGACGAAGACCTCCAGATGGGACGAGACCTCCAGGCCAGGTCAAGAACATCACTCGAGGCTGAGACCACCCTTCCTTGACAAAAGTGCCAAACTGTGAGACTGCAAACACCAGGAGATTGCCCCGGCAGGGACCAGGCCTATGCTGGCATTCTGGGCTGTTGGAAGCCACCTCATCACTGGGCCTGAGCCACAAACATACTGAAGGATGGCAACAAAAAGGGTAAGAAATGCATCAACCAGTCAAGAGAGATATAGAATTCTTAATCGAAGAGGTTATCATGGTGCAGATGCTAAGTTGTAATGATGATACAAAAAAAGCAATTCATACATAATTATAGACAATCAATAAAATAAAAATAAAATTTAAAATAATAAAAGAATGAAAAGATTGCAGAAGTTGCAAAATGTGCATCTCCATTAGCCCAATAAAGCTGAAATGTCTACTGCACTCAGTATTTTGTGTTTAAAGTGTATAGATTACTTATTATCAGGTTGATTTAATTATGTTTTCAGTCATTTAAATGTGTTTTATAAACTAGGGATTGGACTGACTTGTTGATTTGTTCCACATCATAATTGTGGAACAGTATCTTTTCTCCTTAATTCCATTGCACATTTACGTTCATGCAGTTGTGGCAAGAGGTAGTAGCAATGGGAGATGGATTCAAGAGATTTTCAGTGAAGTCCACACACAGCTTTTTCTGCCTTTCAGCAAAGGAATGCATATTCAGCTGTTTGATTGTGTTCGAGTAATTTTGGTTTGCATTACCTAAGATCAGTTACAGTGCATTTTTCTGGATGCTTTCAAGTTTATTAACATGCTCTATAGTAAGTCCAGCATTCCAAGTTGGTGCCACGTATTCAACAATGTGTCTTATTAAACAGAGTGAATAGCACTATGATTTTAGTCGATCTTATTAGGCAAGTCAAATGTCAGTCTGACATCTAGCTTAATCGATTGTTTTTTTAAATTTACTACAATAGAATACAATACATTACAGCACAGGAGCAAGCCCTTCAGCCCACCAAGCCTGCACCAATTCCGAATCCTTATTTAGGCCCATTACTTATTACCTATAAACAGAACCTATCCCTCTGTTCAACTCATATTCATGTGTCTATCAAGATATGCCTTAAATGTTGCTAATATGCCTGCTTCCACCACCTCCATTGGCAGTACATTTCAGGCACCCACCATCCTCTGTGTGAAAAATTTTCCCCGCACTTCTCCCTTAAATTTTCCCCCTCTCACCTTGTAGTTAACCTTTCCACCCTAAGAAAATGTCTCTGACTATCCACCCTATCAATGCCTCTCATGATTTATAGACCCCAACAGGTCACCCTTCAGCCTTTGTCTTTCCAGTGAAAACAATCCTAGAGTACCCAACTTCTCCCCATAACTAACACCCTCCAGACCTAGCAACATCCTGGTAAACCTTCTCTGCACCCTTTCCAGCACATCCACATCCTTCTGGTAGTGTGGCAACCCTGAGCTCAGCATCTCTCGCGTCTCTCTGTTTGATGAATACTGATGTAAAGCACTCATTAAGGATCTCACCCCTTTCTTCTGGCTCCACACATAGCCTTAATCCTTGAGTGAGCCTACTGTTTCCTTAGCCACCCTCTAGCTCCTAATATATGTATAAAATGTCTCAGGATTCTCCTGACTCTTATGAAGTGGTCTTTCACAGTAACATACAGAATATTGTTGATTTGGTTTTAACAATAAAATAGAAATTTATTAAGCAAAAGAAAAGAAGATAAAGTAGAATAAACCTAGCTATCTATATATAATACAATTCGAAAGACTTTGAAATACAATCAAAGTACGATCCCAGAGACAGTTCACTTTTTCATCACAAATATAAATTTTAACTTACCTGAATCAGAGATAGTAGGAACTGCAGATGCTGCTTGGCCTGCTGTGTTCATCCAGCCCTGCACCCTGTTGTCTCTTTTAACTTACCTGTTTCTTTCAATCCCCAGTCTTGAGAGTTTAGTAGCTTCTTCCTTACTTAGGCACACAACTGAGCTCAGACTTTTTCAGCTTCCTATAATTCCGCTGGGTACCAACCAATCATTTTTGGGCTGGAAATTTTACACTGAAACAATTATGCTGCAATAACCTATTTCCTAACAGTTCTAAACTATTTTTTAATGAGGAGAAACTGTTTCTGACATGCTTTGCGGACTGAACACAAAAGCTTTTCGAGCTTTTCCTTAAACAAAAAAAAACCCTAATCCTTCTAAAGTGAAAGCAAGCTAATGTTCTTCAATGTTTACTCTGTCTGCTCATAAAACTTTCCCAATGCAAATAAATTGTCAATATCATTTCAGGGGCTCCCTCTCCACACTAGTCTGAAAAGAAATCACGGGTGCAGAAATATTGGCAAGTTAATCATTAAACCCCTTTATACATACAGACTGGAACCCTTATGTCACTAGTTCAAAATCCAAATGGTTAACTAATTGATTTTATAATATATAAACCACACAGCTTACATGGCATCTCCATCCTAAAGAAGATTGAAAATGTATACTAAAAATGCATTTTCATTACCCCCAAAAAGTACTTTTGCATTATTTCTATGCCATGTTAACAGCGATATATATATTGATATAAAACATACAACGAGTTACACAATGATCGTACTTGATATAAGTCTCTGGACACCACAGAAATCAATGCCCGTTGAATGTGCTCTGAATAAAGCACCCACTTTCACATTTTCTTTCCCAGGTATGAACGATTTTGAAATAAGAGTGGAGAATTAAGCTCCACCGAAATAATCATAGTTCTTCTCCCCAAAGTTTTCCAAGGAATTTTCCAAAGAATTGTGGTCTTTTGATTGTGGTAAATAACAGTTATTTTTCATACAGTTGGTAATACATATTTCAAAATAATATACAGCTAACACAAGACCCAAAGTCTCCTTCTCAATCAATGAATATTTTTGCTCACGTGAGGTCAGTTTCTTTGGAAAATAACTGATAAGCTCTTTCTTGTCATCTTACAGTAAAACAACCCCTCACCAATGTCACTGGCACCAATGTCCAGTTTGAGTGGCTTCTCCTAAACTTGGCGCAGCTAAAATTATTGTGGTTGTCAGCATAACTTTTAAGTTTTCAAAGACACGGTGGCACTTTAATACCCATTCAAATTTTCTGCCTCACTTCATCAAATTTGTTAAAGGTACAACAGTGCTGGAGCCTGAACAAACTTGCAATTACATCCAATCATGCCAACATTAACCTCCAGTCATAAACACATACCAAAACCCACATTTAACTCGCTCAAATTCCAAACTCTAAAATCAGTAATATCACAATATATATATAAACACACCTGAGATAACAATATGTCAGTGTGAGATAGGCTTGGATGCTTGGGAAGACATAGTCTTCCATTTAGCCTCTTATGTATTTCATGCTCTTGGCAATTGGGGCGACACGGTGGCTCAGCAGTTAGCACTGCTGCCTCACAGCGCCAGGGACACAGGTTCAATTCTGTCCTCGGGCAACTGTCTGTATGGAGTTTGCACTATCCCCCCTTGTCTGCGTGGGTTTCCTCCGGGTGCTCTGGTTTCTTCTTACAGTCTAAAGATGTGCAGGCTAGGTGGATTGGCTATGCTAAATTGCCCCTTGTGTTCAGGGATGTGTAGATTAGGTGGGTTATAGGCAGGGTGAGATGCTCTCAGGATCAGTGTGGTCTTGTTGGGCTGAAGGTCCTGTTTCCACACTGGAGGGATTCTATGATGATAATTATTTTGAAGATCACAATGAATCTAGATTACAAATGTGTGTAATTTCAGCATTGTGTAAGTTTTTGAGGAGGTGTCAAGAGAGTTACACATGAAACACAATTCAATTGCATTACATTTTTGAGGTTTCCATCTCAGGTGTCTGCTTGACAGAGTGATTGCCACTTGCAAGTGAGATGCATAGTCTTTGCTATGACATTCTAAGAAGATCAGAACTCCATATTTATAGTGATGAATTGGCATGATGGTCTCAGTACAGGCATTGTTCATAATTACTGAGTTTATAACATGGTCTAATTTGATTGCTTGTGGGACACTTGCATGTAATTCAAATGGAAAAGCTTGAGTGGTATTGAATACATTGTCATCGATTGTTGAGGAAGTCCAAGATTTAGTATACACTTGACCAGCTCATTCCTGATTGACGGAGTCTGTGGATTGCAACATTAGGGTCGTTGTGGTCAAATGCATTGCTGAGAACAGTTAGTGCCATAGTTGATGATGTTTGCTGTTTGTCAGTATTAGCATCAGGCTGATTGAAGAGATTCCCGAGACATTGTATTGTAGATAATCCTTTTCTGTTACCAAACTGCTGATGGTCTGAATGTTTTATTATATTACTCATCATCCGCCCCACAATGGAGCTTTCAGCTAATTTGGCAAAATGACCAATGAGAGTGATGAGGTATAAATTCCGATCAGTATCTGAGTTGACTGTGGCACGGGTTATTCCCAGTGGTGTATTAATATATTTTTATATTTGTTTTGTTATTACTTGTAGTAAATAAGCAGTGGATAACTTTATTTAAATTGAGATAGAAAGGAGCTAAGGCCATAAACCAGAAGAGCACCAAGGGCGAAAATAGTAAAGGAACATGCAAACTGAGAAATAGTAAATTATTTGGCATTGCCACACTTTAGGTTTTAGAATTCTGAAGATTGTAAAAGGAAAGGAAAATTGAAGAAGGTATAAATTTGTACAAAGAAATAAGAAAAACTTGCAATTATGTAGTGTCATTTACAACTTCAAGTATATTATGTATTAGATATTCTGTTTTAATGGTATGGATTAAGAGATTAAAAACTGGCCAAAAGACTGGCAACACTTCTTGGCTCTTCGAATAGCTTGGTTTAAGATACAGGTTAATAAAACACTCAGCCAAAAAAAGACTCAGTATCACCAACAGTCTTGCCAGTGCTATCCAAATTCTGGAAGCAAATTTCAACTCCAGTCAGAAGATTGTGAGCGTATCTTTAAATACTCATCAGCTTAAAAACATTCAAAAACCTATCAGCTTTTTTGCCAAGAGCTAAATGTCAGAAACCCACAGGAATAATAACAGTGCTAAGTTCGCCTGGAAAATGTCAAATCAGTTGGAAATAGTGAAAGCTATTGAAAAAGTGGTGAAGACCAAACAGAGTCTAAACACATCTACAAGAGAAAAAAAATCCAAATCATAATACCAGGATACAGCTGTCAATGTCGGACATCGAATGTGAACTATGTCTCTAAGCAAAAGGGTAAAAAAGATTTCATATATAAAAGGAAAATTCTACATATAGAAGTTAGAAGAATGCTTAAAATGCTGCCTTAAGCAAACAAACATTTCTATAGTTGTTATAATTCAGGGAAAGCTGCAACAAGCATCTACGAAATGAAAGGCATTCATTAATAAGATTGAGAATACAGCAGCATAAACTGACGAATGAACATGAAAATATTTAAGGCAGAAGAGTTTGTTGAAAACAGAGCTTGGAAGGTAAAAATAGGTTTTTATTGCTCACCTGAAATTATTGCTTTAAAACCTCATATTAGCATAGTGTCACTTTTTCATGTAAAATAGTGCAACAAGTCCAGCGAAGAAACAGAAAGGACATGACTCTTCCATGGTGCCAAATATAACATGAAAATCAGGGAGAAAGGAAAAAAAAGTGCAAAAAGACAGGGTTTCTGCCAGATCACTGGCCAGCCAAAGGAAAGCAGCTCTCTACAATCTGGATTTGTTTTTGCAGAAACCTATGGCTGTGATTCATGTTTAATTATATTGACCAGAGTTAAATGCTTCTTTCTGGAGATTAACAGTGGACTTTGAGGCCATGGGTGTGGCCTATAGTTCGAAGCACTTGGAGAATTCTAACTTTGATGAAGACTTACTTGCTAAATTTTAATTGACTATAATGCCTTAAAATAATATATTAATAGTTTTTATTGTACAAATTGTCATGACAATGCATCAAAACCTGAGGTACTTACTTGAATTTTTAATTACAGTGTGTTATTTTATAACAAGGGACAAACAACGAAAACATAGCTGCAAATATAAATTTAGTGGAAGTCTGGAGGAAAGACCCTGGAATGTCACACCTGACGAGGTGAAAAGGGAGCTTCAAATGGATAGAGTTAAAGGGGAGAAATGCTCTACAAACTGAGGTGCAATTTCCTGAGAGTTATCTCAGCCTGTGGACATAATGGAAGAAAGGTCAGCAGTCTGGGTAAGAGACAAGTTTTATGTCTTCCCCTTATAGAAATATAAAAGAACAGGGGTTAAAAAAAAAATTTCAACCCACATCTGTGTGTCAGTGGAACAAGGTGTGCTAGTGAACTGAGCTTCCATGTATGCTAGTGAGCTAAGGTACTGGTGTGTACTAGCTTAGGTTAGAACACTCAGGTCTTATGAAGGTCACAGTTGAAGAGCCACCCACTAGTGACCACCGTATTATAGGTAAAGGATTTACTTGCTCTGAATGCTAGAAGTCAGTCAGACAGTTAATCAGTCAAAAGGAAACAGGACAAAAGTATTACAACAAACTTGATAAGAAAGGAATCCCGAAGTCAACTGCTCAACTATCAACTTTCTCCAACCTACTCTTCACAAATAACTTCAAAGCTGATATACTGAAAGTATATATTTTAGCTTATATATTTTTTATTTTATTCATTCATGGGATGTGGGCATTGCTGGCTAGGCCAGCATTTATTGTCCATCCCTAACTACCCTGAGGGCAGTTAAGAGTCAACCTCATTTGGACTCATTTCTCACTTTTAACCTGTGCATGTATGTGCAGTGTGTTATTATTTCTTTGTAGTAACTAATAAACTCACTCTATTGTTAACTCAAGAGAACCTGGTAAAAATTGACACTTTTTAAGACATAAATTCATCTGAGTTGGGAGAAAGGCATCCACAAGAGAGGGATTTTTTTTCAAAAAGATTAACCTGGCCGTAATTGATTGACGGGACAAGTAAATAAAGAAGGGGTGCCAATTCATCCCTCCTCAGCAGGGAGGTTAACAACTTCGGGTATCCCATCTAGAATTACAATAATTTGTGGAACCTCCCCCGTAGTCTGATTGTAACAAGGTATTATCATTATTACTGCAAAAATATACTTTATTCACAAAATAATCTTTATATAAATTCGCAGTTAATGAAGCAGTTCTATACAGTCTTTGCACATGAAGAACAAACAAACATTGGAATTTGTCATTCCTTGCAGTTCCAAAAAACCCAAAGCATTTCTTACTCACACAGATCTATATTTAAATACATTGAAGCACTGAAAGTATCTGATAACCGAATGGAACTCCATTGTACTTTGGCAGAAAGACATTAGACAGCGGTCTTTCACTACTGATTCTTTGCAAGAGCAGCCCCAAGCTTTAGCGGGTCCCTCAGCACGAAGTCCTGGACCTTGGAATGTGCCAGTGTGCAATACTGCGTTGAGGTGAACTCTTTGCTCTGGAAGACCAACAAGTTTCAGACAGAGCGTCTTTTCATTGAGTTGATTGTTCTTCCAAGCGCAGTTCATAGACTGGTAACTGAGGAGTCCTATAAATCATAGAATCCCTAGAGTGTGGAAACAGGCCATTCAGCCCAACAAGTCCTCACCACCCCTCTGAAGAGCATCCCACCCAGACCCATTCTCCTAATTTCCCCATGTCTAACCCACCTAACCGAAACATCCGTGGGCACTATACAATTTAGCATGGCCAATCCATCTACCCTGCGCATCTTTGGACTGTTGGAGGAAACCCACGCAGACACAGGGAGAATGTGCAAACTCCACACAGACAGTCACCCGAGGCTGGAATCGAACCTGGGACCCTGGCACTGTGAGGCAGCAGTACTAACCACTGAGCCACGGTGCCAGTTGATGTTTGTCTTGATGTGTGTCCCAGGGAACAGCCCATGGAACACAGAGGCCTGCGTCATGGAGCTGCTCGGGACAAACCTTGACAAAAGCCACTGCATCTCTCTCTTCAGACCTTCAATGTGTGACAGGAGATGTGTGACAGTCTCTACCCCACCTCACAGCTGCTTTGAGAGAAGTGTCCAATGGTGGAGGAAGTCAGGGCATGCATGAAGGATCTGATGGGCAGTGCCCTTCTCACCACCAGCCAAGCTATGTCGTGGTACTTGTTGGAAAATTCTGACAATGAGGGATTCTGCCAAATGATGCTGATAGTCAGCTCAGGGAACCACCCGACAGGATCCACCCCTCCTTTTCCCATAGGATGTTACACCCTGAACACTTCCCAATGGATTTACGGTCTAACAAGTTTTTCTTTACAAATTTTTCCACAAAAACTAGGTAATATATGGTCCAGCTACTTGGAATGTTCCACGGTGCTGAGGCCAGGCCTATGCTTTGCACCACCAGGGAGAGGTAGAACCTCAGTGCATTGTGACACGTGGTGTTTGTATACCCACAGTCTACACACAGATTGATGCAGCCTCACGCAATGATGGCCATCAGGATGAGGATGGTGTTGAGTATGTTTTTCCACCCCTCTTTGCCTGAGATTTGTACATGGTATCCCTGTGGACACAGTCTGTCTTTGACTCCAGATGAAGAGGAAGATGCATCACCAACATCAATGGCAAAAAGATGTCACACCCGATGGAAAACTGGGTAACCTAGTTGTGTCATCCATTGTCTCTTGCAAAGAGCTAGTGGCCAAGATAACTAGCTCAAAAACTTTCTGAGCTGCAGTTATTGCAGTCAAATTTCTTGAGAAAATTTGCAGATCATTTTGTAGGATAGTGAAAAGCTCTTCCAGAGCTTTCCCACTGTTGTGCAGACTTCTCGTGTATTTTGTACTTAAATGTCATCTTTGGGGGCATTCAATGATTATGGTGCAACCAAAATTCTGCTTGTTTTGAGAAGTTTTCATTGAAACAATGCACGATGGGGAGGAAATGGCCTAGTGGTATTATCGCTGGACTGTTAATCCAGAGACCCAGATAACATTCTGGGGAGCTGGGCTCAAATCCTGCCACAGCAGATGGTGGAATTTGAATTCAATAAATATCTGGAATTAAGAATCTAATGATGACTGTGAATCCGTTGTTGATTGTTGGGAAAACCCATCTGGTTCACTAATATCCTTCAGGGAAGGAAACTGCTATCCTTACCTGGTCTGGCCGACATGTGACTCCAGATCCACAACAATGTGGTTGACTCTTATCTGCCTCATGGGCAATAAATGCTGCCTAGCCAGTGATGCCCTCATCCTGTGAATGAATAAAGGAAAAAAAAAATAAAGAAAACACGTTGGCAAAAGGAAAGTTTGCTGTGAACCAAAGCAATCAGGTAAGTTCTTAGCCAATATTTTAGAAACTTTTTGAACTTTAAAATGTTGATTTTATATACCTAAAAATGGTAATTTTGTGCAGTGCATTCACACAGGCGAAAATGGTTTATCATAAAATAAAAGCATTTTGCACTGAATGCCAATACACAGTCTATGAGTGACTTGTTTTTAAATACTGAAAATGAGTTCTTAATCCTTTGCTATTATATTAGCGTCCAGTGGACAATTTCACAGGCATCTCAAACATCTCCATCAGAACTCGTGGGGACTAGTTTAATTTCTCTGAGTTCCCTCAAAGGCCCACCAGCAAATGTAATTAGTGGAAACTGACAATAGTAATTAATTTGGCTTGGTTGGGACATGATCAGTTTTCTGGGTGTGCCAGCTTCTAGCAGGATATGTTTTTAAAATAGTACAGAGAATTACAGAGACTTAATTTGCACTGAATATTTTTTTAAAAATTCTTTTATTGGATATGTAATTTGGACATTGACGACTTTTGCTGCCAATTCCTCACTGAGTGGTTTCCTATTTCAGAGGGTAACTAAGAATGAACCACATTATTGTGGGCCTGGAGTCACATATAAGTCACATGATTGTGGGCCTGGAGTCACAGGTAAGAATAACAGATTTCCTTCCTTAAAGAGCATTGATGAAGCAGATGAATTTAAATTACAATTGATGATCATTCAATGGTCACCATTACTGGTACTAATATTCAATTCCAAATTTGCTGCTGTGATAGGACTTGAATCCATGACCCTAGAGCATAGGTCTATAAACTACTAGCCCGATCAGCATCACTCCACACTCGCACTTTCAAGCATATTGTGTTGAAAGATAAAGCTTGACATTGTGAAGACTCCGAGTCATTTTAGCTAAATCTGGGGAGATATTCAAATAAAATCTTTTTGGTCTGTTATGATTTGGATCGCATCTGTCAAATTAAAATATTGTTCCAGATGAGACCATTACATATGTTACAATCTGGTTTTGCACCAATTTTTTTTTTTGAAGCTGCCAATATTTGAAATCCTAGGTAGTTACTCAAAGAATAAAGACATAATATTACCAGTTTGAACAAAAGGAGGAAGCCTCTATGTTAGACTACATAATAGGATTCCATGAGCTCCTCAGCCATGCTGCTACCAACAATTGGTAACTTTGCAGTTACTCAAGCTCTTCTCCTGAGCTTCACAAGGCTGCAATCTGATCATGCACACAATTTTAGCTCTCTCGGTTCTCTGAGCAGAACGCTATCATTCATCAACTATCTCATGGCCCAACTGAATGGAAAACCAGGTAAGGGTAGCTCTTCAGCAACATGAAGCAGTTTTCTCTGACTTCCTCTTTCTCACACACAACTTGGCTGTTGAACTACTATTCAATGATCCTTGAACTACTCTGAGTGACCTCTGGAAACACTCTGATAGGGTTCTGCCTCTGTTCGTAGGGAAAATAAGGTATTGCAACCATTGGAAGATTTTGTGCCCTGAATGTTACCATATTCACAGCTGCCAGATTTCACAGTACAAGGGAATGGAGAAAAATTGACTTTATTACAGTAGCGTGCTAGCTGGTTATCTGCGGGAGATTCTTAATCTCTTTTTTAAAGAAAGCAAAAGAACTGCGGATGCTGTAAATCAGAAACAAAAACAGAACTTGCTGGAAAAGCTCAGCAGGTCTGGCAGCATCTGTGGAGAGAAAGCAGAGTTACCATTTTGGGTCGAGTGACCCTGCATCAGAACTGAATCTCTTGTAGGCTGCTCATAAGCCTGTGCTCCTAGATTTCCAATTATTCAATTTCCTCCTCTCTCTCTCACACACTCACATACACATATAGTCATAAAGAAACACCAATGGGAAACCTGTATTGCACCCAGTAACATGATTTAGGAAAATTATTCAATCAAAATTAAAACTTGAAGCCTTCAAAATAAGAAGCAAACCAATAAAACCTACTAGTCTATACAAAATAGCTTCCAGTTTAAGTTGCCCCTGGTTTATTTTGAAGAATATACTTGGAGCTCTGCAAGCTTTATTTGAATCTGGAATTCTCTGGAAGTAAAACTAGCACAAAGTAATTCATGCGATGGATCAAAAGTGCAGCAGGAAGATGAGAGGCTGCCATGTTTCGTAAAGCATAGGAAATATTGTTTGAAGTGAAATGATGGCAACAAATATGAATGGTAGGAGGGTGCAGAATACAGGGAATTAATTTAAGATACCTGCAGTACAGCAACTAGGGCACATAGGCAAAGCTGAATGAACAGATGATTTGTAGAATATGATTAATTGTCAAAGATTTAAAGTATCATTTCAGGCTCACACTCATCAGTTTAATATGGAGGAAAATGTGAACAGCTGAAAACTCATCTCATTGCTCATGTTTGCAGCATGAACTCTATTGCTTGCACTCACCAACTTACATATATTACCTCAGGAATGTACATGTTGGCTAGATAAGTGACTTACAGACAGTGACTCATTTCCCACGAGGAAGCCAGAGAAGAAATAATGGAAGTGAAGCAAAGTGTACATCAGCAAAGTCATTCAGAGGTAGCATGAACTGCAGATGCTGGAGTCAGAGTCAATACAGTGTGGAGCTGGAGGAACACAGCAAGTCAGGCAGCATCAGAAAAGCAGGAGATTCAACGTTTCGGGACTAGACCCTTCATCAGGACTCAATTTTTGCAGCTCTGGGAGAGAGAGGCTCTGAACTGGGGTAGGTTTGACTGTAGTGGTAGAAGATGCCGGCGCATGGCTGCGAGCAGTGAGCTGAGGGTCCACAGGGAAAACTGCTTTTGGAGGCTCTAGATGTACTGTTGATAACAGTTGTCATGGTTTTGGCCAAATTGGGATGGTCTGAACGTTGCTTGGAGTCCATTGGGGATGAGCCAGTTGTGTAGGCAGGTGATAGGAGACATGGCTGTAGTACCGGGTTTGTTTCAGTTTGTGGTCGAAGGGCTTCGGGGTGGAGGAGATCACCAGAGGGTTGCAGTGGGAGCGAGATCCACTGAGGTCTTTCTGGAGAGAGGAGGAAACCTTCTTCAAGGTGAGCATCCTTGGAAGAGGCTTCGCAGTGGGGTTATAACTCACTTAGAGTTAGCACGAACTGCAGATGCTAGAGTCAGAGTCAGTACAGAGTAGAGCTGGAGGAACAGTAGGTCAGGCAGCATCAGAGGAAAAGGACTCTGATATCTACAGTCCTGATGTAGAGTCTAGGCCCGAAATGTCGACTCTTCTCCTCCTCTGATGCTGCCTGACCTGCTGTGTTCCTCCAGCTCCACACTGTATTGACTTGTACTTGAGCAAAAACTTACGCAATGCTCAAATTGTTGATATGTACATGTTGATCAGTAGTTAATCATAATGATAAATGGAAAATGATCAGCTTTTCCTATGAAGACCCTGCAAAGTCTGTTCTTGTATTATAATTGATGGCAGGGATAGGAGCGTCCGTTAAATGCCATCTGATGCAGCACTCGAGGAGAGGGCTTCTCAAAGATGGAAAATATCGTAGAATGAGTGGTATCTCCAAAGTGTTCTGTATTTTGTCATGTGATTTTAAGTCCACATCTAACACTTTGTGTTCAACACAGAATAGTTGAGAAGAATACAAGGTACACGAGCTTTGGTTTCTTTAGATCTCTGGGACATTTAAGCGACTCTTGGATAGGCAATGGATGATAGTAAAACGTAGGGTATGCGGGGTAGTTTGATCTTAGAGTAAGATAATAGGTCGGCACAACATCGTGGGCCGAAGGGCAGGTACTGTGCTGTACTGTTCTATGTTCTATGTTGCATGTTAATACTAACTACTAAACACAATAATCTGAGGTATACCAGGATCTAATCCTAGTGTTACATTATTGAAAGCTTATTGACCACAACTTCACTCTTCCAGTGTTCTCTAACTAACTCTGCCCAAACTGTGCTATTTATACCCCAGGGGAGCAGCATCATGGCATCATTTCAAAGATCCTGCATGGCCCTAAAGTCCTTATAATGACTCTGCACATATGACGCAAAATGTAAAAATCTTCTAGCATGTAACTCATGGATACTGTGAGCAATGGTCATGTTGGTATATTTATCTGTAGGAAGATCTCTGCCACTGCTGCCTTATGAGTTTGGCTTCCTTGGTTGCGTGTTGTACTTTTTCTTCCAGTAAGTGAATTATAAAAAGGGAATCCCCATGAGGAAAATCATTTTGCAACTTTTCCCATCACATTAAGGAAATGTGTCAAACAAGGAACAGCCCCGAGAGAGCCTTTAAAATGAAGCTTCCAAAACAAAGAGCCATATAAAAAACCTTAGCAAAACACCATTCCAAAGTAAGATTGTGAGGCCACACATATCAGCAGAATGAAACAGAACAAATAATCTCTAATATTGTACTACCAGCTTTCCTTAACTGGAAACAACTGAACAATGCACATCCAAGTACTCTGCAATCTCACCCTTAATGCTGTACTCTAAAATCTTAATAACAACCGAAGTCAGGCTAACCAGCCTATAGTTTCCTGTCTTCTACGTCCCTCTCTTCTTAAACAGGGGTGTTACATTAGCTATTTTACAGTCCTCCCCGATTCCAATGATTCCGGAAAGATCTTGAAACTTCTTGATCCTTTTACAGAACTTATACGCCTAATAGTACAGCAGTAGAAATTAGATCCGCAAATGGTAAAATAAATAAAAATTATAGTTTTTTAAAATTCATTCTTTGCTTGTGGCCATGGCTGGCTGAGTCAATACTTACTGATCATCCTTGATGTGGCAGTGGTGATGATGAGCTGCCTTCTTGAATCACTACAGTCCATTTGGTGTACCTTGTTTATTCACCCTATCCATGCCCCTCACGATTTTATACACATCTATAAAGTCACCCCTCAGCTCCAATGTTCCAGGGAAAATAGCCTCAGTTCATTCAGCCTCTCCCTATAGCTCAAAGCCTCCAACCCTAGCAACATCCTTGTAAATCTTTTCTGAACCTGGTTCACAACATACTTCCTAAAACAGGGAGACCAGAATTGCACACATATTCCAACAGTGGCCTAACCAATGCCCTGTACAGCCGCAACATAACCACCTAACTCCTACACTCAATGCACTGATCAATAAAGGCAAGCATACCAAGTGCCTTCTTCACTATCCTGTCGACCTGTAACTCCACTTTCAAGGAAATATGAACCTGCACTCCAAGGTCTCTTTGTTCAGCAACACTACCCAGAACATTACCATTAGGCGTATAAGTTCTGTCAAAGGATCAAGAAGTTTCAAGATCTTTCCGGAATCATTGGAATTGGGGAGGATCCCAGAGGACTGTAAAATAGCTAGTGTAACATCCCTATTTAAGAAGAGAGGGACGCAGAAGACAGGAAACTATAGCCTGTCTTCGGTTGTTATTAAGATTTTAGAGTACAGCATTAAGGGTGAGATTGCAGAATACTTGGATGTGCATTGTAACATAGGGCTGAGTCAGCACAGCTTCGTGCAGGGGAGGTGATGCCTGAAAAATCTGTTAGTATTCTTTGACAAGGTAATGAGCAAGTTGGACAAAGGAGACCCAGTGGATGAAATCTGTTTTGCTTTCCAAAAAGCTTATGACAGAATTCTGCTTAATAAGATAAGAGCCCATGTTGTTAGTGGCAAGGTACTGTTATGCATAGAGGATGATCTGACTGGAAGAAGGCAATCAGCAGGGATAATAGGGTCTTTTATAAGATGGCAGCCCATGACTAATGGAGTTCCACAAGGATCTGTGTTTGGACCACAACTATTCATGTTATATATTTAAGATTTGGATGAAGGAACTGAGAGCATTGCTGTTATGCTTGCAGATGACACAAAGACAGATGGAGTCACAGGTAGTGTTGATGAAGCGGGGAGGCTGCAGAAGGACTTGGGCAGGCTGGGAGAGTAGGCAAAGTGTGACACATGGAACACAATGTGAGGAAGAGTGAGCTAATGCTCTTTGGTAGAGACAATAGAGGCATAGGCTATTTCCTAAATGGAGAAAATCTTTGGAAATCCAAAGCACAAAAGAACTTAGGGGTCCTAGTTCAGGATTCTCTTAAGGTTAACATGCAGTTTCAGTTAGCAGTTAGGAAGCCAAATGCAATGTTAGCATTCATTTTGAGAGCACTAGAATACAGGAACAAGGATGTACTGCTGAGGCTGTATAAGGCTCTGGTCTGATGGCATAAAGAATATTGTGAGCAGTTTTGAGCTCTCTATCTCAGGAAAGATGTGCTGGCCTTGGAGGGTTCCAAAGGAGGTTCACAAGAATGATCTGGGATGAAGGCCTTATCATATGAGGGGCAGTTGAGGACTCCGGGTCTGTACTCAATGGAGTTTAGAAGGGTGAAGGGGGATCTGATTGAAATTTACAGAATACTGAGAGGCCGAGAGAGGACATGGAGAAGAGAGAGTGGGAGAGACTGGAACCCCAAGACACAGTGTCAGAGTGAAGGGATGACCCTTTAGAATGGAGATGAGGAGGAATTTCTTCAGGCAGAGGGTGGTGAATCTGTGGAACATATTGCCCAGAGGGCTGTGGAGGCCAAGCTGCTGAGGCAGAGATAGAAAGCTTCCTGATTAGTAAATAGATTAAAAGTTATGGTGAGAAGGCAGGAGAATGGGATTGAGAAACATATTAGCCATGATTGAATGGCAGAGCAGACTCAATGAGCCAAATGGCCTAATTCTGCTCCTATATCTTATGGTCTTACGGTCTTAATAATGGGCAAGCACAGATTTAAAGTGATTTGCAAAAGATGTAAATACAAGGTGAGATTTTCACATGTGGTGAGATTTGGTCTGGAATGCACTGTCTGAAAGTATGTAGACATGTTCAGTTGAAGCATTCATGAGGACATTGGGTGATTATTTAAGTAAAAGCAATGTTCAAGGGTATGGGGAGAAGGCTGGAGAATAAGTGATCATTTTCATGGGAAAGCTGGTGCAGACAAAATGGGCTAAATGATCTCCCTTCGAATCATAAGACTTCGATAACTCTGTGAACAGAGAATAGAGAAGGAAACCCCTTTTTTATTATTGGCTCCCAAATGGACTCAGGGATGCCACAGTGTATAAATGTTTGCAGAGAAATTTAAGACCCAGAATATCAAATTACTCTGTAGGAGATTGTTCCTTCAACTATACTGTTTAAAAATCAACCAGATTGCCTGGTAATTGAATGTAATTGCAAACACTTTGCCCAAAGCTAAAGTGATCCAGTCAGAACTGAAAAGATAATTTTGAGCAATTTGTTTGTGTGAATATGTTTGTTGTTTTATATGTTTAATTCTTTTTCACTTCATGTTATGCAAGATGGTGGCATGAAGGCGGATCAGAACACCAAAGTACTATGTTTCAGAGATAGTAGGAACTGCAGATGCTGGAGAATCTGAGATAACAAGGTGTAGAGCTGGATAAGCACAGCAGGCCAAGCAGCATCAGAGGAGCAGCAAAGCTGACTTTTTAGGTCTGGACCCTTCTTCAGAAATGGGGGAGGGGAAGGGGATTCTGAAATAAATAGGGAGAGAGGGGGAGGCGGATAGAAAATGGATAAAGGAGAAGATAGGTGGAGAGGAGACAGACAGGTCAAAGAGGCGGGGGTGGAGCCAGTACAGGTGAGTGTAGGTGGGGAGATGGGGGGGGTAGGTCAGTCCAGGGAGGACGGACAGGTCAAGGGGGGCGGGATGAGGCTAGTAGGTAGGAGATGGGAGTGGGGCTTGAGGTGGGAGGAGGGGATAGGTGGGAAGAAGGACAGGTTAGGGAGGCGGGGACAAGCTGGGCTGGTTTTGGGATGTGGTCGGGAGAGGGGAGATTTTGAAGCTTGTGAAGTCCACGTTGATACCATTGGGCTGCAGGGTTCCCAAGTGAAATATGAGCTGCTGTTCCTGCAACCTTCTGGTGGCATCGTTGTGGCACTGCAGGAGGCCCAGGATGAGCATGTCGTCTGAGGAATGGGAGTGGGAGTTGAAATGGTTCGCCACTGGGAGGTGCAGTTGTTTGTTGCGAACGGAGCGCAGGTGTTCCGCAAAGTGGTCCCCAAGCCTCCGCTTGGTTTCCCCAGTATAGAGGAGGCCACATCGGGAACAGCGGCTACAGTATACCACATTAGCAGATGTGCAGGTGAACATCTGTTTCATGTGGTAGGTCTTCTTGGGGCCTGGGATGGGGGTGAGGGGGGAGGTGTAAGGGCAGGTGTAGCACTTCCTGTGGTTGCAGGGAAAAGTGCTGGGTGTGGTGGGGCTGGTGGGGAGTGTGGAGCGGACGAGGGATTCCCGGAGAGAGTGGTCCCTCCAGAAAGCAGATAAGGGTGTAAGTTCACCTGGACCATCGCTGACACCTCTCTCTCCTTCCTGGACCTCTCTGTTTCCATCTCTGGCAACCACCTGGAAACTGATATCCATTTCAAGCCTACCGACTCCCACAGCTACCGCGACTACACCTCCTCCCACCCACCTTCCTGCAAAAATGCCATCCACTATTCCCAATTCCTTTGCCTCCACCGCATATCATCCTGGGATGAGGCATTCCGCTCCCGGACATCCCAGATGTCCTTGTTTTTCAAGGACCGCAACTTCGCTTGGGAACCCTGCAGCCCGATGGTATCAATGTGGACTTCACAAGCTTCAAAATCTCCCCTCCCCTGACCGCATCCCAAAACCAGCCCAGCTTGTCCCCACCTCCCTAACCTGCCCTTCCTCCCACCTATGGATTTTTTTGAACATTTAATTCCAAAATGTATGAAAGGGCAAAATATTGACTGCAACCCTCATCTGGGGGGTACAGTTTGTTTGATATTATTGGGGCTACAGAGAGGGTTGTGTTAGACTGAGAGTGATGTCAGGATGGGGTTGTCAGGGAATAGGAGTGGAGATGTAGTTGGTGTAGTCAATTGTGAACCAGGAGTTTAGTTTAACAGTTACCCAGGAGTTTAAGTAGATTTTTAATTGACTACGGTATTTGACTACTATAATTGAGTACTATGGGTAACTGTTCAGCTTAAGTGAATCGGAACTGTTCTAAATTTCTGACTTTACAGACCTTTGTCAGAAGGTTCGAGACACAGGGATTTGCCCATTAAACAATTCAATTTCCATGGAGTCAGATATTGGGGAGCCTGCATTGTCTCAGTATGCAATTATGGTCTGCGCTGCTTTATCTGCTAGCTGGCCTTCGGAATATCTGAGCCTGTGGGTGGAATCTTCCCAGTCCCTGAATGAAATAGGCCACCGCAGGAAAATGGGAAAGTTGTGTGAGATGGCCAGCCAGAAACCTCACAGTTTTGAGAGTTAAAGGTCTCATTTTCCAACAGCGAGATGAGATTTTTGTTCGAGATTGATAAGCAGCCGATTAACTTGTATTAACATCTCATTGTGATAATCTTGCTGCATTAATATGCAGCTTCCCATTCTTCCAAACAGTGAAAATTCCTGACTTAAAAGTCAGAGCAGTCACCTGGCAATGCAGCTGTCCCTCCTCCAGACCTCCATCTTGGACTCCTGGCACTAAGATCTCGTGACATGGCCCATGGGCAGCGACTGCATGCTCTCCACATCTGCTGACATTGGCATCTGGCTCATACCAGCTTCACTGCAACAACATTACAGCACATCTCCGATTCACTTATAGTTCAGTTCTTTTAGAGCATCTTTCATTGGAATGCTCACGCCTAGTCACTTTGCACTCAGGGAGAGCTCATGGATTTGATTAGGTTGCATCATACTGTTCTTGCATTCCTAGCACTCACTGGATGTTCACAACATCCCTCTCTTGGCTTGCCTTTTGCATTGAACCCCCTCAGCTAGAGTTTAAAGACTCACAGTACTATTTGCAGTTGAGTACAGACACAAAGGCAGGAAGCTTGTTGTGTCAGGCAGACCTCATCAGTAAAGGAGATTGATACGTTGCTTTATGGCACCATGCTACGTCAATCCCACACCTACACCATGTGCCACCGGCAATGTCCAGCAAACGTAATGCATATGCTGCAAGCAAACAGCCACGTCTCAAAGCCTTGGGGAAATAACCCACAGTCAAGTCAAGGGAGACATCTTTCAACCATGGGGTCCTGGTACATCTTCGAATATCTGTCCAGGGAGCCTGGGTAACAGTCAGTCAGACACTCGGTGGGTGTCCACGCAGTGCAAAGAATGGGCCCTGTGGGTCCAGAGAAACCAGTCCATGAAGTCGTGGGAAGTCATTCAGGCAACTGCATACGTTTCAGTCAGGTGTCTGCTCATTCTACGCTCAGGATTGTCCATCTATGTTGCTCAAGGTGGCGGGGCCAAGTTCAGTCCTGGGGTGAAGAATCCTGGGCCCCAGGAATCCTGGGAGATCTCAGCAATGCCATGTAATTCTGCCTACAACATGTGGGAGAATAGGGCAGATGGGACACCATAGGGGAAGTGGTACATTGTTAATGAGGTGAGTTTGGGATGATTGTGTGAGAAAACTCATTTAGCCTCACAGAGAGAAACCCTCCATGAAACTTGCAAAAGTGACACTTCGGATTACTGGGAAGATTCAGCTGAGTGTCTTTCTTTTTATTAATGAATCATAGGAGATGCCCTTCAGACCACTGAGTCTGAACTGACAAAAAACTACTCTAAATCCACAATACCACTTTGGCCCATAACTTTGATTACATTCCAGTCAAGTGCCTTGAGTTGCTTTACTGTGTTCAACGTGCTACATAAGTGCAAGTTGTTTGAATTACGTTAATAAACCTCTTTTAGATACCATACATGGAATGGAGAAGCCAGATTAAAACAGACACCCAGCAGGTCAGGCAACATTTGTGGAGATAAAGAAGTTATTGTTTCAGATAAATGATGCCTCAGGGTAACAACGAAAAGCTAGAAATGTGACAGATTTTAATTAAAATAAAAAAAATACAGAGCCAAACTTTGTGGTTAGGAAGGCAAGAAAGAAACAAAAAGGATAGAGATCTTGCATCTGCAATAATTTCTTTTTGACAAAAGGTTGTGCTGGATATTTCAAGGAGTGGCAATCTCCCACAGAGACTTTCACTCTGTTCTTTCGCTTTCACAAGAGGTGAGAGCTCTGCATTTCTGAGCAGAGATTTCAATCAGGGCTCCCTCAGAAATGCGGAGCCGTACTTCTCCCATCGGCACACAGTTGTCGGGGTGAAGGTAAACCACAGTCCCCTCTTTCAAAGCAGTCAGCTGCCGCATTGTGAAATATGAAGGTCCAGAGTCACATAGCTACTGTCAAAAAGTACATTTGAGCAGGAAAAGGAGGAGAGTCAGAGATGAGAGGAGTGGATCTGGAATGGTGGAGGGGTATCAGCACCTGGATGGAGCATGGGTGGGGTGGAAGTGAAGGGGAGTTGGTTCTGGATTTGGTGAAGAGAGGAGCCGGACACTGGTGGGGGTGAAAGGTTGTTGGGTCCGGAGCGATGCAGGCTGGTTGGGTCCCAGGGATTGAAGGGGGAATCTGGCGAAGGTGGGTCAAGTCTTGTGGTGGGTGACGGAGGGGATCACAGAGGGTTTAAAGAGCGCTGGCTGTCAGATCCATAACAGTGGAAGGTGCAAGAGTCTGGTTCCAGAGGATGAAGGAGAATTGGGTGAAGGGAGATTAGGTCCAGAGTGGGAGAAGGCAATTTGAGTTCAGAGTAGGGCAGGATAATCGGCTCCCAAGGGTGTTTTATCAGTGATTGGGAAGTTGGAGGAGGGGGAGGTAAGGTAAATGTAGGTCTGTTGAATAGTTACTCAGAAGCTAGACTGAGCATTTAATAGTTTAACATTTCCTGGGTATTGATTGACTGAGTATCATTAGAATCCTCCAATTTAAATGGAGACTTTGGGGATGTAGGGGGATTGCCAGTGGAATTGCCAGGCATAGGAGAATTGCCAGTGGAAAATGCAATTGGGCATTTCCTTCAGAATCTGCTATAAATGGGAATTCCACAAGGTTTTCAAGCTCAACTCCTACTTGTGCTGGCCTTTAGAAATTCTGGCCCATGTTAACATGGAGTGTAATTCAATTTAATTCCAGGCCACTGACTCAGTTTGTAGGTCTATCTCAGATAGTATTGGTGCTGTTAACCACCATCCTGATCTCAAATTAGAACCCAAGCCTTTCCAGCATTTCAAATAGCAGCTCAGTCAATTATATGTCTGAGAAATAATCTTTCACGTTTGCAGCCAAAATTGGAAACCCAGGTATTATTATCTCCCACGCTTAAAGGGAGTGGCATTGTGACTGGTTACTTGACTGTTCAGTGATTTGATAAATGTAAAATTGGTGAGCTGGTTCAAATTTATGACATCAGCTTAAATGACAAAAGAAATGATAGATTTAAGTAGACAGTACCGTGATTTGTATTGTAAGTGGTCATTTATCTAAAGAATATGTTTGTTAAATGTAAATAGAACTAGTAAAGGGAAGTATGCAAATTTGTTATTTAGAATCAGTAAGCATGGGACCAAATCTTGCATCGCTGTTGTAAGTTCCAAATTTTAAAATAAATCTGCTCCATCATTCAGAATCAATCTGCTCCATGTTTTGCATTAGATCTGTTCCATTTTGCAAAAAAAACCACTTGCTCCATATTTTGTGACTGACAGCACGCTCAGTTTAATCACAAGAGGGAAGCAGAGCAAGAAGTCATAGGCACCAGATGTTACAAGCTGGAGTCAACAATCCAGTGTCAAACTCAGGATATTGTCAGCAACAAATCTGTCCTTTGAAGAACTGAAAAGGTTTGCTGGTTAGGTTAAAACTCCAAATATAGTTTGAGCTGCAATGAGTGACTGAATAACAACTCTCTTTGCTTCTCTAAATGGTAGTGCCTGACATCTGGGAAGGAGAAAAGCCACGAGAGATTCAAAAATCATGACAAGAAAACATATTCAGAACTCTTTGCTTTCCCGAATCAAGACAAAAGTTCACGGATATTTCAAGTACAAAATGAATGTGGTTTTCTTTAGCCTCCTTTAAACATATTGCCTGTTGCTGAGATGCATTTTAAGTGACAGCTGAGGTGCGTCGAGAACCATCTCCCCCTTTGTGGTCAATACAAAAGTTCATTTCTATAGGCAAGTCCTGACTTCCTCAGAACCACACCATGACCTTATGTACTGAACATTCTGGCAGATCATAGAGTGAACAATGAATCCTTTTTACTCTTCAGATAAGCACCAGAAATAGTGCTGGATTCCAGCATGCACTCCAGGGCCTAGGTCTCCTGCTCACTCGTAATGCTGATGGAAGTGGCTTTGAATGGACTTCTGTCCATTGAAATAATGCACCCCAGCACCTTAGCCAATTTTCTAGGCTTTTGGACATTGAAATTGCTTCTGTGAAATGGTCTGTGCCCGTCAGCCAGCCTAATATGGCCAGAATGGTTGCAGCTGTCTATGGAGGTTCGTAACAAAATGATGTAACCAGCTGCCTTTAGGCAAGCAGAAGAGGAGCAAGTTTATTTCGTTAGTTTTCAAATTGCAGAACTATGTAGTTCCATAATCACCTCTGCTCTCATAATTATAATAATGGTGAAGCCAAGTTCAGAAGCATTCTTTGCGTATAGTATTACTGATAGGGTGGTAATGTAATCGCAGTACAGAAAGACTTGCATTGATAGACCAGCATTCATAACCTCATGACATTTCAAAACATTTTACGATCTATTAAGTTACCTTTGAACTGTTGTCACTGTTGCTATGCATGGTAGGCAATTTGTACAGGTCTCACAAACAGTAATGCAATAAAGAGGTTGGTGTATTGGTAGTGTAGGGGCAATGAGGGTGTTCGCTAGCAATCTAGAGGCCAAGACTAATGCACTGCGGTCATGGCTTCAAATCCCATCATTGCCAGCTGTGGAATTTAAATTCATTCAACAAATATAGAATATAATGTTTGTCTCAGTGGTGGTGTCATGAAATAATTGTTGGTTGTTGAAAAAAGTCCGATTTGTTTCACCAATGACCTTTTATGAAGAAACATGCATTTCCCCTAGATAAGGAAATTGGTCAGCCTCACTTGAACCACTCTAGAGTGAAACAAATGATGTAATATTTAGAAATTAATGTTCTAGTCTTCTGTTTTGAAGTACACAAGACTAGTCAGACCAGTTTATCTTCTCGACCACGTTTACTGTTTATTTTCTTCTGGGACAGAAATGTCACTATCTCTTCACTGCCTTCGGAAATGGCCTGGCAGGTCACTCAGTTTAGCAGGGGCAAAAGCAGTACTTGCCAGCAACACCCACAAGAAAGAATAAAGAAATGATAAATTGTGCTTTTGTGTTCCAGGGTGAAGACTAGACGCCAGTTATGACACAAGGGAGAACTCTCTTTCTATCTGCAAAATAGAACAAAGGGATCATTAATGTTCAATCAAGAGGACAACTGGGCCTCAGTTTAAAATCTCAGTCAATACACAAGGCTAGTGTTAGAGCATTCCCTCATGTCCACCCAGATTTTTTTTTCCTTCTTTATTCATTCACGGGATGACAGCATCACTGGCTAGGCAGCATTTATTGCCCATCTCTAATTGCCCAGAGGGCAGTTAAGAGTCAACCACATTGCTCTGGGTCTGGAGTCACATGTAGGCCAGAATGGTAGTTTCCTTCCCTAAAGGACATTAGTGAATCAGATGGGTTTTTCCCCTGACAATTGACAATGGATTCATGGTCATCGTTAGACTCTTAAAGCCAGGTACTTATTGAAATCAAATTCCACCATCTGCAGTGACTGGATTCAAACCCGGGTCCCCAGAACGTTTTCTGGATCTCTGGATTGACAGTCCAGCAATAATACCATTAGGCCGACACCTCCTTGCTAATTTTGTACTCAAGTATAGAGAGCATAAGTCTGAAATTTTATGACTTGGTGATAGTCTTAACATTGTCAATGTTGAATCTCTAGTAATTGTAGAACAGTAGCTGCCTGGGATATTTTACTATGTTAAAGATGTAATATGGAAGCATAATGTTGCTGTTATGGCTGAAATAGTAATCGTGAGAGGCATAGATAGGGTTAATGGTAGTCATCTTTTCCCTAGGATGGGGGATTTCAAGACAAAGGGGGACACTTTTAAAATGATAGGAGAGAGAGTTAAAAAAGACATGGAGGCAATTTTTTTTACAGAGAGTGGTTCACGTGGAATGAACTTCCTGAGAAATTAGTGGATGTGAGTACAATTGTAACATTTAAAAAACATTTGGATAAGTACATGAATAGGAAAGGTTTGGAGAGATATAGGCAAGGAGCGGGCAAGTGGGGCTAGTTTAGTTTGGGATTATGTTTGACATGGACTAGTTGGACCGAAGGGACTGTTTCCATGCTGTATGACTCTATGACTAATAATCCAGAGGATGTTAGCTCAAGGCACTTCAAGAAATCCAATCCAGATTTTTAAAACATCTACCAGCAGCAAAACTGACTGTAAATCTCTCAGATTATCATTAGAATCCCAATGCATTCATTAATGTCCCTGATGGAGGAAACCTGTGTTTTTATCTTGTCTGGTTTATACGACACTACAGTCTCACAGCAATGTGGTTGTCTCTTAATACATTGAAATGTAACTGTTTAAGGCTAATTGGGCATTGGGCTCATCTTTGGGCAAATTAGGTAATTTGGATTTAAAAAGAATGTTCCTGCGAGACAGAATCAGGACTGTTTCGAAAATTCATTTGGGTTTCAGAGACCTGACCCTTAATCCAAAACCTGGAACCTGAATCATGAAACCGAGATGTATTCTGGATCCTGTCCTGACACCGCTGTGAAAATCTGGTCCAATGGATCAATAAATTAACAGAAACAAGGCATTTCAAATCACTTACAATCATTTGTATGACTCTGAAAACTGCTTCTTACAGTGATGCACCAGCAGTATCAAGGCAGCTTCTCAAAAACCAGGGAACTATTCACCTCACAGACATAACCCAGTTTTGCAAAACCTGCTTGCAAAATGTTCTCATTGTACAGAAGGATAAGTGTTTAATAGCCCAGTGATCAATATAATTATGTCCATTACCTGGCTGGAATCTTGCCTCCAAATACTTGTTAAAATGAACATAGACATTAGACTGCTGGTACAACACATAGACACCAAAGAAAGAAAGAAAGAAGGATACTTTGCTAGCATCAATAACAAAAACAAAAAGGGCTGGAGAAACTCAGCATGTCTGGCAACATCTGTGGAAAGAGAAACAGAGTTAGTGTTTCCAATCCATTATGACTTTTCTTCACTTTAATATCATACCTTTTATAACATCAGATGTCTCAAATGTGCACACTTGCTTGCCTCTGATTCCCCAGAAACCCAGTGATGATCAAACAAACATATAACCAAGGGACAAGAGTCGTCCATTTGCCTCTTTGATACTGCTCTGTCATGGCTGATCATGGTTCATCTGATTTTAACCTCAAACCTGCATACCTCCAATAATCTTTCATTCCCTTGGTAAACAAGAATCTATCTATCTCTGCTTTGAAAACATTAAATCATAATCATTACAAATATAATAAATAATCATAAATCTTAAATGTATCCATTGACTTTTGAGAAAAGGAATTCAAAAGACTCACAATCGCGCCTGAAAGAAAATGTTTCTTCATCTTGCATGTCTGACCCCCCTCCCTTATTTTTAAACTCTGAATCCTAGTTCTAGATTCTACCTTAAGAGGAAACATCCTTTCAACAGCCAGCCAGTCAAGTCCCCTTAAATGCTTCAATTAAGTCATCTCTGACTCTTCAAAACTGCAAAGGAAACAGGCCTAACCTGTGTAAGCTTTCCTCAGAAGTCAACTTGCTCATTCCAGGTGTTAGTCTAGTAAACCTTCTCTAAACAGCTTCCAATGCATTAACATCCTTCCATAAATGTGGTGACCAGAGTTATACATGGTACTCCAGATGCAGTCTCATCAATTCCCTGTATAGCTGAAGCATAACCTCCTTACTCATGCATTCAATTCCCCTTGCAATAATCTGTAGCATCCTATTAGTTTTTCTGATCGTTTGCTGTACCTGTATAGTA
This sequence comes from Rhincodon typus, assembly GCF_021869965.1. Lineage (NCBI taxonomy): Eukaryota > Metazoa > Chordata > Chondrichthyes > Orectolobiformes > Rhincodontidae > Rhincodon > Rhincodon typus. Next base: position 95,936,127 of record NC_063335.1, on the reverse strand, counting down.
AGTTTCTGTGATTCATGTACTAGTACAGCCAGATATCTCTTCACTACACAGCTTTGGAAGCTCATACCATTTAGGTAATATGTTTCTGTTTTATTCTTTCTGCCAAAATGGACAATTTCAGACTTTCCCACATTATATTCCACTTGCCAGATCTTTATTCATTCACTATGCCTATTTTCGTTCCTTTGTAGGACTCCTTAAGTTCTCTTCACGACTCACTTGTCATCAACAAATTTTAGCTATCATATCTTTGATCATTTCATCCAAATCATTGATATAAATTGTAAGGAGTTGAGGTCCCAGCACTGAAGCAATCAATCAATCAACTTATGACATTCTGTCATCCTGGAAAAGACTCACTTGTTCCTGGTCTCTGCTTCCTGTTGGCTGGTCAATCTTCTTTCCATGCCAATATGTTACCCTCTACACCATTAGCTTTCATTTTCCACAATAACTTTTGATCCTTTTGAGAAAAACAGTGAGAAGAATTATTAAAACTTGAAAATCAGCATGCTTCTGACTATCTCTCGCTAACATCTGCATTGTTTTTATGTGTGTCTATCTGCGTACTCTGAAGGATAGCTGAGACAAACCCAACTGTACTCCTTAAAATAGAAATTGCTAGAGAAACTCAGCTGATCTGGTAGCATCTGTGGAAAGAAAACAGAGTTAACATTTCAAGTCCAGTGGCCTAATGGAACAGCATGATAGTTAGCCCTGCTGCCTCACAGTGCCAGGGACCAGGGTTTGATTCCAGCCTTGGGTAGCTGTTTGTGTGGAGTTTTCATGTTCTCATCACGTCTGTGTGGGTTTCCTTTGGGTGCTCCAGTTTCCTCCCATTGTCCAAAGATGTGCAGGATAGGTGGATTGGCCATGATAAATTGCCTTTTGAGAAAGGCAATTCAATGTTTTTAGGGATGCACAGGCTAGGAGGATCAGCCATGGCAAAATTGGGGTTACAGAGATGGGGCGGGTCTGGGTGTAATGTTCTTTGGAGGGTCAGTGCAGACTCAATAGGCTGAATGGCCTCTTTCTGCATTGTCGAAATTCCATGACCCTTCTTCATTTCTGTATGTTTCAGATTTCCAGCTTCTGTAATTCTGTTTTGTTTTGTTCAACTGTTGTCTTGTTCTCATGAAACAATTACGCATAAGTTGTGGGTAAAATCCCATCCTGTAACTTGAATGTAAAATGAATCATGAATGAATGAATGAAATACAATGAGTGTAAAATGAAATAATGTAAAATGGAATCAACCAAATTAGGTAATGTATGGGTTGGTATCAAGATATAGGGGAAATCTCATGACATGCATTCCCAACAAGGTTGTTTTTGGAAGTGGGTAAACTGGCTACAGGGATAATTCCAATCCACCAAGAGTATGGACTAAAGCAGTATCCAGGGAGAGTTGGTGTAGTTACGTTATTGGACTAGAAATCCAGAGATTTCGGGTGAGAATGTTGAAAGATGGAGCAGGTTCGAAGGGCCTACTCCTGCTACAATTTTCTATGTTTGAATCTCCTGATGAAACAGGTTCAAATTCCAGTATGGTTAGCTGTTGGAAGTTTTAAGTTTAATAAATTCAATTAATTTAAAAACAACTAGAACTGGAAACTAGTTTCAGTAATGATGCAATGAAACTATCAATGGTTGATTTAAAAATCTATCTAGTTCACAAAAGTACTTTAGGGAAGGAAATCAGCTGTCCTAGCTTCTGGTCTCATGTGACATGTGACTCAGAACTTGCAGCAATGTATTGAGTCTTAACTGCCTCTGAAATGATTGAACAAACTACTGAGTTCAAGGACAGTCAGGAATGGGCAACAAAGCTGAATTCTTCACAATGCCTACATCCCATGAGACAATAATAAAAAGGTAATGATTTATCAGTCACAATAATCATCAACAAATGTCATTTTTTTTCTAGTATCTTGTTTTGAGGAACATAGGACTAAAGAGTAGGCTATTTGGCTATTAGAGCCCACTCCGCTATTCAATAAGATCATGACTGATTTGTTACAGTCTCAACTTCATTTCTCGATCTGCCCATTTCTCCTTTACAATCAAAAATCTGTCTAATGGTGCCTTGAATAAATTTAATGATGCAACTCCCATTGCTTTCTGTGGAAGAGAATTCCATACACCAATACACTTCTGAGTGAAAAATATTCCTTTTGACCCTTTCTTAAAACAGAGATTGTTCATTCTTAGGCAGTGTCTGTTAGTTCTAACTCACCCACAAGGGAAAATAATCTCCCTGTTTCTACCCTATCAAGTCCCCTCAGAATCTGTTACATTTCCATAAGGTCAGCTCTCATTCTTCTAAATCCAATGCGTACAGGTCAGTCTGTTCAACCTTCCTTTATAAGGTCAGCCTTCATCCTAGGAATGAGCAGAGAGAACTGCATCTAAAGCAATTATATGTTTTTTTTCAAATCAAGTGAACAAAACTGTAGAGTCATCCAGATGTTGTTTCACCATGACCTTGTACAGCTGCAATAAAACTTTGTTTTTGTATTCCATTTCCCTCGCAATAAACTCTAGCATTCTAATTGCCTTCTTGGGAGTGCCTGTTTATGCAGGTTTTTATTGTTATCAAAAAGTACCTCTCCAAATATGGGCATTTGCTTCCTTACTATATATTAGCATAGAAAATCAATATAATTCGGTATTTTACATACTAAACCTAAAACAACATAAGCTTCACCAGATAGTCTCTTGTTCTTTTATTCTCCAACCATCAGTTATCTATAGCTATTGTGCTTTTTCATTCTTTCTTTGTTTCCTAAACTTTCTTATGCATAGCAACACTATTCCAAAGAATTGGTCTGGACAAGATGTGATTAGTCTAATAAGCCAAATATAAACAGAAAATATTGGAAACGAACAGCTGTAAATCAGTAATAAAAACAGAAATTGCTGGAGAAACTCAGCAGGTTTGGCAGAATCAGTGGAGAGAAAGAACAGCTAACGTTTCGCGTCCAATGACCCCTCTTCAGAACTGTACACGAAACATTAACTCTGTCTTCTCTCCACAGATGCTGCCAGGCCAGCTGGATTTCTCCAGCAAGTTCTGTTTTCTTTCTACATTTCCAGCGTCTGCAGTTCTCTGTTTTATTTTAGCTCTAAATCAGTATCAATGGAACGAACAGACAAGCTAACATGTCAGCTGCAGACATTTTATCAGAAAGTAGAGATTAATTTAAAAAGAACAGGATACAGCAAGAGGAAAAGGGAACACACACACACACGCGCACACACACACACACACACATACACACACACACACGCACACACGCACACACGCACACACACACGCATACACACACACACACACACACACACACACACGCATTCATGAGAGACGGCAATGCTGATGGACGAGTGTGGGAGTGTTGCTTATGAAAGAGTAAATTGAAAGCATAAGGTGTAATTCCTTGAGCTTGTGTTGAGTTTCATTGATGCTATGTAAGAGGTCAAAAACATTGATGCCAGAAGGTCAGTGGACTTGAGAATTGAAGTAACAGAACTGAAGTGTTTCAGGCAGTGATCACCTAATTTAGGCTTAGACGCCAACTGGAGTCAAGCCATAAGCAGTGAGTACTGTGTACTAGATTGGAAAAGGTAAATACAATTGGCTATCTCACACTGAAGGTGTCTTGGTTAGTAGTATGAAGGGGGTGATGGTTTTATTCACTTGTGGGACATCACTGGCTGGCCAGCATTTATTGCTGACACATGGTTGCCCTTGAGGAATTGGTGGTAAGCTGCCTTCGAGGACAGTTGCTGCCCATGTGCTGTAGGTAGATCCACAATGCCTTTAGGGAGGGAATTCCAGGGTTTTGACCCAACAACTTTGAAGGAATAGCAATATATTTCCAAGTCAAGATGGTGAGTGGCTTGAAGGGGAAGTCGCATGTAGTGGTGTATCTGCTGCCCTTTTACTTCTAGTTCAGGGGTTAGGGTTAGGGTTTTGGGTTTGTAAAGTGCTGTCCAAGAATCTTTGGTGAATTTCTGCAACATATCTTGTAGATAGCACACACCGCTGCTACTGAATGTCGGTGGTTGATGGAATGGATACTTGTGGATATGGTGCCAATCAAGTGAGCTATTTTGTCCTGGATGGTGTCAAGCTTCTTGATTGTTGCTGGAGCTGCACCCATCAAGGCAAGTGGGGAGGATTCCATCACACTCCTGACTTGTGCCTTATAGATGGTGAACGTGCTTTGAGGAGTCAGGGGGTGAATTACTCCCTGCATTATTCCTAGCCTCTGACCTGCTGTTGTAGCACCCATTGGTAACCCCCAGGATGTTGATAATGGGAGATTCAGTGATGGCAACACCATTGAATGTTAAGTGCAGTTGTTAGATTGTCTCTTATTGGAGATGGTTGTTGTCTGGCATTTGTGTGGCATAAATATTACCTGTCACTTGTCAGCCTAATCTTAGATATTGTCCAAGTCTTGCTGAATTTGAACACGGACTGCTTCAGTGTCTGAGGAGTTGTGAATGGTGGTGAACATTGTGCAATCATTGTCAAACATCCCCATTTCTGACCCTATGATGGAGGAAATGTCATTGATGAAGCAGCTGAAGATGGTTGGGCCTAGGATACTACCCTGAGGAAAATGCACAGAAATGTCCTGGAGCTGAGATGACTGACCTCCAACAACCATGCCCATCTTCCCATGTGCCAGGTATGACTCCAACCAGTGGAGAGTTTGCCTCTGATTGCCATTGATTCTGGTTTTGCTCAGGCTCCTTGATGCCACACTTGGTTGAATACAGCCTTGACATGAAAGGCTATCACTCTCACCTCACCTCTAGAATTCAGCTGACTTGTCCATATTTGAATCAAGGCTGTAATGAGGTCAGGAGTTGAGATGCCCTGGAAGAACCCAAACTGGGCATTAATGAGCAAATTATTGCTGAGGAGCTGTAAGTTGTGCATGGCAACCCACAAGAAGTGTCCTCATTTCTCCTGTCATCGGTTACTGACACACATTTGCAGTAATCGTGTCATGTCTCAAAGCATACTATGAAGCAAAGCTTTAGGTATCCTTCTGGTCACTTGGCTCCGGACATATCAAGTGTTTGGGTGTGCAACTGTCTTCAATCCTATGGATATGCCTGAGGTAATGAAGCCAATTCTATTTGATAAGTACTAACAAACCTGGGAGATCTACCACTGAGATAGTAGGAACTGCAGATGCTGGAGAGCTGGATGAACACAGCAGGCCAAGCAGCATCAGAGGAACAGGAGGCTGACGTTTTGAGCCTAGACCCTTCAGCTTAATCTTATTTCATAAATGTTTCAAGAATCAGCTAAAGTTGGTAGCAGCTTTCCTTATCTACACGCTCTATATCAGTGATTTTCTGTCACTGTGCTCCAAGTTAGCAGAATTCGCTAACCACTTCCAGCAGGCTGTTATTTATTGAGGTTAGGGGCAAAGATGCCACACCTTCTCCCAAGACCATGAATCTTTATTCTAGACCTTTAATAAGATGGCCATTAGAATGTTGAGGTCACTGCCACAGGAACTGGTGGAGGCAAATATCTCAGATACTTTCAAACAGACAGTAGGTGAATGCATGAGTGAAAAGAAATAGAAAATTTTGATGGAAGGCTCAGACAAGATAGGAAAACATTCAGAGATTAGGTTGGGCGAATGGCCTATTTTTGTGTAGTTTGTTCTCTGTAATCTGCTGCATGCAAGTGGCAATGCAGAAACTAAACAAGCCAGTTTCAGATTATCTCCTGAACAGATCAGCTAGCTCATTAGAATGATCATCACCTCCAATTTCACTTTCAAATCACATACCATCCTGTCATGAACATATACTACTGTACTAGGTCAGATTCTCAGAATTCTCTCTTAATGTCGCTATGGGAACACCATCAGCACAAGAGCTGCTAATATACAAAGCCTACCACCACCTTCCTAGATAAATAATTTTAAAACATTGGTACGATATACATTTGGATAAAATGTTTTTTTTAAATTAAATCTGAAGTTGAATATTCCAGGAAGAATTAATGAATGACACAGACACTCTTAGACACAACTAGGGCACTGACATTTCATCGCTTGGTCTCTCATTTGTGTCACGGACCACTGTTGTTCTAGCGGGTGGAGCGATTTTCAAGTGCACACTGACATGCCAAGAAAATATAAGTTTCTACTTGTATGTTTGAATATGTTGGCTTCTTACACATTGTATGTATTTTTCATAATTATTTGTCTTTAATGAACAGACAATGCTGGAATTGTCATATGTTAAGCATTAGGCACTGTCTGATTTTTCTGTGGCATAACGCTCCAAGCAGTTTAAATGTACCTGCACTCTTTGCTAAAGGCTGATCTTGAAACAAAAGGTATTGCGTACCCCCTCCATTTGTTGATTCTGTACCTGTTCTGTAAAATTAAATTCTCATCTTACTGCAGTTATAGAGCTAAATACCTTGAATCACAATGTCATTGAAGAGACTCTTTTTTGATTTTGATAAACAATAGAAATACTTGTGGATAGCCAAAAGCAAAGAGGAAGAACAAGCAGTCAGCAGTGCACAGTTGTAACAGGAAGCCAGGCCATGATCTGAGCTTGTTCCCTTCTCAGGATGTGGTCAGATCCTATTACCCTCCACCAGGCTCTGGGTTAGCATTAGAAAGGGCAATGCGAAATAAAAAGCTTATTAAAAGAGCACAATAGGTTAGCAACCAACGAACCAACAGAAAGACTGCACTCAACATACAGCAGAGAAAGCTCTTAACTCTATATAAAGGTGAAATGTGCATTTCACAATTGCTTTTGCATCTGTTAGTTAAGAATTTTTATTAGGCATTTCCAGACACCACTCTTAATGTGTCCTTGGAGTTTTAAGTGGCTTGGAGCCAGATCTGAGAGACCTGCGCTTCCAGGAAATGGCACCATTAACGCAATCCTCATTCAAAGTTAAAGCAGTTGTGGAAAGGCATCAAGCAATGTCGATGAACCTAACCCAATGGGGAGAAAACAGGAAAAATAAAATGGATAGAAAGGTCATCTCCTTCCATCTTTGGACTAACTCTTATTTGTCAGCATGAATGGAAATAACAATGTTGATCCTGGCAAATTGTTTGTGTTATTAAGGTTTTTAAATGCAGAAGGTCAGAGGTAAAGTATTTGGAAATCAGAGTTAGAACAGAAATAAGATTAAACTTTTCCATTCTAAGAATGATTGATTTGTGTTGACGAGGGGCATCACTCAGATTGCATAACATAAATGGCTTCAATGGACGTTTACATTAAACACTGATGGTGGACATGAGAGTAAGTTCCATGATTCTGTATTCCAATAAGATGTGGACTGAAGAATCAAGATCACTAGTTTGTAGGCTTTCTCTGGTCCACAATGCGATGGCTTCTTCAGCATGTCATTTGGACTGGAACCTCTAATTGGTTGCACTGACTTATTCAGCACATTCCCAAAATTTACCAAACCTATGCAAAACCTTTGGGAAATTCAAGAGCAAATTATATTCAGTGCAAACGGGCCCTCTGTGATATTTTGTACTATTTAAAAAATCATCTAGAAAGAGGCCCTATCCACAAAGCAATGGTCATGCACCCAAATCAAATTTATTACTCACATTTGAAGCTCTTTGAGAGAATGTTAACATTAAGCTGTTTTATCCACGAGGGTGATGATAAGCATGCTTTAAAGCTTGTAAATAATAATTATAAATTGAATAATGTGCAGTAGTTAATCTTGTATAATTTGCATAATTGTAGAATTGTTTTGTATAACATTTTAGAGTCATTCTCAGTGACTTAAAGTTAAGTTACTCATATGTGGTTGACAATCTGATTAACTTCTTACTTTTAGCTACATTAGTAAACTGTATCAGGTGTTACTGCCATGTATATGAAAGGGTATTTTATTTCAAAAGTGTAAGAAGTATTCACTTCAGCAAAGCCACCCAAGATTCAAGGCTGATTTTACATTTGTAGTCATATAAATTAATTTGAGTGGACAATTAAGCCACAATATTAATTCAGAAAACCAGCAGAACTTTAAGTCTGGATTGTTGCTATTGGTCAAAATGGCAATCTTTCAAACCTGTTAATTTGCTGTTTTTCTTTTGAGAAAGTAAACATAATTAACCTAGTTAACTAATGAATCATCTCTAGGAGAGGTACAGTGACATTAAAAATTGAAGCTACAATGTCAACTTATAAAGTGAAAATAATATTCTGCCGATCAATAATGCACTCCAGCCACAGTGAGTGAGGTTTTGGGACATGGGGTGAATTAAAGTTTCATGAAAAATTGGATGAGTTCAGGTGGGTGTCCACCACTCGCTTCAGTCACTGCGATACCATAAGTGAAGTCGGGGCTGAGCATCACTTTTTTAAGGCTCAAGATGACATTGGCTGTGATCTGAACATCCACCAATGCATAAGGCACACATTCTTGTGGCATCATTCAACCATTCTTCTGTCTGCCACATTAACATGCATTAATGGAGTTGCAGATTCCCAAACAGTGGTTCGCAGATGCCAACCGTTATTTCTGTTGGTTGAGAGCTCCAGCAGGAGTCAACCATGACCCAGATTACAACCAGAAGAGCTCAAAAGACAAGAAGCTCCCCCACAAGGGATCACAGAGTCCCTGTCAAGTCTTTAACCTGAAGGAGTGGGTCATAATTGCATTTGGTGTACAATCTGGGAAGGTCCTCCATATAAAGATATTGCTGCAGGGTCTGAAGCTGGAAAGTCAGCACCTGGACACAAGGTCAGCTCCTGACTGCCCTTTCTAAATGGGAGACTCCAAATCAGAGCAGCGATCCAGTGCAGCCTTTTGCCCCAGAAAACATCAATCAGCTTCTTCTATATCTTAGTGACAAACTTCAGGGGAGGGATCAAAGTGACAAACTGCTATTACTGGTACTGCAGCAATTGGATAGTTAATAACCAGCACACAACTCTTGAAGGAAAGCATTGAGAGCAATCCTGCCCTCGGAGAGTAATGATGTTGATGGTCAGATCTTGCCAGTTTGTCGGCTTGGATCCCGCAGCAGACCCTCAATTCGAGGGAAAAGGATGGTGCTCCAGGCCTGAGCTCCCCTGGCAGGGAGTCTGTCTGCCAGTGAATGACCTGGAGTGCAGAAGAGCTTCCCTGGTTGATCCTGATAGAGTATGCCATGGAGTAGTAGTGTTGATACTTGGTGCATGCCAGCCAGATCATAAAGATTGTGGAAATGATTCAACAAGTTTTGTCAGGAGGACCAAAGCAAAACACAAGCTGCTAACTAGATGGTACCTCCTTTTGTTCTTGTCAAGCCAGCTGCAATTGGAAAAAATATGGAGTGAAATTGCGTTCCAAAACCAAAGGGAAATTCCTGTCAGAGACTATAATAATGCGTTTCATATGTTTAGAGTGTAATGACAGCTGTGGGGAAAAAACAGGTGATGGGGGCAGAGCTGTCAGTATATTTTGCTAATTCCACGTAAAAGTATTTTACATTTGATGATAAGCAGCAGTATAACAGGAAATGTGGATATTTTGAGAATTGTCAGGAGAATTCAATAGGCAACATTGTCTTTGTGGAAAAGAAGTTTGCAAAGTATCTTTTTCTGTTTATTTTCACACACACAATACAAGAATCTAAATGTCATCAAAACACCATCTTTTGTTACTTTGGCATGAAGCTTTAATAGCAAAAATAAACAAGTTTTCCCCTCATACAATCTGTTTTCTTTCCTCTTGCCCTGAAGTTACTATGTCATTGTAGCCTCTGATTATACTTCATTGTGGGTGGTTGGATTTAAGTGAGATGTCAATGCTGGCGGTGGATTCACAGATGTCCCTGTCTTAGCCTACAGTCTTTCCCATAGTGAGTGCTTGATTTCTGTTAGTAGGTGGTGGATTGTTGACTTGAGCTGCTACCCACTCTCTTTGCTTCTGTTGCCATTCCCTTTCAGTGGCTGCAATTGTTCAGTAGAAGGTGTTGAGCCCGTTTTTGATAATGGGCACAGTTGGGCACTGCTTCCCATATGTCGGTATTAATAGACAAGAATTTCATCAAGTTGTTGAGATTGCCTTTGGAAGCTTTTCTTTGCCCCCCAGTGTGAATAGTCTTTTTGTACCTCTGTGTGGAGCTTTGGTCAGTTTTGAGTCAGGAATTCAGAGAACATGTTCAGTCCATCTCACTTGATATCAGATTAACATGGTCTCTACTTGGTATGTCTGTGTCTTAGGCTTTATTTGTTCTGTTCTCACGCTTTATTTGCAAGCTCCTTCCAAGAAAGCCTTCTGGCACCAACCACAAGTGACGTTATCCTCAAGAATGAATCAATGAGTATCATCAAGTCAATTGGCTAAGAGGCTTTCAATTTTATTTTTCAATTTAATTTTCAAGGTTTTTAATCGCCATGAGAGCAGGAATAACATGTCAGTGTCCCATGTATGAGGATACACTGAAATTTTCAATATGAGCACAGGGGGTGGAATATGATAAGAACCCACTTGCCCTCAATTATTGACCTGTTCAGTTCCTTGAGGAGCTTTGTTAGTGGATGGGGAAGCGGAGATGACAATCTTCAATTTGTAAATTACCAAACTCAGTCTGATACGTTAAAGTGCACAGATTCAGGTCGAAATTAAGGAATTATTTTATGACAGCAAATTTGGGAACAAGGAGATCAACTCTCAGATCAGACACAGCAACTTTGAGTTGGCAGCTTAGGTTTCATTTTTACATGCAGTGAGGCTGATGGCCCCTTTAGGTGCTGCCTGCTTATTTTAGGCAAAGCAATGACTGCTGATTGCTTTTGCTTCAATAGTAACAGGTGGTGAAAAGATAAGCAGGGATGGTTCAAGAGCCAAAAACTGATTTGCACATGAAGGCAAGGGACATGGTTGAGATGTTAAATAAATACATTATTTATCACGCAGTGTTAGATACAAACCTCTCTTCAACAACCCACATGCACGTAGGCTGCAGAATGGTGAAGGTAATGATTAACGATGCGCAGAACTGATATGACAGGGAAATTACACACCCAAAAACCCTATTCCTAGGCACAACGAACCTAAAGTGGACAACAGACTTAGAACGAGCCAGTAACATCAGTCAACAAATAACAAGAACCAAGAAAAGTCAGATCCTACAAGAAAAATTAGCCAAACTAACCCACCAAAATGACAACCAAAGATCAGACACTTGGATAAGAAAGCCTTCAGACAGGACACTAACAGACATGGAGAAAGCTGTTCTAATACATGGACTCAACTACAAAGAGAGATGCTAACAGGACAGAGTTTCTAAGTACACTAGAATCCATTCTGAAGACCAACAGCATCAATGAGGAAACACACAAGCCGTAAGACAGATAGTTGTCCCAACACTGACCAGAAGGAATGAACTTAACACTCTTAATACATCAGAAGAGAAGGCCCTAGAAGGACTGAAAAAAGACAAAAAAGCATAATACTACCAGCGGACAAAGGACACATGACAGTAATACAAAATAAATGGGACTACCTCACTAAAGCACAGACACTACTAGCAGACATGAATACATACTGGCAAGCACAAATAGACCCAACACTGCAACTGGGTAATAAAATAATCAACACACTGAAGAGACTCCATCAGACTAGACAAATCAGCAAAGCAGATTACCTAAAAATGAAGAGATAGTAGGAACTGCAGATGCTGGAGAATCTGAGATAACAAGGTGTAGAGCTGGATGAACGCAGCAGGCCAAGCAGCATCAGAGGAGCAGGAAGGCTGATGTTTCGGGCCTAGACCCTTCTTCAGAAAGGGTCTAG
>NC_063335.1:95900471-95923909 GCF_021869965.1 Rhincodon typus | reverse complement strand
CTAGACCCTTTCTGAAGAAGGGTCTAGGCCCGAAACATCAGCCTTCCTGCTCCTCTGATGCTGCTTGGCCTGCTGCGTTCATCCAGCTCTACACCTTGTTACCTAAAAATGAAACCTGAAGGGACAAACACCCCTGATTCTACAACCTCCCAAATCGGAAATGCCCCTCAGACCCACAGTCTCCCTCCCATGCACACCAACACACAGGTTATCTAAAGAATTACAATGAAGACTAAAGCACCTCGTCAGCAACTCAACCCACTCAATCCACTCAGCCCAGATGTTCCTCAAATCCCTCAAAGATATAAGAATAGACGAGGATGAGACCATGGTGTTTTTTGACGTTACCGCCCTATTCACATCGATTGACATACCACAGGCAAGAGAAACACTAGCAACACTACTAAAAGAATGAGAACTGAGTGACACCATCTCCACTGACAACATGCTGAAGTTCCTGGATCTATGCCTCACGATTCATTTTACCTTTAATGGCCAAATCTATGAACAAATCAACGGGACATCCATGGGGTCACCCATCTCCAGACTAATAGCAGAAGTGGTGATGCAGAGACTTGAAAGCATAGCCTTTCTGCAGATCCAACCTAAACTATGGATTCGATACGTGGACGACACTTTCGTCATCATCAAACGGACTAAACCAGAGGAGACACACCAACTTATAAACAACACTCTCACCTGCATCAAATTCACCAGGGAAGAGGAAAAGAACGAACAGCTCCCATTCCTGGACGTCATATTAGAACGCAGGCCCAACGGGGAATTTCTGACAAAGGTACACAGAAAGGCCACACACACGGATCAAGTACTGAATTTCAACAGTAACCATCCCAACACCCACAAACAGAGTTACATAAAAACACTAATTAAACAAGCAACAACACACTACAACAACCTGGAACAATGCCAAAATGAATAAGAATACCTCTACCAAATATTTAAGGATAACGGATACCTAAACAGCTGGGTCCAACGATGCCTATCACACAAACAACAGGAAGATACAGTACGCCCTGACACACTCATCACATTACCGTACATCAAGAACATATCCAAACTGACCACAAGACTCCAATGACCATTGGGCATCAGAATGGCAAACAAACCTATATCAACCCTACGCCAACTGCAAACTCGAACCAAAGACCCTTTACCCACTATGGACAGAACCAACGTGATATACAAAATCCCATGCAAAATCCCACTGCGACAAATATTACCTTGGACAGACAGGAAGGAAACTGGCCTCAAGAATACATGAACACCAACTAGCAACAAAAAGACGAGACCAATACTCACTCATCTCCATTCACACAGATAAGGAGAACAACCAGTTCGATTGGGGCAACATCAGGATCCTAGGACAGGCCAAACAGAGACAAGCACGAGAATTTCTAGAGGCCTGGCTCTCCACCAAGAAGGCCATCAATAAACACGTAGAATTAGACCCTATATTTACACCACTACAAAGAAAAAATGGAAATGAGGTAATCAACTTCAATGGACCCCAGAGTTTAAATACCAGGTGGGAGAACACAATGGTGCTTCATTGGCGGCAATGAAACGTCTGTGAACTAACGAACCAGCTCGGTGAGTGAACCAACCACAACATAAATACATTATACTAGGATGGCAATCCAGGCCATGGTGACATAGGAGAAATCTCTGCCATGGAAAGGGTTCAGAATTGACAGGCAGGAAGTGTTGGATAGGCCATTGATACATAAAGTTAACAAGGTACCAGGACCAGAGGAGATACGACCGAGGATATTGAAAGAAGTGGGACTGAAAATTGCAGATGCACTGGCAATAATCTTTAAGTGTTCCCTAGACACATGGAAGGTGTCAGTAAACTGGAGAATTGTAGGTTATGTTCTTGTTCAACAAAGGTTATAATGATAAGTTCGGCAATTACAGATCAGTCAGTTTAACCTCAGAGGTCGTGAAGCTAGTAGTAACAATTTTTCAGGATAGAGCTGGTAGTCACATGGAAAAAAGTGAATTGATTAGGGAAAGCCAGCTTGGATTTCTAAAGAGAAATTGTTTGTCTAACTTGTTAAAGTTTTTAGAAGTGGTAACAGAAAGGATCAGAGAGCATATTGCTTTGATGTGATGTACATGGACTTTCAAAAGGCATTCAATACAATGCCAAACAGCAGACCTTTCAGGAAATTTATGGAATGAAAGGGTAATCATAGCAATGTGGATACAAAATTGACTGAGTGGTAGGAAACAGAAAGTTTTGGTCCATAGATATTTTTCAGGCTGGAGAAAGATAGAGAGGAATGTAAAAGGGATGGGGGATTTGTATTACTGGTTGAGGAGAATGTCACAGCGACACTAAGAGAGGACATCTTTGAGGGTTCATTCAGCAAGGCAACATGGATAGAACTCAGAAATAAGAAAGATCCAATCACTATGATGGGGTTATACAACAGGCCTCCTAACAGTCAGCACGAGATAGAGAAACAGATACGTAGGCAGATAATGGAAAAATGTGAAAAGTTGTTGTAGTGGGTGCTTTTAACTTCCCAAACATTGACTGATAGTGCTGGGACTGATAGTGCTGGGGTAAAAATTGTTAGTGTATTTGTAGTGTATTGTTAGTGTAAGTTTCTTGAAACAATATGTAGGTAGTCCAACAAGGAAAGGGGTCAAAATCGAATCAAAGATAGTAGGAACTGCAGATGCTGGAGAATCCGAGACAACAAGGTGCAGGGCTGGATGAACACAGCAGGCCAAGCAGCATCATAGGAGCAGAGAGGCTGACGTTTCGGGCCTAGACCTTCATCAGAAAAGGGGGAGGGGAAGGGGGTTTTGAAATAAATAGGGAGAGAGGAAATAAGGAAAGGGGTCAATTGAGATGTTGTATTGGAGAATGAGCTTGGCCAGCTGATTAAAGGGAATGAATTTTGGGAACATTGATTATAATTGGGTACACTTGAAGAAAGTTATAAATAAAACTGATCCTTAGGTGAAAGTGCTAAATTGGGGGAAAACTAATTACAACAGAATGAGGCAGGAACTGGAGAATTAAGATGGAGTTGGCTGTTGGAGGGTAAATCCACATCTGACATGCAGAGAGAGGCGACTGGTAGTTGTTTAACCTGAGTGTCATCACACCTCAGATGAGGGGAGAGGTTGAGAAGGAGAGTCCTTCACACTAACCTAAGCCAGCATGGGAATTGAATCCACACTGTTGGCATCACCCTGTATCACAAATTAGCAGTCCAACCAACTGAGCTGACCAACTACAACATGGGACTAAGTAACAGACAATGAACAGGGTGTTAATGCTATAAAATTATTAAACTCAATGTTGAGTCCTGAAGACTGTAAGGTACCTTGATGGAAGACGAGGTGTTGTTCCTCCAGCTTGCGTTGAGCCTCACTGGAGCACTGCAGCTGGCCTGAGACAGAAATATTCGCATGGGAACATGGAGATGTGTTGAAGTGGCAGGCATCTCTCGGTCATTTCTCGTAGCTGCTTCTAGTTCTGAAGAAAAGTCAGAGGACTCAAAAAGTTAACTCTGCTTACTCTCCATAGATACTGCAAGACCTGCTGAGTTTTTCCAGCAATTTCTGTTTGAAGCAATTCACAGAAAGTTTATTGGATTTATAGCTAGAATGGTGTTGGTAGGAGATTTTGTAATAAGGAAGGGTTGGACAGGTTAGGTTTGTATCTGCTCGAATTTAGAAGAGTAAGAAGTGAGTTGATTGAAACATATAAGATCCTGAAGGGTGGGTGTAGAGAAGATCATTCCTCTTGTTGGAGATTCACAAAGTAGGGGTCACTATTAAAAAATAAAGAGTCTTCCATTTAAGACAGAGATGAAGAGAAATTCTCTTTTAGAGGTTCATGAATCTTCAGAACTCTCTTCCTCAAAAGGCAGTGGAAGCAGAGTCTCTGAATATTTTTAAAGCAGATTCTTGTTAAACAAGAGAGTGAGAGGTTATCATGTATAGGTGGAGGGTCAAGGTGAGGTTACATTCAGATCAGCCGCGATCTAATTAAATGGCAGAGTAGGCTCAAGAAGCCAAATGGCCCGCTCCTAAATCTTTTGTTTGTATGTTTGTATGTCCTCAAAGAAAAGTTTATTTAATGCATTTAAAGTATAGAGTTACTTCGTTTGCCATTAATGGTAAGTTGCACGAATACCTGTCTGTTCACTTTCTTGGCCAGAGAATCAGGATGTTGCAGGATTACATGGGGACTGTGCTTATATGACTCAAACCTCAGTTTGCAAGAGGTATTTATCTATTACATAAGTAGATAGGCTAAACTTCACCGATAGACTCCCCAAATACAAACATCTAGCTTAATTTTTTACTTTCCAGAGGGAACAAAAATTGTCAGTCCAGATTTACGGGGAGGCAATGGCCTAGTGGTATTATCACTGGTCTGTTAATCCAAAGGCCCAGGTAATGTTCTGGGCATGTGGGTACAAATCCTGTCATGGCAGATTGTTGAATTTGAATTCAAAAGAAATCTGGAATTAAGAGTCTAAATGACAATCATGAATCAATTGTCAGGAAAACGTATCTGGTTCACTAATGCCCTTGCCTGCAAGTGACTTCAGACCCACAGCAATGTGGTTAACTCTTAACTGCTGTCTGGGAAATTGGGGATTAGCTAATCTAATTATGGATGGACATTAAATGCTGGCCTAGCCCATGAACAAATTTAAAAAACTGCTGTCCAGCCATGATGGCCAGATGGCTTTCTTCCCCACTGCAACACTTTTGTAATTCTATCTTCCTTCCATTTTGTACTGCTCCACTTAATGTGTTTGTGAGTGTGTACAGTGATTAGTGCCCCTCAATGATGTTGCAAAGAGAACTGGAATAGGTAGAAGTGTTATTAGATTGAAAGAGACCACAGAATTGTTGGACAAAGGGCTGTATTTGTGGCAAGTGTCATGTTGTACAGAAAGCTGACACCCTGGCACCCAAAGTGACTTCAATGTTATTGAGCTTTCTTTTCCCACCACAATGGGCTGATCCTTACCAGATTTTGGCTAAATGTCAACTTCGTTCAAGATTCATGGAGCATTTCTCTGCAACAGGCCCAGTGAGTTTTCTCACGCTATCATTTCAAACTACCAGCCTTGCTCCATCTCATCCAACACTAGCACTATTCCCCTACTCGCCATAGCCAGAAGAACCTATCATTGGCTGGATGTCCCAGAACAAAAACATCCCTGGCACCAGTGCCATCTTTAAACTCTATTGTGCACCTGGAAGAATGCTGGCATCCTGAGAGCTGCCCTGTATGGCCAGACACATATGTTGTGGTGGACATGATTACAGACAATGAGAAATTAGTGCCCAGCTTTGCAGACAGGGACTTTAAGCTCCTAGTGCACAGAGTGATGAAGTGAAGGGACATATTCTTCCCCCAAGACCACTAGATGAGACCAAACCACCAGAACATGCCACCCTTGTCTGTTACCCAAGATAGTGTGGTCACCACAGTTTGAAGGAATGCCCAGCAGTGTATGAAGAAGGTCAGTGACCTCCTTGGCTCCACCAGGGTGAGTGCGACCATCTTTTCTCTGCCCTCTTACAATCAGTCTATGTCTGCTACAACACACCCTTCACTAAAGCTCATGGTCTAGCAAAGAACAAAGAACTGCGGAGAGTGGAGATCTGAAGTAAAATCGGAACTTGCTAGAGAAACCAAGCTATGAAAAGAGACTGGACAGATTCGGGTTTTTTTCTTTAGAGCAGAGAAAACTGAGAGTGTACCTGATGGAGGTGTATAAGATTAGGAAGGCTACAGATAGAATGAATAGGAAGCAGACATTCTTGTTAGTTGAAAGGTCAATTACAAAGGGACATAATTTTAAAGTGAAAGGTTTAGAGGTTTAGAAGGGATTTGACAAAACGTGTTTTCTTGCAGACGATGGTGGGAATCTGGAATGCACTGCCTGGGAGGGTAGTTGAGGCAGGAAACCTCACAACCCTTAAAAAGTACATGGATGAGCTCTTGAAATGCTGTAACAATCAAGGCTATTGGCCAAGTGCTGGAAAGTGGAAATATTGGGGATAGGTTGGCAGAGTCTCAATGAGCTGAAGGGCCTTTTCTATACTGTTTGACTCTATAACTCCACGATTCAGCAGGTCTGGCAGCATCTGTGGAGAGAAAAACAGAGTTAATGTTTCAGGTCCAGTCACCCTTCATCAGAACAGACATTAACATGAGAACCAATGTCAATGTAATTTTCACCTGCTTCAAATTTTAACCCTCGATCATGAAGTTTCTCTCTTTTGTGTTTTAAAGTTACCCGCATGGCCAGCACTGCAGTCAGTAGGGCCGCTCTGCATGCCGTGTATTCCCCCTTCTCTGAGGAAGAGAGCACAGATACCTCAGAGGAAGCATTGGTAGGGCTGTGTCTTTCACCCCATACCAGCTCAGATGCTGTCAGCTTGGTGGGAATGTAGCTAGATCAGGAGAACCTGCAGGTGAGCACTTCACTATCACATTTCTGCATTTCATCAAGGGAGAAAGGCCCCAAGTGCTAGAGTTTGAAGGATGTCTGGAGACTAGGTACCAGTTTAACCCAAAAAGGAGATAACCCCATGGTGTCATCAATCAGGGAACTCACACAACCAGATACCAGACCAGTAGGCAGGACTGTGGGGGAGCCAATCACCAACCTAGCATTATGGTTGCAGGAATGCAGCAATGCAATTGAGATTCTGCTGCCTCAGACATATCTAGCTGTCTCCATGGACATGTTGGCAGCTGCTATGGAAATGCAGGTCAGCAATGTCTGCTGGTAATATGGATGGATTTGTACTCCTAGTCATTGGACCCTTGCATTGACAGTGAGGTGACAGGGTGATGAGGGACCTAGACCTCACTCCAGTGCCCCTTCCTCACAAGGAAACAGGGCGGAGCCAGTAAGCACTGCAGCCAGAGGAGGAACCACATCAAGGCTCACACACACACACACACACACACCCCACACACAGAGGTCCCCTCTCAGCGTGTTCCAAAGGTAGCCAGGCCTTCCACTTCCACCCTGCCTGCCACTCTCAGCCCTATGGGAGTCCAACCCAAGTTGGTTACACGATAATAGACAGAACTTGAGCAGACTCCACAGCCCATCACTCCTGTCAGTGTTTGATCTCTGGCACCTCTTTTAGACATTCTCCTACTTGTCCTTGTATCTCAGTAGGCTCATTCGGGGCTTTGTACAGAGGCTCATCATTACTAATAGGCGTATTCTCCAGCAATCCTCTGAATGTCAAAGAAATCAGCCTGGTCTTACTTGTTTAGCTGCAAGTCCTTGTCCTCACCAGAATGCAACCCCAAGCCTAGCCCAGAAAAATGACCCTTCGAGGTGTATGGAGCAACGCAATGGGGAGCCTGCTGCCTCAGGCATGGTTGGCTGCCTCCATGGACCCATTAAGGTGCATGTTTTTGCACTGTTGGAAGGTGAGAAAGAAGATGTCAATGTCACATTCTCTGAGATACATGACTGTTCCTCCTCAGAGGTGTGGTTTGTGGGGCTGATAGAATTAATCCCAGGGGCTAGAGCTCTTCTTGTTTTTTTTTTGTCCTGGCTTTGTGACTGGCAAGCAAAAGTTGCATTAAAACAAAAAGATTTGTTAGTGTCATGAACCATTAGCTTTACCCAAGATTTCAGATAAAGTTGGTGCTTGACTTGCAGCTTGGATTTGCAGGCTGAAGCATCTCATAGATCGCTGTAGATATCCAATCCCTCATTCAGCACCTGTGAGCACCACTCCCCCGTCCCCCACCCCCGAGGGAAGCATTAAGAGACACTAGCGTGGGTACTTGAGCACAATGCCTGCATTGGTAGATACAGATAGAGATGTCTATCTGCTAAGCTGTTACTGTCCATGTGCATTACTAGTAAGATGAATGTAGTAAGGGGCAAGTCAGTTGTTAAAGAAACAAACACAGAGAATGCTTGAGAAACTCAGCAGGCCTGGCAGCTTCTGGAAGCATCTGTGGAGAGAGAAACCAAATTAATGTTTTGAATCTGGTCTGACTCTTTGTTCAGAATCCCAGTCTACTTATTATTAGTCATTAAAGAATCCTGCATGAAGAATGGCTCAGTATTATCAACTCGCTACTGTTGATGTAAATTGTAGAAGTATTATATAATCTGTGTTCCTGAGAAACCGTGAGGTGTTCATCTTGAAACCCTGTGTTGTGATTGTGTCTTTGTAATATGTAAGCAGTTGGAGGACAGCGATCAGTTGGGTATGTTCTTCTAGTTGTGAAGGAATAGCAGTGAACTTATGGCGCGTGAGCTGCTGGTGTTGTAACTCCTTTTATGATTTAAGTGTGAACCCTGCCAGCTGAGAGACAGGTGTTACTATTGTAGTGGAAGGTGTGATATATTGGTAGCTGAATGAAGTGACAAACGTTCATTGCTCTGAAACATCTGATGGAGAAAAGCACATCCTTACTTTCTTGGGCATCCTCCAGGAAAATATTTAGGGAAGCATTGATAAAGCATGGATCCACTTATTACCTGGTCCCTGACTTCAGCGGGGTTGGTGGGGGCCTTAAACCGAGGTTAAGTGATGTGCTTGGATTTTGGAGAGTGAACTGACATCCAGATGCCTTTTAAACATGGCACCTGGAATTTGGATCCCAGAAAGTTGGGAGGAGCAGAGCTTCTTGCCTGGTTGTCTGTAAAAGTTGGTGTTTTATTCATGTATGCATGCATATGTAATGGGCCGAGAAGAATGTAATAGTGTGTGAAAATAGAAGTACCTCCTGCTTTTCGAACCCCCTTCCAAACTTAGTCTCAAAAAAACATAAGATTCTTCCCCAGATGAGATTGAGCTGACTGATTACCGTGTCTCTCCCCTAACCAGGAGATATGTATCATTGTTGAATAAGGAAGTCATCTCAATTGTACTCAATAGATAACACAGTGTGGAGCAAGTTGAGGCTTCTGAAGAAGGGTCCCGACCCAGAACGTCAACTTTCCTGCTCCTCTGATGTTGCCTGGCCTGCTGTGTTCCTCCAGCTCCACACTGTGTTATCTCTGACTCTAGCATCGGCAGCTATTACTATCTCAATTGTACTCAATCTTGTTTGTCATCCAAGTCCTGCAAAACAAGTCTATTAGTCCAGGAAACTAATCAGTTCTTAACTAATCAGTTCTTAACTGGTGCCCATCCATGGTCCAATGAACATCATCGAGTCATAGAGTCATACAGCATGAAAACAGGTCCTTCGGTCCAACTCGTCCACACTGACCAGATATCCTGGTCTGATCTAGTTCTATTTGCCAGTATTTGGCCCATATCCCCTTAAGCCCTTCCTATTCATATATCCATCCGGGTACCTTTTAAATGTTGTAATTGTACCTGCCTTTGCCATTTCCTCTGCCAAATCATTCTATACACACACCACCTTCTGTGTGAAAAAGTTACCCCTCAGGTCCTTTTTAAATCTTTCCCCTCTCACCTTAAACCTATGCATTCCAGTTTTGGAATCCTCTGTCCTTAGGAAAAGCCCTTGGCTATTCATCCTATCCATGCCCCTCATGATTTTATAAGATCACCCCTCAGTCTCTGAGACTCTGGGAAAAGAAGCCCCAGCCCATTCCTATAACTCAAACCTTCAAGTCCCAGCACCATCCTCGTAAATCTTTACTGCACCCTCTCAAGTTTAACAACATCCTTCCTCTAGAAGGTGATCAGCATTGTATACAGTATTCTAATAGTGCATCACCTTATAGCTGCAACATGACATCCGAACTCCTATATTCAATGCTCTGACCAATGGAGGCAAGCATACCAAATGCCTTCTTCACTATCTTGTCTACCTGTGACTCCACTTTCAAGGAACTATGCACTTGCACCCCTAGGTCTCTTTGTTCAGCAACAGTCCCCAGGGCCCTACCATTAATTATATAAGTCCTGCCCTGGTTTGCCTTACCAAAATGCAACACTTCACAGCTATCTGAATTAAACTCCATTTGCCGATGTCTTCCATCACATGGGTTCAATCATCTATCTAAATATTGAACATATTTACTGACTGAAAAAGCCATTGAACAAACTATCTTTTATCACAGTTAAATGAATAACTAATTCTGTCATCTGAATAGCTCTTACTTGCATCATAAAGTGCTCACTGGGCCAGCAGCATGTATTGCAACTATTTCTGGCTGTAATTTCCCCTGTATTATGATGGACATTTCCTGACTGCTTTTCTTCTGGAAGATGACCTTTTGAGCCACTAGCTGGGAGGCCAGGATTTAGTAAATGGAAACTATGATTTCCTTAAACAAAAAGAACAACACAAACTTATAAATGAAAGCTGTAAGATCTGATTGATTGGTTGATTGATTTTTTGTTGTTACATGTACCGAAATACAGTGAAAATACAGTGCATGCTGTACAGGCAGATTGTACCATACAAAGTGCATCGGTGTAGCAGATCAGGGTGCAGAATAGAGTGTTTAAGTCACAGAGAAGGTGCAGAGAGAGATATCAGAATTAACATTGGAAAGATCTGTTCAAAAGTCTGATAACAGCAGGGAAGAAGCTGTTCTTGAATCTATTCATAAGTGTATCCAAACTTTTATATATTTTGCCCAATGGAAGAGGGTGGAAGAGAGTATAACCGGATGGGGTTGTGTGGTCTTTGATTATGTTGGTTCATTTTCTGAGGTAGCAGGAAGTATGGATGGAGTCAATGGATGGAAGACTGATTTGCATGATGGACTGGCATGTGTACATGACTCTGTGTAGTTTCTTGCAGACTTGGAAAAAGCCATTACCATGTTGCACGCTGTGATGCATCTATTTAGGATGCTTTTTATGGTGCATTTATAAAAATTGGTAAGAGTCCTTGTGGAAATGCCAAATCCCATTAACCTCCTGAGGAAGTAGAGACGTTGTTGTGCTTTCTTGACTGTCACATTGACATGGGTGGACCAGGACAGAGTTTTAGTGATTGTCACTCCCAGGAACTTGACGTTGTCGACCATCTCCACCTCGGCACTGTTGATACAGACAGGGGCTCCATTTCCTGAAGTTAATGACCATCTCCTTTGCTTTGCTGACGTTGATGGAGACATTGTTGGAGAGATTCTGTTCAATTGTGTTGGCTTTACACCGCAATTTGTCTGAAATTGCTGTAAGAGAAGCAAAAGGTTCAGAAATTTGATCTCTGTTTGGCACAGTTCCAGTTCAGATGACTCCCTGTACTATTTTAAAAGCATCCTGCTGGAAGCAGATACCACCCACAAAGCTGGGAGCCCTCTTAGGATAAACAAATCACCAGCTAATGGGTGCTCATCTGCAGGCCTTCAGGAAAACTTTAAAAATGAAGCTGGTTCTTTTGGGTACATACACAGTGAAAGGTTTGTTAAATGTTTCAATTTACTATGAAATTGACTAATATATCCCAAAAACAAACAGGATCCCTAATGACTTTCTTTGCATTCAAATTAATGACTGATTCCATCGTGTCATCCACCTTTCCCTTGTCATCTGCATTCCATGGCATTCTATCCCTGCAATAATTAGAAATAGTTTCAGAGATAGTAGGACCTGCAGATGCTGGAGAATCTGAGATAACAAGGTGTAGAGCTGGATGAACACAGCAGGCCAAGCAGCATCAGAGGAGCAGGAAAGCTGACGTTTCGGGTCTAGACCCTTCTTCAAAATTGGGGGAGGGGAAGGGGATTCTGAAATAAATAGGGAGAGAGGGGGAGGTGGATAGAAGATGGACAAAGGAGAGGATAGGTGGAGAGGAGACAGACAGGTCAAAGAGGTGGGGATGGAGCCAGTAAAGGTGAGTGTAGGTGGGGAGTTAGGGGGGTTAGGTCAGTCCAGGGAGGATGGAAAGGTCAAGGGGGCTGGATGAGGCTAGTAGGTAGGAGATGGGGGTGGGGCTTGAGGTGGGAGGAGGGGATAGGTGAGAGGAAGGACAGGTTAGGGAGGCGGGGACAAGCTGGGCTGGTTTTGGGATGCAGTCGGGGGAGGGGAGATTTTGAAGCTTGTGAAGTCCACATTGATACCATTGGACTGCAGGGTTCCTCTCCACCTATCTTCTCCTTTATCCATCTTCTATCCAGCTCCCCATCTCTTCATATTTATTTCAGAATCCCCTTCCCCTGTCCCAATTCTGAAGAAGGATCTAGACCCGAAAATCAGCTTTCCTGCTCCTCTGATGCTGACAGATGGTTCATTAAGCTGATTTCTGGGATGAAGGGGTTGGCCTGTGAGGAAAGGTGCAAAAGGCTGGCCTGATACTCAATGGAGTATAGAAAAGTGAGTGGTGATCTTAATGAGTACAAACAATTTGACAGACCTTGACAGGGTAGATACTGAGATGTCGTTTTCCCTCATGGGAGAATTTGAATCTAGGGTTTGCACTTTCAAAATAAGGGGATATGTCAGACCATGAGGTTGCAGATTGTGCTGGAGCACAATTCTGCTGCTGATGATGGAACAGTTGAGTTCATCTTGAGTTTCTGAACCTGTTTGAGGTCTGCCCCATTCAGCACAATGATAGTGCCACAGATCACAATGGAGGGCTTCTCAATGTGAAGGCAGGACTGTGTCTCCACAAGGACTGTGCAGTGGTCACTCTTACCGATACTGACATGGATAGTTGCATCTGTGGAAGGCATATTGGTAAGGATGATTTCAAGTATGTTTTTCACTCTTGTTGGCTCCCTCACCATCTGCCAGAGAACCAGTCTAGCAGTTATGTCCTTCAGGACTCGACCCGCTCAATCAGGTAGTGTTGCTGCTCCCTCAGTGCTTCCTCCAAGTATTGTTCAACATGGAGGAGCACTGATTTATCAGCTGACAGGGTGTAGAAGGTGGTAATCAGCAAGAAGTTTTTTTGCTCAGGTTTGACTTGTTGCCTTGAGACATCGTGGAGTCCAGAGTCAATGTTGAGGACTCCCTCCCAACTGTATATCACTGTGTCACCACCTCTGCTGGATCTGTATTGCCAGTGGTGAAGGACACACCAAGGAATGCTGATGTTTTTGTTTGGGGCATTGTTTGTAATGTCTGTGAAAATGTCAGGCTATTGCTTGACTAGATGCTGACACAGCTCTCCTAATTTTGACACTAGCTCCCAGATTTTAGTAAGAAAGACTATTTTTGGTTTGTTTTTGACCAGTTTCATTCCTGGTTCTTCCAGGTTCATCCATGTTTCATTCTATTTTCCCTCTCTTATAGTTGGTACAGCTGAATGGCTTATTAGGCCAAATCAGAGGGCTGTTAAGAGTAAACCACACTGCTGTGTGTCTGCGGCCGCATGTAGGCCAGGCCAGCTAAGGACGGCATTCTCCTTCCCAAAAAGACATCAGTGAACCAAAGTGGTTTTTACAGCAATTGAGATTAATTTCATGGTCATCATTAGACTTTTGATTGTAGATTTTGATTGAATTTGAATTACAACATCAAACCCAGATCCCCAAAATGTTACGTGAGACTCTAGATTATTGGTGCAGTGACGTTACCAAGCCATCATCTCCCCATAGTAAGACCCATACTGCCTACAATTGTGAAAGCATGAAGAATTTGTGAGGCATCAGCCTACAGTACAGTCAGCAGCCCTACCTAGTGCATAGTTTGTTTAGCAATTTCAGGCAGTGAGGATCAGTGGCAAGGCCCATCCACAGTTACTCTGAGAAGGTGGCCGTGGATTTGCTTAATGTACCACAGATCCTTCTAGCAACGCAACAACTCTTAGAGTTTCACTGCATGACCAATCAAGAACAGGAATATAATTTAATATTTCCTTTCATTTCTCAGATAAAGAGACTATTTGGAGTTAAACCTCCTCAAAATCACCTTGGCTGATGTCAACTGACGTGGAAACAAAAACAGAAATTGCTGGAAAATCTCAGCAGGTCTGGCAGCATCTGTGGAGAGAAATGAGAGTTAAATGAAGAAGTTCTGGGGAAGGGTCACTGGACCCGAAACATTAACTCTCATTTCTCTCCACAGATGCTGCCAGACCTGCTGAGATTTTCCAGCAATTTCTGTTTTTGTTTCTGATTTCCAGCATCTGCAGTTCTTTCAGTCTTTTGTCAACTAACTTTGAGTTTGGGACCTGCAAATCACTACATAGAGCAGTAAAAGAATGAAGGAAAGAAACCTACCTGAAAGTGCAAGAATTAGACTGTTTGAATTGAAATGCAATCAGGTACAAATGTCTTTCCTGGCCTCATGCAGGCATTGAACTTGTACCATGAGGCAAATATACCATAGGCAGACATCTTAAATTCACTTCAATAAAGATCTCATTTTGAACAGACTGCTGCATTGCATACTTGAAAACGTAGACTGCAATGCCAGACTGAGTTTTACCTAGCTGTTATAAAGAGTAGAAAGCAAAGCAAAGACAAAAAGGGGATACATTTAGCCAGTGAACTGGAGGAGGCTTGAATCATAACAGTCCATCTTATTGCACTGCCAAACTTGCAATGGATTCCACATTTGGAACAGATTAGAGAGACCTTATCCACCTTACTTACTTTGTCACTAAACCATCAGCCACTCAATACAAATCGAGGATTAGTGCCTTTAGCAACTAAATCCACAAAGTGAGACCTACTTTAAAAAAGACTATGCACTGTGCTTTGAGGAGTATTTTAATGTTTGTTGAGGTTTTTGATTAATGAAGTTTTGCAACTGTGGGTTAATAACTGGTTCATTACATACTGAATCACTGTATTTCACAGCTAATTTTACTGATGTAACAATTTTTTGATCTATATAATTCAAAGTATTGAGAGTAATGAGGAGATTCCCTGCTTATGACCTTTCACTGCTAATCTGTGTAATGTCTATGTGTCCTGTGCCCATGCACATGGAAACTTTGACTGTACACTTGAATTAAGCCTAAATCTAATGCATCATTTCATTCTCTTAGCCCCTGGGAACACCACCTACCTGCAAAATTGCCATGATACCCCATCCCACACCCCAAACCAAACCACACTTCATCCTGACTTAGAAGTGTATGGCTGTTCCTTTGCTGTTGCTGGGTCAATATCCTGCAACTCTCTCCATACACTGTTCAGTCAAGCAGGCAGCTCACTTTCTCAAATGTTGCTGAGAATGGGCCATAAAAGCTGACCCAGCCAGAGACAACAACTTCCTGTGAATGAAAAAAGGAAACGCCAAAATCACTAGCCTCCTTTTCTTCTCAACATCTCCTTCTCCATTTAATCTGTGCCTCCTTCCATCCACAAAAGATGATGGACATGCAGCAAACAAATCCATTGCAGATGTTGGCCAATCCTTGTGAGGCAGGATCTGTCACACACTGTGCATGAGGCGATCAAGTGTTGTTGTGGGTTGTTCTTGGTGTTGGTATCTGTTGCTAAAACATTTTAGCCACTGGTCACCATGGTGCCAGGTCATAGCAGGTTTTGCTGCTTTCTTCTATCATCACTACCCAGATCAATAGGATCAATATCTAAGGCCTTCATGTCATTCTTGCAAACATCCTTGAAACAGCTTTTTGGGTGTCTTTTTGCAAATAATCATGAACATTCTACCGTACTTCCTTAGTTAATCCCATGTGGTTTCTTGTGTCAAACACCACTGCCACTAAGATATAATCTAAGTGCTGCCCTCCATGTTAACTCATGTAAAATATACCTCAAAGTCTTGCTGAGACAGATGTGTGAAAGTTTTTTAATAACACTAACTAATAGCACTGTTTATAACATCTCAGATTTATACATAGTCTGGTTCTATGTTTACTGATGGCATGGCTATATCAAGTGACTGCAACATGACACATTGCTGACTGCAATTACTCCATTGCACTGAGAGACACGGTGCTGAAAGTGAGCTGAGAACCCTCATATTGGAAGTCACATGTTGTGTTGTCATCAAACTGTTTTGGGATCTATTCCAAAGTAGAACAGACTCAATAACTAACAGCTTCATCTCTGCCACATCCTTTTATGCCTCACAGGCCACAGGCTCCACCAGCAACACCCCCTTCTGTGTTTGTGTTTTTAAAGTAGTATATTTTCAAACTTTAATTGCCTTGCCTTTAGCCATCATCCTCAACAATATTTCTGCAGCTGTCTGTTTGTTCAGTCCCTCCCTCTCCTTCATGTCCTTGCTTCGTGAAAACCTGAAACTTCCCAGTTATTTACTCAGTTATAACCTCCATCTTCATTTCCACAAGTCCAAAGAGCACAAACATCCCACATACATCTGCTGTACAAATGGTCATGAAATAAGTCTTAAATCATTGATTTGCTATGGTGCAGAAGGAGGCTATTTGGCCCAACTTTGCCACCAAACTGTGAGAATATAAGGTGACCTCAGATCAACATCCCATTCCACAGACCCTCTACTCCCCCACATCACTGAGCAACAACCACTTAACACTGTGTTGAAATATTAGCCTAGATTATGTGCACAGAGTGAAATTTGAACCTATAACCTCTGCCTCAGTAGCAAGAGTGCTACAACCGTGCCAAGGCTGAATGTACTTAACATACTTTTATTTTGCAAAATTTATTGAGGCACAAGTACATCATTTTGCATTAGGATGAAATTTTCAACTGAGTTTTGAGATCTTTTCTCACTCTTTTCACAATAAAAACCATTTAAAAAGCTTGACCAGATTTTTTTTTCAAGACGATAGTGTTCATATTCATTCAATAGAGATTTCTGACTTGTTACTACTTGTTACGCGAGAACAGAAATGTAGGTCTGAATTATTGTGGAACTGATTCAAAGTCCACATTACAAGCAATGTTATTTGAATAACGATATAAAAACAGATAATGAGTCTGGATCAAAGTTCCATCAGTTTTTCATCACTTAATTAATTCACCTCAACCTAGACTGAAAGGATAAAAGTCTTCTCTCATTGAAGAAACACTTGATTGACCATATTATCCTTTCACTATATTACAAAGCAATTAGCAGTCAATTAAATCATTATTAAGTGTTACTGTTGCGTGGATTATGAAATATGGCACGCAATTTGCAGCCAAGATCTCTCAATCAATAATGAGATAATGACCAGACAATCTGATTTAATAATATCTGTTGAAGGATGAATATTGACCAGGATGTCGGGAAGATCTTCCTTGCTATTCCTCAAAATAGTGATTTTGGATATTTTTTATTAATTCATGGTGTCTGAACATTACTAGACAGGCCAACATTTATTGGCCATCCTTAATTGCCCTTGAGAAAGCGGTACTGAGCTGCCTTCTTGAACTGCTGCAGTTATTGGAGATGTAGAGACATCCAAAGTGCTGTGAAGATGGGAGATCCAGAATTTTGACCCAGCAGCAGTGAGTCAATGGTGATATACTTCCAGGTCAGGATGGTGTGTGGCCTATGGGGAGTCTTATGATGGTGGCGTTCTTCATGGAGTTTTGATGAATTGCTGCAGTGGATCTTGTAAATGGTGCTGTTACTGCCATCCGAAAGTTTCTGAGAGCTTAATGCCTAAAGTTTTCCCATGAGAAAACTGATTTTTTTGCCTTCTGTCAAATTGAGTTCCTCCACCAAACCTTTTGAAAGTTCTGGAAAGCCTGAAAAGCTTTGCTTCTAGAATGGGTCTTTAACTCATAATAGATTCGGAGGTGTGTGTACTACTGCTGGGCCGGTTCTAATTTCCTTCACCCTTTCTATTGTCAAGTAGGTGAACTGGCATAAAAGTTCATTAGGTTATCAGTTCCCTAAAGTTTCCTTGGTGTTTTGAGGTTAGGGAGGTATTTTCTAATGGAATACCTCCTGCTGAAGCACTGGCAGATGATGTTGGCACTTCTGATGTCACCGGTGCGCATCTACAGCCAGAAGCTTTGCCCATATCGACATGCACCATCCC
The DNA here is from genome assembly GCF_021869965.1 of Rhincodon typus. Classification (NCBI taxonomy): domain Eukaryota; kingdom Metazoa; phylum Chordata; class Chondrichthyes; order Orectolobiformes; family Rhincodontidae; genus Rhincodon; species Rhincodon typus. The sequence continues at coordinate 95,906,043 of NC_063335.1, read as the reverse complement.
ACTTACTGCCAAGGAACTCTCGCCACCCTCATTGCACACCCATCTCCACCCGCATCATTAGCACCTGCTGTCCCACTCAACCTGCCCCCACCTCTCCCGCTATCCACACACTCTCCTCGTTTGCTCCTTCGCTTGGCCCCATCCCTCCCCTCTTCCTTAGGAAGCTTGCTGCCCTATTGCACCAGGGAAAGTGAACAATGAAGTAAAATGGCAGTGAGGGGATGGAAGCAATGGAAGGTTAAGAGCAGGTCAGACAAATACTTGAAGTGGGAAAGTGGGCAATCATGATCCCCGGATCTGAATTCATTTAAATCATTTGCAAAAAGGAAATTTATTTCTCCCATTCTTTGATGCAGGTCCCTCACTTCAGGGCCACTAGCAGTGACTGAGCCTCCTGTGATTGTGGTGACAATAAACACAGCCAGTTTCTCAATGACTTTTTTTCCTAAATGAGCCTATCCAGGGCATTTGTGAAATCCCATGTTGAATACTGTGTGCAGTTTTCAGTATCCTCATACAAGGAAGGATGTTAATGCACTGGGGCAATTCAGAAGAGCTTTACTAGATTTATACCTGGAATAATTTAGACGATTGGGAAGGCAATGGCCTAATGGTATTAACCCTAGGCTATGAATCCAGAAATTCAACTAATGTTCTGGGGACCCGGGTTCAAATTCTGCCATGGCAGGTGGTTAGAATTTGAAATCAATAATGAATCTGGAATTAAGGACCTAATGATGACCATGAAACCATTGTCGATTGTCAGGAAAAATCCATCTGGTTCACTAATGTTCTTTAGGAAAAGAAATGTGAAAAAGAAAGAAATCTGTCATCCTTAACTGGTCTGGCCTACATGTAACTCCAGATCCACAATGATGTGGTTGACTTTTAACAGCCTGTGGGAAATTAGTGATAGGCAATAAATGTTGGCCTGGTCAGTGACACACACATCCCATGCGTGAATAAAAGACAAATGAATGGGTTGCTTTATAAGAATAGGTTGGACAGGCAGGGCTTGTTTCTGCTGGAGTTTAGAACAGTGATGGTGGACGTGGAAAGGGTGTATCTTCTTGTAGGTCAGTCCAGAACAAGGGGACACAGTTTTGAAATTACGGGTAGTATTTTCAGGACAAAGATGAGCAATTTCTTTTTCTAAGACTTCGGTAACTCTGCAACAAGTGGTGGAGGCCTGGTCATTGAATATTTTTAAGACAGAGGTGGATAGATTTTTTGAACAGGGGAATTACGTGTTATTGGGGGTAAATGAGAATGTGGAATTCAAAAGACAAACAGGTCAGCCATGATTTTATTGAATGGTGGAGCAGGCTCAAGGGTCTGAATGGACTACTTCTGCTTATTTTCCATATATTTGTATATCTCCCATCTCTTGGGGGAACGAGCTGAAGGTTGATAATGAGCATAGGATACTCCATGCTTAGATGGAAAAGGCTGAATGGATTAATTTGTTTATCCAATTGTCTTCCTTTGTCATTTGTTTATAATCCGTATATACTCTGATCACTCTGGTGAACAAGACGTAGCCAAAAATACAGTGGCTGATGAAAGAGACAACAAGGTGCAGGGCTGGATGAACACAGCAGGCCAAGCAGCATCATAGGAGCAGAATGTGGCTCATAAACTCCAATTCAATTAATTTTCTTGAGTTAGTAAATAAATTGAAACAATGCTGTCATTTCTTAGTAGCTAATCTGGGTTTGTTTTGTTCTGCTGCTCTGTGGCTTGGTTTCAATCTACTTTGAATTTAAGATCTTGGCAACTGAACAAGTCACAGGATATATTGAATCATGAAATAAAATCTGCACGCTGCGATGCCTGAAGAAAACATCTCTAATAAACACAGAAGTGTTAGCTTTCAGACTTGGAGGATCTGATTCTGTTGTTCATTCCTCTTACGGTTGAAGGCAATGGGTCAAATTTCATAATGGGCATCATAACGCAGCCTTAGAAGCTCGAATCAAAATTCCTCAATCATACTTGGCTTCTGTAAGCGTAGCAGAGTGATAATTCCTATCCCTGTGTGCCTAACCAAGCTAATGGGATTCTCATCATCTCTATAACACTTAGAAGTCAGCTGTGACCAATGTTGCAAATCTGGACTGGAAACCATTCTGATTGTGTGATATCTGATCACATGTTTTCTATGAATTTTGTTGCGTTTAGCTTTTAAGGATTGTATGTCCCATGTGTTGAGTAATTTTGCCTGTGACTGCACACCAGCAGCTGGTTTGTGACAAGTTCTAAGAACCAGAAACTTTCTGTATGTATAGAGTGTAAAATAAAGGAGGGGATGGATGGATTCAGAAAGTGGAGAATGATTAGTGGAGGGAAAACAAGAGTGGGAAAACCTTTAGATTCACTGAGAACTAGTTGTAGGTCACTGGAATTGCACTGTGAATTAATAACAAAGTGAAAACACTTATCACCCTTCAACTAATAGTAATAGAAGAACTTGTTGTACATAAATGTTGGTTACAATGCTAAAAATGGAAGTCTTTAAAATAAGGGCAGCTGTCTGAAGTAGAGGGTCATCATTGGCTCTTGTCCATAAAGTTCACTCTCAACTTCTTTATCCTCTTCAAAAACTGTTCCAATTCTAAGACTATTTCCATTCAAAGTTGCTTGAATGTATCACTGGCATGCAGCCCACCTGCAACCTTTTCCTCAAACCTCTATTTGAACCTCATAATGAATGGATTCCAGCATGTGACAGCATCAAGATCACTATCATGTCATCGGTGACTCCAACAGTTGTACATTATCCCCTCTGGCCTGTCCACGGTTGACACTTAATCTTGGTCCACCAGCTATCAATAATATAACAGAAAAATGCTGCCAATGATGAAGACCTGAACTAAAAGAGGTGACTCTGGTATAATGGTCACTCGACTAGACATCCAGAGTTCAAGACTAAGGTTCTGTAAACATGGGTCAAATCCCACAGTGGTTGCTGATGGAATTTAAATTCGGTTCATAAATTTAGAATATGAGGAGGTGAGTTGACCAATTATGTGTTTGTTTGTGTGACAGTACCACAAAAAAAGGTGGAATGAAGGAGAGTCGATTGGTACCATCAACAGCTGAAAAGCAATGGCAACCCAGGATTCAGCATGATTGCGTGCAGTAATGATAGGCATGCAGCTCATTAGGAACTGATGGGATCTGGACTCATTTGTTTTTTTTAAATGGTTGTTTTTATGGTTATCACTCTTTTTGTTATTAGGGCATGAAAGCATTGTCACCTAAAGTGAACCAGTCAATTAGATTAGAGGATAGGCCAATAGAGATGCAATGACAGACATTAAAGGGAACATTTCAGAATTCACAGGACAGATACATTCCAAAAAGAAAGAGAAATTTCAAGGAGATGACCCACCACCATAATTAATGAAAAAAGTTAAAAATGTATTAACATTTAAGGCAAAAAGCACATAAGGATGCAAAGATGAGTGGAAAGCAGAAGATTGGACAGAATACACTGTTAGCCATTCGTACTGGTAGAATAGGAAGTCAAATAGGAGGAAATAGACCATAAAAAGTCTAAATTGCAAATTGTTAACTTTAGATCAGCCAAACTCATGCAAGCTTGTCGCAGAGTCATAGAGATCTACAGTACATTAAAAGGGCGTTTGGCACATTGGGTCTACACCAGCCAGAGACAAGCAATCTAATCCCATTTCCCTGCACTTGGCCCCTTAGCCTCATATGCCTTGGAATCACAAGTGTACATCTAAATAATTCTTAAATGTATGAGACATTCTGCTTCTATCACCCTTACATTTGACCAAGCCAACCAGTTAAAGCAGAGTTAGCCCATTCTTCAATGCAAAATCACAGGGGAGCCATAATTTGACATTGAGATCTCTCTGTGAAACACTGCAATTCTGGCTGTACCTGTAAAACAAAATGTGCTGTCAGTTAGAGACAAAGTGACATTGTAACAGCAAGTGGGAAACCGTGCTGTGAAGGAAAAAGTGGACATTGCTTATGTGGAGGAGATTCCATTTTTCCAAGTTGTCGACCATTCTGAAGCAAAAGGCAAAACCTTAGAACAGCTTAACAAGCAGGTTGTCTCTCCAGCAAGGAAGAGGTGATGACAGCTGCCTATCCTGTTGTTAAAGATATTCTCTAGTGTAGCTTAAGGCAGCTCAAGCAGAGAACATTCCCAATTGTGCAGAAAAGAGGATTCGTCCTGGCAAGAGGCTGGGCCACATGGCGTATTCCTGCAACAATGGATATCAGGCCTGATTCAAGACAAGGACAACATTGTCTCCTGTTTGGTAAATGGTGAGGATACGGCAGTTATACAGCTTTGGTAAATGATTGGCTGCAAAATGGTTTCATCCACATATACGCCAAGGAGCATTTGTAGTGTAGATGAAGCCAGACTGTTCTATTGCTTCGAACAGATTGGTCTTTAATATTTAAAGATGAAATGTGCAATGGCCGAAAGCTAAACAAGGAACGTGTCACTGCTCTAGACCCCACCAACATGATGGTACTGAAAAGGTGCTGCATCTTCTGATGGGAAGAAGACAAGTTCCTTTAAATGTCAAGACACTAAGCATGCAGCATGAGGCTAACAAAACCTTCCAATTCCAACAAGTCATATTGGACTCAAAACATTATCCGTGTTTCTGTCTCCACAGACACTGCCAGATGAGCAGAGTTTCTCCAGCACTTTCTGTTCATATTTCAGCCCAATGATGAGGCTCTTTTTGCCCCTTCATAGGAGGCTGGCATGGCAATATCTAGCAGAGTCATTGTATATTGCACAATGGTACTAACCAATAAGGCAAATAATAGAGGGCAGTGTTCAAGGTGAAAGGGGGAAAGTTTAGGGAAGATGTGGAGGAAAAACTTTTCACACTGAGAATGGTGGGTGCTTGGAACGTGCTGCCGGATAGATGGGCGAAGCAGACATGTTAGCAATGTTTAGGGCGTACCTTGATATACACATGAACATGAGGCGAACAGAGGGATTAATACCACGCATGGGTAATAAGTAGCGGTTTTGAATAAGGATTAGGAATCAGCACAGTCTTAATGGACCAAAGGCCTGTTCCTATACTGTGCTATATTGTATTGTGTTGCATTATAATAGATACAGTCTGTTTTTCAACCGGGGAGGCTGACGAGGCCAATGACCCTGAAGAATCTGATGAATGCCTGCCTACTCACCAGAATTAAAATAATTTGCCCATTTCATAAAATCATATCTGATCATGCTGCAATTTTTCAAATGCACTGCTAAGACTTCCATTATAAAGATTAGTAGCATTTTTCCATCGGTTGACATCAGGAGAGTTGCTGGCTCATGCTCTACGTCTTTTCTCTCCTTTCCTTGGGTAGTGATATTAGATTGCTAACTGCCAATCCTTTGTAACATTTCCCAAATCTAAGGAGTTTAGGAAAATCCTAAACAGTGTATTTACTATTTCTGCAGTTACCCTTTTTAGAAGCTTAGGATAAAGGTTCTGGAGATTGCAACCTTTAGTCCTTTCCATTTCTCTAATATTGTTCTTCACTGGTATTAAATATTTTAGGCTCCTTA
>NC_063335.1:95883193-95900461 GCF_021869965.1 Rhincodon typus | reverse complement strand
TTCTCTAATATTGTTCTTCACTGGTATTAAATATTTTAGGCTCCTTAGTTTTGTTAACCCTTTGGTTAATGCCTTATTTTATTCCATCATGGGACAGGAGCGCGCATAGCAAAGCCAGCACTTATTCCTCATTCAGATTGCTATTCAGAAGGTGATGGTAAACTGCTATTATAATTTCTTGCAGTACACCCATAGAGCTGTTAGGAAGGGAGTTTCAAATTTTTGATACATTGACAATGAAAGAACAATGATATACAATCAGTTCTGCTATAATGTGTGCTCCGACAACATGAATTGGCTATAACGCAGCTGACGAATAGGGGAACGCTATTTCTAAAGGTCGAACTTGTGTTGGTTGTAATTCAATTTGGATTTCAAGATTCTCCTCATCCTGGATAATGCTCCAAGTCATCTTTCCACCATTGGTGAGCTTTCTTTTTTAAGCCAACACCCAAAAAACAAAAGACAATGAACCAAGCCATCCATTTCTGGATTAACTATTTTTTACTGTAACCCTGCAACTACAACTACACCTGAGGGTGATGATAATGATGATGATGATGATGATGTCGACCCTTAGCCCCTGCATTAACAACAGAGCAACCTCAAAACCTCCTCCCCCATCAAGTCAGCATGACATTTTTTCAAGGTAAGGTGTTAAATTTACTTTTATTTCATTATTAGATATGAATTAAATATTTATTCAAACTGTGATATCCTTTTTGTTAGGCTTTTGAGTGATTTTTGAGCAATTTTGAGTGTTTTTTTTTGGTGGTCTGTCCTTAAACCCGCTTTTCCCATTGGCCCCGTTATTTAATAGCGCAATATTCCATAACACAACCATCGCGTTGTAGCAGAACCGACTGTAGCTCCAAGTCAGGAAGGTATGTGGCTTTCAGGGTAACTTAGAGATGGTGATGCTCCCATGTGTTTGCTATCCTTGTTGTAGTAGACATCAGAAGTTTGGAAAGCTTCCAAAGGAGGCTTAGTAAGTCATTGCAGTGCATCTTGTAGAAGGATGGAGCAACTGTTTAAGGTGTTGGCAGTGATGCCAATTAAGCAAGCTGCTTCGTCCTGAGTAGTGGAGACAACAAGGTGCAGAGCTGGATGAACACAGCAGGCCAAGCAGCATCATAGGAGCAGAAAGGCTGACGTTTCGGGCCTAGACCCTTCATCAGAAATGCGGGAGGGGAAGGGGGTTCTGAAATAAATAGGGAGAGAGGGGGAGGCGGATTTGCAGTGGGAGAGAGATCCCCTGAGGTTTGTCCGGAGGGAGGAGGGTAACTTCTTCAGGCTAAGTTACCCTCCTCCCTCCGGACAAACCTCAAGGGATCTCTCGCCCACTGCAAATCCGCCTCCCCCTCTCTCCCTATTTATTTCAGAACCCCCTTCCCCTCCCGCATTTCTGATGAAGGGTCTAGGCCCGAAACGTCAGCCTTTCTGCTCCTATGATGCTGCTTGGCCTGCTGTGTTCATCCAGCTCTGCACCTTGTTGTCTCGGATTCTCCAGCATCTGCAGTTCCTGCTATCTCGTCCTGAGTGGTGTTGATTTCCTTGTGTGTTCCTTTATTCATCCACGTATTTGGAGAGAATTCCCTTACATTCCTGACTTGTGCCTTGTAGATGGTGAACTGGCCTTTGGAAGTCAGCAGGTGAGAATTCCAAGTATCTGGACTGACCCTGTGGTCACAGTATTTATAAGCCCGTTCCAGTCAATTTCGGATCAATGGTAATCAATGGATTCAGCAATGAAAATGACTTTAGATTTCAAGGGGAGAGAAACACTGCCTTGTTGAAGTCAGTCATTTCTTGTTTATACAGATTTGGATAGTGATTTCTAGTAGTGCTTGGCAGTTTTTAAATTAGCTTTATTTCATATTTGCTGAATGAAGCTAATGAGGTGAAGGAGTCATTTTAAGTCTAACATGTCTTTTCCTGCAGCTCTTTCACATTTTGTACTTATTGGTTTTGATTCAAATGTAGATACCAGTCAGAAATATGTGATTAAACAAGTAGTGAGCTTCAATTGACATAATTGAAGAAGTAATAATTAGTGAGTAATTATTAAAAGATTGGATTTTACTTTAAATTAATCCTAAATACACACAAACGTTGCTGGAAGATGCAGTTAGCAGAAAATGTTCAGACAACGTAATTGTTCTAATTATTGATAAGGCACAGGACATCATGGTCTGCCAAAGTCCAACTCAAGAATAAAACTTATTGTCTGTAATTTATTCAAGATTAGTTATTAAGGAATTCTTGCCTTCCATAAACCATAGATGTAAACTGAGATGCTTTTATTGAAAGATGCAATTATACATCAATCAATAAACTATCAGCAGCCTGACCAACAGTAGCACAATGTCCACCATAAGAGATTAAATACGAAATCATAGGAAAGGCATATTGCTTGCTGTGGTAAGGTTTTGAATCAGCATTCTTGTCAAAGAGGAGTACCAAGAATTAGATTTTTTCAGACTGACAAACTGACAGAAATTGGAAAAGTCTGTTTGGAATTGATATAGCCTTTTTCCTCCTGTATTGATTATAACTTTTTCTGGTTCCAAAGGTAATTAGTTATCTGTAGTATCTGTGCATTCGGTGTAGTCGATAAGGCTTAAGCAAACAACACACACCCTAACTCCCACAATTGCCTGAAATAATTCAGTAATGTGACTTTGTGCTCAATATTACAAGGAGACAGACCGCTCATGCCCCTAACTAAAAAGTTGGTCAGAATCAACCCAGAGAAGAAAAGCATAAAGGTGAACATTATTGCTGAGGTGATGGTATAATGATAGTGTCAGTGCACTGGTGATCCAAAACCCCAGGCTAATGCTTTGGAGACATGGATTCAACGATCATCGTGGCAGACAGTGTAATGATACCACACACCACCACCCTCCACCCCTTAGCCACACTCATCCTCACTCTGAACAACTTCTATTTTAACTCCTCTCAATTTCTTCAGATCAAAGGGATGGGCATAGATACATGCATGGGCCCCAGTTATGCCTTTATCTTTATGAAGTACCTGGAACATTCCCTTTTCCAGTCCTACTCCAGACCCCACCCAGCCCCCAACTCTTTCTCTGGTATATCGACAATATCATCAGTGCTGCTTTCCTCTCTTGTTGAAAACGGAGAAGTTTACCAATTTTGCTTCCAATTTCCACCCTGCCCTCACCTTCACCTGGTCCATCCCTGGCCCTGATTAGAGAAAAGGTTCAATATTCCCATTCTTCATTATTATTAAGCAACTATGACATCAAATGCATATGACAGGATAATCCTTGGCATTCTGAGGACCGAGGAATGGTCACCAGACCGGAAACGTTAACTCTGTTTTCTCCTTCACAGATGCTGCCAGACCTGCTGAGCTTCTCCAGCAACTTTGTTTCTGTTCCTTGTTTTAGTTCTTGGCAGTGGCATGGTGGGTCAGTGGTTAGCACTGCTGCCTCACAGCGCCAGAGACCCAGGTTCAATTTTACCCTTGGGCGACTGTCTGTGTGGAGTTTGCACATTCTCCCCGTGTCAGCGTGGTTTTCCAACGGGTGCTTTGATTTTACCCCACAGTGCAAAGATGTGCAGTCTAGGTGGATTAGTCATGGAAAGTGCAGGGTTACAGGGATTAGTGGGGTTTGGTGCGTTTTGGAGGACTGAATAGTCTAATTCCACATGTAGGGATGTTTGTTTCTTGCTACACCCATTCACTAGCTTTACATTTGGAATAAGCATCCCTGAAAGTGAACAGCAGTAAAAAGCAACCATTACATGTGTTTATATTAAGCTTTTAATGCAAATACCCAAAGCCAATCAGAGAAGGATTATCAGACAATATAATTGCCAAAGGAGGATGAATTAGGGCAGGTGACTAAAAGCTTGGAGGAGAAAGAAAGAAGGTGGAATTTGGGAATTCCAGAGTTTAGGAATTAGGGCCTAGGGAGTTAAAAGCACAGCCATAAATAGTGAGGCAAAGTGAGAACAGAATTTATAAACTTCAAGGCTGGAAGCAGTCACTGAGATTTAACAGGTAACAGAGATTTCAATTTCAAATGTAAAGGTGTCAGGAGAAAATATTGTGAGAAAATTAGCAGCGAAAAGAATAGCAGAAATAAAAAGGTGAACCGTGCCTAGATGGAATGAATTCAGGCATGTACTTGCCAGCACTGATAGTGTTGTTTATTGATGTGTTTGTTTGCTCATTGACCTGACCTTGAATTATATATAACATCATTAAAGTAAACTGCTTGAATCTGGTCCTGAAAACTCTGTTCATTTTGTGAACCCTGGCTGAATGTTTTTTTTTCTGTTTCAGACTTGTGCAGTTAGCAGTGGAAGTATCCTTTTATTATCAGTTCTCTGTCCCCTCCAAACTATGTGAAGGCATTTTAGTGCTACTGAGTTATGCATCATCCAAGCCATGTCGTCTCCTATTTATTGCTCAAGTGCCCATTCTTGATGTGAAATCCCAGATGGTGAGTACTGCAAACTATTCAATTGTGAGGAGAACACTTCAATGCTCATCTTCAAAGTCCACACAGAACGCAAGAGCAGCAGCCTGATACTCTTAACACTTACTGATGCCCCTATTCAGTTTAGCTTAGTTCCAAATAGGTGCTCAGGGACGTAAGTTCTAAATTTGACCTCAAAATACTTGGTTACAGTTAGGCCTTTCTGGTTTTGCTTTGGTTTACCCAGATCCCAGATTAATGAGTTTTATAGGTACCTCAGGGATAAGCAACATGCAAATGGAAAAATAACAGGAAGTGAATTTGTGTTGGCACAAATCCGTCAAAGGTTTCTCTCCTTTATTTTGATAGACATTTGCCATTTAGTGAAGGATATCACACAAATTTGAAATCTTATAATTGTCCAATATCACCCAGCCTGGTACAGGGCCATAAAAATAAAAGAAAAAAAAAGTTTTTATTAATTAATTCCTTTAATGGGACTAAAAGGTTTATGAAGGGAATTTATACTTTCAGGCCTAGGCAGCATGGGAAGACAATCAATGGGGTGAAGTAAATTAGGGTTGCTTAAAATAAAATTTTAAAAATTAAGATTGTTTGGTTATTTCATTGCACACTTCATTTTAATACTTTGATTGGATGTGTGCATCACTGGCAAAGCCAAAATTTTGTTGCTGATCTTGAATTGAGTGACTTGCAAGGTCATTTGAGGGGGCAGTTAAGGTTAATGATGTTACTATGGGTCTGGTTTTATTTATAGGCCAGACCAGATACAGATGACAGATTTCCTTCCCTAAAAAACATCAGTGAGCTTGTTGATTTTTTACAAAAACCGTCACCTTCCTGGAACAGGGATGTTCCCACCAGCCTGTAGCCGCTGGTCAATCAGAGGCTGGCAACCACCATGAACAGCAACACACTTTGAAAGCTGAGGCTATGATGGAGCTGCAGTAAGGACGATCAGAGCATTGGGTAAAGTAAGTGACTTTCTGGTGGAGTAAAATCATAGGGAGGGGGTCATGGGGAGAGGTGGGGCAAGAATCAGAGGCAATGGGTTTGGCTTTCAAATGCCATGACCCTGACTCCCACCTATACCTGTTTTTCTACTCAGGACGGTTGACACTTTTCTCACCGATTAGTAACAGTGGTCAGGACAGTAGTAATTTGATCATTTAAGGTCCTTGAATTAGACTGAATTGAAAAGATCAGTCATGGGTCTTCTCATTCAAATCTTAATTCCTAAGGCAGAGGTTATCTCTCCAGTAACAACTTGCCCTTCCTACCACTTTCTCATACTGCTGCTTTAATACTATCCTACTGGAATTTGAACCCATATGCTCAGAGATTAAATCTGAATGAGGTTTTCAGTAATATTACCACTACGCCACCAACTCCCCAATGTAGGCTAACTTATTTGAGCTGAGTTTCCCATGGACTTTAGGATCCACTCACTGGCTGCATTCCTGATGGCATAATGCTCCTGGAAGCCATCTCCTCATTGGTTATCTCTGTGCTTGCCCTCTTACAGACAGGCTCTCGATGATGCTAATCCAATCAGAGGGACCAGCAACTCTAGAGACTTGACACACACACCCCCTCACTGAGAATCATGAGGGGATCATTCCTCAATATGGATTCAAAATAATGTTTAAAATTAAAATTAAATACAATTACAATTGAAATCTTAAACTTCTGAGGATGAAGCTGTTTGGTTCAAAGCCTTTGGTTTATTGTTTGGGCTGCAGATGAGGCCTTTACTGTCAATGGCTCCCCTTTCTGGACATAGTGCCTCCTGCTCTGGATAGGACCACATCCTGTCACAGGGAGGCTGTCCCCTCATATGATTACAACCAGATCCCGGGTGTGGTTCCTCAAGTTATTGCAGTTCCAGACGGATACTCTGAATCACTAGGCTCCCAAGTGAGGAAGGATGAACTGGCTGCCCTTCTTCACTCACTCTTCCCCTTGACTGGTCGCAGCAAGTTTAATTTAGAAAGGATTCTTCCCTTGTGAACGCCTTTTCGCAAACCAACAAATTTATGTTTAAAAGGAACTAATTTAGCCAGGCTTTCTTCAGATAACAAAAGAGTGAGTTTATTAGTTACTAAATGTGAAAAGAATTAATAAAACAAAAGACATAAACATTTTTTGCAATAAAAAGGTTCAAAAATGTTAAAAGATAAAAAAAAGATAAACAATTGATTTTGAGATTCTTAGCTTTGCAGCTTAATTGAAATTTCTTTGGTCCTGTTTCCTTTGGTGGTGGTTGACTGACAGCCCTCCCTCAGAGCGAGTGAATCCTTCTGTTGCACTATTTCCTTTTGTTTGGCTTGTTGGCTTCTAGCACTCAGAGTGAGGGAGTCCTTTTATTGACAATGCAGGGGTGACTAGTGTGTGACCATCATAGCATACCAGCGTTTGGACCCCAGGTGAGTGCACACACATGTCTCAGTTCATCAGCACACTTTCTTTCACTAATACACTTTCACCCACCAGCACACAAAGACCAGGATTGCAACCAGTTTTAATCCCTTTTTTTGGCATATTCCTGGAAGGGAAAAACACAAAAATTGTCTGCAAGATGTGGCTACCTATTGAGGTGAGGACGATGTTCAACCTCTTCGTCATCTCTTCCTGTTGTGCTTTTCTCTGAAGTTTCCCTGACCCTCTACAAGTGCAACAGTCCACTGGTCCCATAGTGAACTTTGATGGACAGTACTGAATTCACAACCACAATCTCTGTTTTCAACTGTAGCAATCCTCATTGAAAGAACACATTTTATAATCAAAGGTTAACAATATCCCTTAGACTTCAGAATTCTGATCCATTGCTTCCTACAAGGTGGGAGGTTCACTCTGTTATACTAAACACCCAGAAAAATCTGACCTAATTAGTATCAGTTGGCAGATAATCTGGGCGCCTGCTCCTGCAATGAGAACCTTCCTTGTTGACAGGAATCCATTAGGAAGCCTTACCAAGTTCCTGTCTATTCTCCCGGTCCTCCTGCCATCTCCAAATGTGCAATCATGACCCAGGAAGATTCAGTTCTTCATGTCTGTGCCAGTTACTCAATGGGAGTTCAATTCTATGCTTTCACTGGTATTTATTACAGGGCTTCTGCATTTCACCCTGTTTGCGCCAACTGTTCTGCTCGTCCCCTGAAGACATTGTATCAGGTTGAACCGAAGCCCCACTGTTCTTGACAACCCTTGATAGCACAGGAAACTTATTTTCAAGTTAAAGAGATGATGAAAATTGGATTAAAGCAAACATACTGATTTTATGAACATTAATGACAGAAACTCATGTGACAGCTTCCCCAATTACCTTAGTTCAATAGATCCATTCCTGTAAAATGGGACCAATTTATGATTCTGAGACTGATTAAAGCATTAAGATGTTTTATATAGAACCATGGATACCTGAAATGAGTTAGAGGATAGAGTCTAATTCAGGATTTTACCCAGATTACATATAGAATAATGGATATCTGAAATGGAATTCAAAATGTTTGTTATTGTTGTGTAAAGCTGGAGATTAGATGACAGCTTCATAACTCATTAATGCTTATGTTTACATTGCTAGATCCTGTTTGAATATTATAATCATTTAGTTTTGATTTATTGTAGGTAGGATAACCATCACGTGATGAGTTCCTGCTCCTAATTACTATCTGGTGACCCCTGCTGGAAGTATGCATGTGTTGATATTGTTTTTATCAGATCAATATTGATTGTGAAGCCTCCATAGTCAAATAGTCTTCCAACTACCACAACAGAGAATGGACCAAATGGGCAAAAAATGGAAGAAGGTATGGGAAGCATTTTTGCTTCATTCGTGGTATGTGGATGTCATTGGGAAGGTCAGTGTTTGTTACTTAACCCTCATTGTCATTGGGAGTGGTCGTCTGCTTCTCTCTTGAACTTCTATAGTTCATAGCGGTCAAATACATCCAGACTGCTGCTATAAAGGAAATTCCAGGAATCTGACCTGAAACTTAGCAGTACTAGGTGAATGCTACAGTTGGACCAATAGGAACAACAGATTAAGTGGACTCCTTCTGTGCTGTAACCATACTATGGTTCTGTAACAACGTTTCAGATAGTAAATCTGTGAAATTACCCTAAGTAAGATGGGAAAGACTATAAGAAAGGAGAAGGAATAAAATGGATGTAAAAAAACATTTGGAATGTATTAAAAACAATAATCACAGCTCAGGAACAGCTACTGTTGTGTAAAATATTTTTATTTGTCTTCACCGCACACCACAACACATTGTGAAGTTAGAGGAGTTCAAGTGTAAAGCTAAATTAAGGCAAGAACTGGGAGTCAGAGTCACACACAATTAATAAACTTGAAAATCTTCCAGTTGAGTTGGTTCTCCTGTTGATTGTGGTACTCTGCAAGCTGGATCTGAAACGTCACAGTGATATTAGAATGACTGTGTTTTTAAAATCATTTTTTATTGAATGGGATCATAGCTAGCTAGGTCTACATTCATTTCTCATCCCTATTTAGCCTTGAGAAGGTAGTGTTGATGCATCCATTTGAATCACTGCAGCTCATCTGGTGGGTTTTGCTATGGGACTGCTATAGGATGGCATTCCAGGATTTTGACAATGAAGGCAGGGCAGTATAGGGCATTTCGTGGAGTGCCTACACACACACACACACACACACACACACACACACCTGCCTCCACCCCAATCTGGGAGAAAGAGGTTAACTCTAATTATGTGCGTGCACATAAAACACCAAAGCACTATACAAACACCAGGGAGCATCAGATAGAAGGATGATCATTGAAGAAGCAGTCGAAAACACTGGCCTAGGTTAGTGCCCTGAGGAATTCCTGCAACAACGTCCTGGGGCTGACATGTTTGGGCTCCAATGATCACAACCATTTTCCTTTGCTCAAAGATGACTCCAACAAGTACAGTTTCTCCCTGATTTCTATTAACTTCAATTTTAAAGGAAATAAGAACAATAAAAGCTAGAAAAAGCAGGTCAGACAACATCTGTGAAAACAGAGTTAGCACTTCAGGCTGCTAACCATCATATCATTAGGCCATCTACTTGAAACGTTGAATCTATGGAGAAAATCTTCCATTCTGTTGCTTGATGTTTCAGAGGAGACTGATGGGGCTGGACTCACCTATCACCATTCCACCTATCTTCCCCAGCCCCACCCCTTTTCTCTCTATTTATTTCAGAGACCCCTTCCCCCTCCCCCATCTCTGAAGAAGGGTCCCGACCTGAAACATCAGCTTTCCTGCTCCTCTGATGATGCCTTGCCTGCTGTGTTCCTCCAGCTCCACACTGTGCTATCTCTGACTCACGCACCAGCAGTTCTTACTATCTCTGGGGCTGGACTTTCTGCTTTTTAGGGACGCCACATGTTGAACGATACCAAGGTGCCTCATTTAAATGGTATGATCAATAACTCTGGCCTATGCAGTCTTCGGTTTACACCCAAGCTCACTCCAACTGTAGAACCACCTGTAAAGGAATTCTGTAATGGATGTATTTGGAGAAGACTATTTAGATCCCATCTCATTTCATGATAAATTGCAGAATCTGAAAAACAGGCCATTAAGCCCTCCCACCTGCTCCACTATTCAATTAAATCGTGACTGATCTACACCTCAACTTAGTGAATTTTTCTTTTAGATGTTTGCCTTTGTCAACATGAACACTCACACATTAAATGATTCAGGCTTGAAATTTTTATGATTATCTTTACGGCAGGTTACGTGTGGATACAAACAAAACAAAGTTAAATTTATACTTTAATTGTCAATAGTTGCAGTTGCTAAAGAAAATTGATTAAGTAGATGTTTGATGTACTGAAACTCTGACAGTTTCCAAATCAAATTCTGAAAATTCTTTTAATCAAAGCATGTGGTGTTTAATGTGGAGAACACATGCTGGCTCAATTGGACACACACCACTTACCCAAACTCAGATGGCGTGTTTGCATTTTTGCAAGATCCAAAGTATTGAAAACAATAGAGTGTGTTATGAATAAATGTAGGGAAATATTTCATAAAGGTTAAAATAAAAATAAAACAGCAAAAATAACAATTGTAACATATAACTCCAAAAGCTTTGCAAGCAACTGAAGATTTCTTTAAAAAAAACTTAGAAAAACACAGAACATGCTATTGAAGATTGAACTTACCAGGAGACCATAATACATAATAGTGCACCTTAAATTACTTTGATGGTTAACAGGAAAGTTCCTGATTTCATGTGTTACTGAACCACCAAGATTAACCAGAAACAAATTTGATTCTTGGATTTTGCTGTGTTTATCTGGAGTCATGTGATTATACTAATGGTGCTTTGGCAAGAAAATAAAGTTATCAACTGGATATTGCATTTCTAATTGCTATAGAGACCGGAATAGACCATTTAGCCCCTGGACAATACTGTGTTATTCAACTTATCATGACTGATATGTACCTGAACTCCATTTAGCTGTCTTTGCTCTGTATTTGCCTGGACTATTTCTCCAATTTTCTACTATCCCAGTAGTTGCATAATGATGGTGCAAAGTCGCTAATATTCAGTTTCCCTTGTTATTTACAACCTGACCCATAAAGATAAATTTCAATTTACTTTCACTTGCCTTCATACAACGATAGATCAGAACCGTGAAATATAATGGACATTTTTAACTTGTAATAATAAAATATGTTTTTAAAAAGTCTGATACAGACTAAAACAACTGCACTTGTAAGTTGAGACAGAGAGAGAGAGAAAGAGAAGGAGAGAGAGAGAGACCATTGGACTGTTACAGCTAAAGTGTTAAAGAAACTGCAAGCAGACTAGACTCTGATCACTTGCGACTTCAAAGATAATAAGGGGCTGATGATCTTCTGCTCAACTGCAAGCCATCTGCCTGTGGATTATGTCCCAAACTGCAGACACACTTGTGTATTTTCTTTGGAAAATGCACATGGTCAGGGATTAAAAAGCCAGTTTCAACTCCAGTGGAGGAGCTGGTGGAGATAGTGTCTGATTCGGTTAGACTAGCTGGGGAGTAGATTGGATGGTGAGTGTTGGGAATACTGAGAATGATGGGTTTGGGCACTTATTGACACTGGGGACCCAGAGAGGAGGCAGTGCCTCCTTATCCTTTCTCCTAGCTGGACACGTAGGGCCAGCCTCCCCTGCGCTGGGTAAAATCCCAGTTCTGGCATCTTGAGGCCATTATACTACCACTTAAAAAGACTTAAATAGACTATAGCAAGGGCCCGCCCTAATACCCACCATCACTGTTGGTAAAATTGCAGCAATGTGGACGGGGGCAGGTTGAAAGTGGAGATAGCATTGCTATAATACCATCCAATTCTAAACTGCCTCCCCACCCCTACAGCTACACTATTGGTATTCATCCAACAATGTGAAAAGTTATACAGGTACTTTCGATCATTAACAAAGTAATGGAAAGTTTATCCATTGTGCCAAGAAGTGGCACTTACACAGCAATAGCCTACTTCTGCAGGGCCACACAGTTTCTGACCTCATTACAGACTTGCTTCAAACATGGACACACAAACTGAATTTCTGATGTGAGTTGAGAGTCACTGCCCCAAACATTTAAGAAGCATTTGACCAAATGTGACACCAAGGAGCTGCAGGGAAAAATGCAGATGATGGAGTCTAGTTGGAGTCATACCTATTACAAGGACTTTGTTGTGCGGGAGTTCCTCAGGGCAGTGTCCTATATGCGTCTATCTACAGCTGCTTCATCAATGACCTTCTCTTCATCATAAGGTCAGAAGTGGGGGTGTTCACTGATGCAATGCACAATGTTCAGTTCCATTTGAAAATTGTTGAGTAATGAAGCAGTCCTTGCACTTGCAGCAAGTCTTGGACAACATTCAGACTGGGCTAAGTGTGAGAATTAACATTTATATCATATAACTACCAGGCATCTTGGGTGTCATTATTGACTAGGAACTGGACCTGCCACATTAGTATTTGGCTGTAAGTGCAGGTCAGAGGCCCAGTACTCTGTTGCGAATAACTCTCTTCCTGTCTCCACTAAACCTGGCAACCATGTAGCAAGATACAAGTGAGGAATGTGACAGAATATTTTCCACTTGTCTCGATGATTGCAGCTCCAGCAACACTCACAAAGAACACCGCCATGCAAGAAAGGCTAGACCCTTGATTGACACTCCATCCACCACCTTAAACATTTTTTCTCTTCACCACCAACATATAATCAGTAAGGTGAAAGATTTGTTTCAGAAGTACCTCCCAGCTTGTGGTCTCTGCTCCCTATAGAGATAAAAACACCAGGTGCATGGGAACACCACCACCTCCAATTTCCTTTCTGGGTCATACACCATGTTGACTCTTTCCAACATGGACCTGCTGATCCAAATGGCCTCCTTATGCACCACAACAATTCTAGAACTTGTAATACCATAATTGTTGCTGGGTGAAAATTGCTAACTTTGGAAGTACATTTTCTTTTTACATATTCACTCATGACATGTAGGCATCATTAGCAGGGTCAGCATTTACTGCCCTTGAGAAGGTGGCAGTGAACTGCCTTCTTGAACTGATGCGTTCCATGTGCTGCAGGTAGACCCAGAATACCTATACCATACAGACAACCACAATTCAAGACTATGCAACTATCATATCTTTCTCAAGGACAATGAGGATTACAGCATCAATTGTTGGCCTTACCAGTGAAACACATGCCATAAATGAATGAAACAACAGTTGCTCAAACAGATAATAAAGAAAACAGAATAAGAGAAGAAAAATTAAGGAAGAACAGGGATTTACATATCCCTAAAAATAAACTTTTAAATGCCTGGGCTCTTTTGTTTTTTTTACATGATGAATTCCATGCTTTCCATTATTTACTTACGTTGTAAAATCCTCACTGTTAATCTAAATTTATACAATTCCATTTTCACGAGTAATAAATCAAAATATTGTAATGAAAGCTTTGTTCATTATCAACAGGTTTGGCCAAAAGAGTTGGCCAAATCTTGAATATGAGCAGGCTAATAATTATTTGACTTTTGACATTATGGGATACTAGTCTGCAGATTGAACAATTTCAATACGTTACTCTTTCCATCGATATCAGATCTGACATGGAAGTAAAATATAAGTAAAAATTTGTTTTGACGTTTACTAGTACCAAGAATTATATTTGAACTTGAATATCTCATCACTCTGTCGGCCATTGAACTCATCAGTTTATGGAGAGATTAGCAAATCATTGACGGAGATCTTTGTTCTTTGGTTTCTGATAATGCATTGTATAGAGTTGTAAAATATCAAAAGTCAGAACTTGAACAACTTTGAATGATGTTGATTGCTTGATGAAATAATGATAGCTTTTAAACATTTTAAGGTAGCGTTCTACATGTACTACAACTGCTGACTGAATCTGTTGAGCTGTGTTTAATGTTGACTACAACAGCTTGCCCAATAGAAATCATTAACTAATCACAGTTGTGACAACAATGACAATAATTTAGCCACATATACTATTTATAGTTCAAAACTGTCAGTATACAATAAAGGTCAAGGTAATTCTTGCCTCCATTTATTCAACAAACATCTATAATCATATTATGTGAACTCGTACAGGACATATCTATCAAGAAAGTTTAAAATTCTTGCATAAATTTGTCAGACCCAGGTCATCTGTTGTAGAAACAGTTTCAAATGGTAACAAATACATTAGAATAATTGCTGATAATGTTTAATCTCATAACAGACCTGCCCCTCCTGTCCATCCAGAATGCTGTGTCCAGATTAGGTCACTTCTATACTTTAATAATATTGAAGTTTTTGGATAAGTTCAGAAGAGTACCACAATGTTGATAGATACAGTTACATTTGAATGAATTTTAATTTCCTGTCTATTATGCTTCACTGGGGTAGAACACTGGAAATCAAGCTGCACTATTCCCAGAGTAGTCACAAAAGTTGAAGATTTTATAAAAATTTGCAAAATTTACCTATCTTTTAGATTCTGGTTGACAGAAAGCACAGATCATGTTTATATGTATGTATGATATAACGTATCGACATATAACCATACTGGTTATAGCTCTAGCCACTTATGAAACTCCCCTTACACACACAAGTACAGAGAGGCCCTAAATAATATGGGTGTCATGGGCAGAGGGAAAGACAGGAAGGCAGTCCAATAATTCCTGCCCACAGAGTTGGCTGAGATGAACCTTTTGGCTTGTCAAGACGTGCTGCTCTTTGGGTCTGACTCTTCCATGTACTTTAACTTGCTTGTAGGAGACAGAGTGAGTAGTTCACCTATTCTGATCAATTGGTTAAAAGCCGTAGCTTACAGCAACTGATGAGGGGAAATAAACTGGCTTTCGTCTGTGTTAGTCTGAAGGTGCGTGTCTCACAGAATCTGATCTCGACATCTGAAGCAAGTTGCTCCATCTTGTACAAAAACAGAAATTGTTGGAAAAGCTCAGCAGGTTTGGCAGCATCTGAGGAGAGAAATCAGAGTTAACGTTTCCGATCGAGTGACTCTTCCTGAGTTCTGAGCAATTTTAGGCAGCATGGTGGCTCAGTGGTTAGCACTGCTGCCTCACAGCATCAGAGACCCAAGTTCAATTTCAGCCTCTGCATGGGTTTCCTCCAGGTGCTCTGGTTTCCTCCCACAGTCCAAAGATGTGCAGGTTAAATAGTTTGGCCATGCTAAATTGCACATTGTGTCCAGGGATGTACAGGCTGGGCGGGTTAGCCATGGAAAATGCAGGATCACAGGGATAGGGTAGGGGACATGTCTGGGTGGGATGTTCTTTGGAGGGGCACTGGACTCGATGGGCTAAATGGTTCGCTTCCACACTGTAAGGATTCTAATTTTAAAAAATCTGTTTTTGTTTCTGATTTACAGCATCCGCAGTTCTTTTGGTTTTTTTGCTCCATCTTTTATGCTTTTGACAAACAGTATAGCAAGTGTCTCATTAGACAGTGGCAAGTTACCATTTAAGGGGGATTATTGCCTGCTAAATGCCTCATTACCATTCAGCTTCCTATTTTACCGAATGCATCAAACAAGCTGGATTTTGGGAAATCTCAATATGGAAATCAATGCAGGTACCCAGCGACTGCAGCTCACCACTTACTCCAAAAAACCTCCATGTTGTTTAGGACCAAACAGCATCCTAGGCCACGATGAACAGGTAACAGCCACACGCACTACTTGTCCATGGACATTTGCATCTGGGATTTGACTACACTTCTTGACCATCATGGCACCTCTCTGATGTCCTTGCAGGTTGCTAAGGAAGAACAGACTTGCCTTGCAGGACACACCAGCAAATGGCATGGAAAGGATTCAGCACTTTGTATGCACGAGACAGGGACCTAGCTCAGGATTGGACAAGGTCGTATCTTAGGGCTGCTCCCTTCATCTCTTAGCACTCTGTAACTTAGTATCTACTTGCATGCTCACACCATCGACGTCTTGCCTTGTCACATCTTTGTAGTGTAAATTAGCGCAGTCACACAATGAG
Organism: Rhincodon typus; assembly: GCF_021869965.1. Lineage (NCBI taxonomy): Eukaryota > Metazoa > Chordata > Chondrichthyes > Orectolobiformes > Rhincodontidae > Rhincodon > Rhincodon typus. Next base: position 95,884,451 of record NC_063335.1, on the reverse strand, counting down.
GCAGCTTACCTTGCTTGCAGCAATCTTTCAGTCAAGGGGACAGACTTCTTGCTATACAACAGTATGTTGCGTCAATCTCACACCTGCACCAGTGTGCAAGTAGCTTACAAGTAAAGAGAGCAAGCAGCCCTGTCTCAGGAGAGTAACCCTCACCAAAGTCCATAGAAGCACCCATTAGTCAGAATGTCCTGAGACAGTAAGTCAAGGGCTGCCCCCTATAGGGGATAGAGTATGATCAAGTGCTTGGTCATTAATATTCTTCGTCAGGGGTCCATGTCCTTGCAATTTGGCTATTGGATCATGGTCAACCCTCGGTGACCAGTCCAGAGGTAGAGCTAACACAACCAGGGAGATGTTTAGGCATCAGTCACAAGTGTGGATGGACACTTCTGGTTAAGGATTCTATAGTTAGGTTACTCGAGGGAATGGGCCCATGGTTAGTCCATCAGATCTGTCCAGAGAAAGTAAGGGGATAGGATTTTGGTCGTGGAGTTGTTAGTGGGAGTATGGGCAGGGAGAGAAAGGTGTCAATACCATAGGAAAGAGACTAGGAAAATTATTCTTTGGATTTGGTGGCTGCAGACTGGGGGCAAGGGTTAAAGACAGCTATGAAATGGGGGAGGCAACTGTATCTGAAAGGAGGGGATACATTAAAACTTGGATGGGAAGGGGTTGATGCACCAGGGGAGGTTCATCCAAGGTCTGGAGCAGCTTGGCTTCAAGTTTGGGGATATGGGTACCAATTATGCTGGAGGCTGATGGTGAAAGATGGGCAGGTGCAGGCACATATGGGTGAGGGTCTGAAGAATTACAAGACCTGTGGTGTTAAGAGGAATGAATATCAGCAAGGGAATTTGGATGAATGGGGCCCACCAACATGTAGAGGCAGAGGTTGCAAGTCACTAGCCAAGGAATACTCACTGTCACCATCCATCACGCTGGAAATTGGAAGTCCATAACGGGAAGGTAAATGGCTCCAAACAACAATTGGTGTGTTTGGTGGGGACATGTGTCTCGATCTGTGAGGCAGGGAGCTGCAAGCCCCACAAATATGAGGGCATTTAACAGGAAATAACCGTTCACACAGACTCATTCACTGTACAGGACACGGATGTGCAGTGTTCCTAATCCTTGGCCATCTTAATGCACTGGTTATAAGATAACAAGGTGTAGAGCTGGATGAACACAGCAGGCCAAACAGCATCAGAGGAGCAGGAAAGCTGACGTTTCAGGCCTAGACCCTTCTTCAGAAAAAAAT
>NC_063335.1:95851370-95882793 GCF_021869965.1 Rhincodon typus | reverse complement strand
CTGTTAATGCATTGGTTCCTTATTTACTGTATATCTCTCTGGTCCAGCTCATTTATACCAACACTTTTGGATGCAGAGGCCAGGGCAAAAATAGGGATATTGTAGGACCAGAGTCAATAGTATCAGGATGACCCATTGCCTCTATACACCTTTCTTCTTTGGCCAGCTGCAGAGCCATTCTAATCGTCAGATTGTGCTCCCAAATGTTTAAACACGAGCGTTCCCCTTGATATGTTAGTATCTGGGTTGGTAGGGTGTGCAGGATGCAGACTAGTCGATGCTCCTTCTGTGGCACAGTATTTTCATCCTCAGAGGTTCAGAAGGCGATTTCTAGTGGAACATGCTGTTTTACCATGGGTGGTGGAGATGCTGGCTGTACCTACAAGACAAAAGAGAAAGAAGGCATTGCAAGCCAGTAGTGTGCACTGAATAAGACTTACAGCAGGGTCAAGATGAGAGTTGTAGTGGAATGAGGAACGGTGCTTACTCAGACATGAATGTTTTGATATTCCTGTAGGAGCAATCCTGGTCTTCTCCTGTAAGAGTCAAGGTTGTCTCCTCATAAGGGGTAAGGATCCTAACCCTTGCTCTGCCCTGTTAGGAGCTGCTTTTCCTGTAATGAGAGATTGGGCAGAATTCAGTGAGAAAGAAGTTTGTGGCACTGCTAATGTAAGTCAGCAAAAGGTGGTGAGGTGTCCTGAGTGAGTGCCGGAACTATGCAGAGGGCATGCAGGGTGAGTGGTGTTAGGGATTGGTGTGGGTCACAAGCAACTGACAGTGAGAATGGCAGAATACGAGCCTTGGTAGAAGGTGTGTGCGGCTGCAGGGACAGAGTCAGTGTGAGGTTGTGGAGAGGAACGTCACATCTACTGTCATGGAAAAGTTATTGACCTTCTTGTGGCACTGCTGGCTGTTTCTCTGGATCATGGAGATAGCACTGACCTGGATGACGATCATGGACCAGGCTGTCAGGGTCTGGGTGGCAAAGCCTCATCTGCCGATCCCACAGGGAGAAGACTCCTCTCCTTTGCAGCATTCTCTTGACTAGGACCTTCCCCTGCTCATCCTCTTTCAGAGGACTTCCTCGACGGAGCAGAATGCTGGTGCCTGGCAGTGTGCACAACGGCTCTGTAAATGTAGTGTGGATACAAGTAATACTGGTCTTTTGGCAAATATGTGCCAATAATCATAGAATCCCTGCAGTGTAAAAACAGACCATTCGGCCCATTAAGTCCACACCAGCCGTCTGAAGGACATCCCACCCAGTCCCACACCCCTTACTATATCCCCATATCCCTGTATTTAACATGGCTAACCCACCTAATGTGCACATCTCTGAACACCATGGACAACTTAACATGACCAATCCACCTAACTTGCACGTCTTTGGACTGTGGGAGGAAACCGGAGCACCTGAAGGAAATCCACACAGACACTGGGAGAATGTGCAAACTCCACACAGACAGTCGGCCAAAGCTGGGTCCCTAGTGCTGTGAGGCAGCAGTGCTAACCACTGAGCCACCATGCTGAGTGATGCATGGTAAGATGGAGCTGGAATCAAACGTGAAGGACATCACTGTGGTGGGGTAAGTAGTTAATGGGGAGTGTTCAGTAAGATACAGTGAGAAATCTCGCAAGGCCATGAGGAAGAAATCCCTTCAAAACAACTTAACACAACTTGCACTTAGCCAAAAATAAATAAGATTCAACTCATACCCTTCATTTTATATTGTCTCTCCATGGCTTGGTGAAAGATACATCAAGTATTTCAGAAGGCGAATTGAATTTTAGCCTTTATTGAAAGGAGGATGGTGTATAAAAGTAAGAAAGTCTTACTATAACTGTCCAGGGCATTGATGAGATCACACCTAGAACACTGTGTGCAGTTTTGGTCACTGTTTTTAAGGAAAGACATTGTGACATCGGAGGCAGTTCAGAGAATATTCACTAGGCCAATACTTGAGGTTTTCATATGAGGAAAGATACTTATGAGATTGAATGTTGCTATGCAATTAACAGGAAAGGCAAAGTAAATAACTTTACCCAGAAACAGCAAGGATAGGAGCATGAGTAGGCCATTCGATCCCTCTAGCCAGCTCCACCATTCATTATGACCATGGCTGACCATTGAGCTTATGACCCGATCCTTCCCTCCACCCATATTTCTTGATCCCTTTCGCCACAAGTGCTATATTTACCTCCTTTTTGAAAACACACAATGTTTTGGCCCTGACCACTTTCTGTGGCAGTGAATTCCACAGACTCACCACTCTCTGGATGAAGAAATTTCTCCTCATCTCAGTCCTAAAAGGTTTACTCCTTATCCTTAAACTACGACCCCTGGTTCTAGACTCCCCTACCATTAAGCACATCTTTTCTGCATCTAACCTGACTAGTCCTGTTAGAATTTTAAGGGTTTATCTGAGATTTCCTCGTCATGCTTCTGAAATCCAGTGAATACAATTGTAACTCACTCAATCTTTCCTTATAGGTCAGTTCTGTCACCCCAGGAATCAATTTGGTAAACCTTTGCTGCATTTCCTCTTTAGCAAGAACATCCTTTCTCAGATAAGACTAAAACTGCACATAATATTCCAGGTGTGGCCTCACCAATGCTTGTATAATTGCAGCAAGACATCCATATTCCTGTGTTCCTGAGTGTTTAGAATGTGGAATTTTCTATCACAAGAAACAGTTGAGTTCACTAACAATGAAAAGCTAAATAAACGCGGGTTTATCTTGACTGAGTTAGATGACGAAGGATGGGCGGAGTCCTATGTGCAGCATAAAGAGTGGCATACACTTGCTCACAGCTGCTCCAAGCTGTAAATACATTGTAATAGGATTCATTTACTGAAGAAAATCAGGGTCAATTTTGTTGAGGTCTATAAATAATAAACTGACTAGATTGTACTCACTTGACAAATTATTTCCATTAGATAGGGTGAAGAGCTTTATATAGATTATTTGAGAGAATAAATAGATTAGAAGTTATAAGTTCTTCTTTTCCCACAGAACAGAGGATCTATGAAATAACTTGGTAAAGCATATTGGAATTATTTACTTTGTACAGTTAGAGTTGGGAAGTTATATTAAACCGGGCTTTTCTAACAGGCTTTGACCTACAAAGAGATCTTATCTGTCTCATGACGATGTTTCAAGTACAGGCATGTACATTTAGAAGATTCTGCCAGGACTTCTGCTAATCAGAAGCTGTTTCACTCCCACATTTGTTACTGAATAGCTTACTACAAAGAAACAACTGCTGATTGGAAGACAAGCAGGTTGCGCAAATATCCCGACTTGCAGGCCTGGGATGGCGGGGAGCCGTAGGGGGTTTGCTGAAGGTTGCAAGGAACACAATGTTTGATCGCCAAGTGAGGGTATAAGGCTGGAATTCAGAGGGTGAAAAGACAGCACAGGAGGTAAGTAATTTGTGGGAAGTGGCTGAGAGCAGATTGTAGGGTAAAGAGACTCTGTCCTTTGAACATCCTGAAAGACTGCAGTCAAAATGGAAGAGTGGGCCTTCCAAGCCCATAGAGAATATGAGAGGAAGTTTATGTATGAGGGGACTGAGATGGTGTGAGTGCATGTATATGTATATGTGAGCGAGGGTGAGAGAGTATGTTTATGTGTGAGGGAGGATTTGTGTGTGTGTGTATGTGTGCGCGTGCACATGTATGTAAGGGAGAATATGTCCGTGTTTGTCTGTGTGTGAGAAAGAATATGTGTGTGTACATTTAGGCCATATTAAGAAGCAAAAATTGGCCATTCAGCCCATCAAATCTATTCAATGAGATCATTACCAATTTAATAATCCTCAATTCACTTCCCTACCTTATTCTCATAACCCTCGATTCCCTTACTAATAAAAGATGTCTATTTCAGCCATGAATATAACGAACAATCCAGCATTGTTGGCTCTCTGCAGTAAAGAATTTCATAGATTTATTACCCTCAGATGAACAATTCATTCTCCTCTCTCCTTCAAATGGGTGACCCCTTATTCTGCGCTTGTGCCCTCGTTCCAAAACTCTCCCACAAGGGGAAACATCTCCCCATCTAGCCTATCAAGTATCTTCAGAATCTTTCATGTTTCAATAAGGTTTCTTCTCAATTTTCTAAACTCCAATGATCATAAGCTTAACCTACTCAGCTTCTCCTCATAAGAAAATCCTTCATATCCAGAAACAACACAATGTACCCTGTCTGAAATACTTCCAATGCCAATCTTTCTTTAATATGGGACCAAAACTGTTCTCAGTATTCCAGCTGTGGTCTTACTAGTACCTCATACAGTTTTAGCAAAACTTTCGTATTTTTAACACTCTATTCCCCCTGAAATAAAGGCCAACAGTCCATTACATCCCCTATTATCCATGAATATGAATACTAGCTTTCTGCAACTCATGTACGAGGACCCTCAAATCCACCTGTTCCGCAGCTTTCTGCAATTTTTCAACATTTATATAATATTCATCTCTTCTATTTTTACTTTTCCCACATTGTTCTCCATCTGCCATGATTTTGCCCAGTCACTTAATCTAAATATATCCCTCCTTAGATTTTTTGTGTTATCCACATTATTTGCCTTCCACCCATTTTTGTGTCATTCATGAACTTGACGACAGTACATATATATAGTACATAATTATGGCCCCCAGAACTGATCCTTGTGGCTCTCCATAGTTACAGGCTACCATTCTGGAAATGTCCTCTTTAACCCAACTGTCTTCTATTAGTTAGGCAAACTTCTATCCATGCCAACATACTAGCCCAAAAATTTTAAAATTGTAGTGGCTGGCAATTGAACCCTGATCAAATACCTAGAATAAAGCTACACTTATCACCATAGCATCATCACTAGCTGCAGTATTGTTTGTGAGAGAGGATGACAGTATGTTGTGTGTGAAAAAGTGAGTGTTTGGGACAGAGAGTGATATGTGCTTTTGCAAGAGACAGGTTGCAGTGATGGAAAGTATCTCACTTGCAGCAGGAAGTAAATTGCGAATCCCAGAAACTGCCCTAATCCAGCATTTCTAATTTGCTCATGTACAGTTCCTGGAGACAGATTTTTGTTTTAAATAATCAGTTGCCTCCACTTAAATCAGAGTTTTGTTTTTCTCAGTGTCTGGAATCCAGAATAAGGAGATTAGACCACAGCAAGTCTGTCCTCAATGTATATGTTTTGAATAGGCTGAATGGAGAGAAAAGGTACACTTACAGATCTGCCCCAGGGCATGTTGGAAGAGGGGGCACCTTGAAAGAGGGAATTAGAGATCTTTTTGGGATAGGGGTCATCAAGTATCATTTGGGAGTGGGGTGAGAGATCCCATGGTTGGGAGGTCAGGTGTATTTAGGACTTTTAACTGTGGATGAGATTGCATGTAAATGGTGTCACACTCCTTGGAACTGTTCAACCTGTCAAGCCTCACCAAGACCAGTCAACAAGTGTCAATCAGTCAAGAATCAATGTGTTAAGAACTGTTAGGAAGGGTCAACAAATGTCAAATTGTCAAGAAGTATCAATGAGCATTGACCTATCAAGAAGTGTCAGGAAGCGTCAACCTGTTAAGAAAGATCAATCTCTCAATCAATATCAAGCTGTCAGCAAGTGTCAACAATAGTCAACAAGCATTGACCTGTCAAGAAGTGTCAGGTAATGTCAACTAGTCTGAACAATTATCAACCTATTAAGAAGTGTCACCTGTTGAAAAGGATCAAGAAATGTCTAGATGTGGCACCAAGCATCGACCTGGTAAGTAATGACAACCTGTCAACAAATTTCAATGATTGTCAAGATCAGTCAAGGAATGTCAAGAACAGGGAATGTCAAGAAGTATCATGTAGCATCAAAAAGGAAGAGGTGTTGTCTTAAAAAGTATTAAGTAGGTAAGTCCCTGGATCCTCATGGGATCTATCCCATGATATCGAGGGAGGCAAGAGAACAAATTGCTGGAGCAATGACAGACATCTTTGTATCCTCTTCGGCCACAGGTTAGGTCCCAGAGGACTGGAGAATAGCCAATGTTGTCCCTTTGTTTAAGAAGGATAGCAGGGATAATCCTGGAAATTACAGGCCTGTGAATCTCATGTCGGAGGTAGGGAAATTATTGGAAAAGATTCTCAGGGACAAGATCTGTACACATTTAGAAGCAAATGGATTTATTAGCGACAGACGACATGGTTTTGCTCGGGGGAGGTCGTGCCTCACTAACTTGATCGAGTTTTTAGAGGAGGTGCTGAAGACGATTAATGAAGGAAAAGCAAGTTGATGTTGTCTAAGTGGACTTCAGTGAAGCCTTTGTCAAGGTCCCTCGTGGCAGACTGGTACCAAAGGTGAAGCCACAGAGTATCAGGGGTGAGCTGGCAAGATGGATACAGAACTGGCTTAGTCATAGGAGACAGACAGTATCGGTGGAAGGATGCTTTTTGGAATGGAGGGCTGTGACTAGTGGTGTTCCCCGGGGATCAGTGCTGAGAACTGCTGGTTGTGATCTACAGAAATGATTTGGAGGAAAATGTAGATGGTCTAATTAATAAGTTTCTGGACGATACAAAGATTGGTGGTGTTGCAGGGGAATAGTGAGGAGAATTGTCAGAAGATACAACAGGGTATAAATCAGTTGGAAGCATGGGCAGGAAAATGGCAGATGGAGATTAATCTGGACAAATGTGAGGTACGGGTGGAAATTATACAATGAATGGCAGGACTCTTAGGAGTGTTGATATGCAGAAGGATCTGGGTGTGCAGTTCCACAGGTCACAGAAGGTGGCAGAGCAGGTAGATATGGTAGTAAAAAATGCTTATGGCATGCTTACCTTCATTGGAAGGGACATTGAGTATGAGGATAGGCAAGTTATGCTGCAGCTTTATAGAACTTTACTTAGACCACACTTAGAATGTTGCATACAATTCTGATCACCACACTACCAGAAGGATGTGGATGTTTTAGAGACAGTACTGAAAATATTTACCAGGATGTTGCTAGGTATGGGGGATTTTAGCTATGAAGAAATGTTGGATAGACTAGGTTTGTTTTTACTAGAATGCGGGAGGTTGAGGGGCTACCTGATAGAAGTTTATAAAATTGTGAATGGCATGGACAGAGTGGAAATTATCAGGCTTTTTCCCAGGGTGGAGGGGTCAATTACTAAGGGACACAGGTTGAAGGTACAAGGGGGAAAGTTTAAAAGAGATGTGTGAGGCACATTTTTCACACAAAGTGCCTGCAATGTATTGCCAGAGGGGGTGGTGGAAGTAGGATACAATATCAGCATTCAAGAAGCACCTGGATAAATACATGACTAGAAAGGGAATAGAGGGATATGGATCCTGTAAGTGAAGACCTTCTTAATGTGGAAGGGCAAAATGTGGTTGTGCAAGCTTGGAGGACTGAAGGACATGTTCCTGTGCTGTATTGTTCTTTGTCTTAACGCACCAGGAAGATTCATGAAATGTCAAACTGTAAGGAATTGTCAACATGTATCAACAATTATGAACAAGGGTTAACCTGTAAAGAAGTGTCAAAAAATGTTGAAGAAGTGTGAACCAGTCAAGAAATGTGAAGCTATCAACAAGTGTCAACAACTGTCAACATTTGTCAAAAGCATTGACTTGCCAAGAAGTGTAAGGAAATGTCAACAAGTAACACCTGTAAGAAGTATAAACAAGTATTGTTATGTTAACATGTCAACCTGTCAAAAAGGATCAATAATGTCAAGACGTGTCAGAGACTATTGGCTTATCACGAGCTATCAGAAAGTTTCAACAAGTTGAGAAGTGTCAACCTGCCAAGAACTGTCAACAAGTGTCAATCTGTCGAGAATGATCAAGAAATGTCAAGAAGTGTCATGCAGCATCAACCTATCAAGAAACATCAAGTGTGTTAACAAGTGTCAATATGTTTATTTATGAATGTGAGTGCTTATTCAATGGTGTAGCTGGTATAGTTCTCAACATAGAAATTTAGGTTATAGAATTACATTTTTCTCCTACTTATGGGGTTATCTGTGTCAGTATCGAAAGTGAAAGGGAAAATAGTGGTGCATTGAAGTAGATGCTAAATTGGCATATGGGTATAAGGGGCCATGGCAGATAGATAGAGGGCATTAGGTTGCATGGGTTGGTCTTGGTGGGGGATTGGGAGTGTGTGGAGTAAATAAGGTGCAAGTGGTAAATCACAGAATCCCTACAGTGTGGAAGCAGGCCCTTCGGCCCAACAAGTCCACACCGACTCTCAGTGCATCCCACCCAGACCCATTTCCCTATAACGTACCTAATCTACACATCCCTGAACACTATGGGCAATTTAGCATGGCCAATCCACCTAGCCTGCATATCTTTGGACTGTGGGAGGAAACCGGAGCACCTGGAAGAAACCCTCGCAGACACAGGGAGATTGTGCAAACTCCACACAGACAGTCAGTGAGTCAGCAGTGCTAACCACTGAGCCACCGTATCGCCCCAGTAAAGGCTGGAGGAATGTTTTAACTTTCTCCCCTTTTGGAGAGACTATAAGATGATAAGAAGTAGGAACAGGAATAGGCCTTTCGGCTCCAGAAGCCTTCTCCACCCGTCAATAGGACCATTCCTCACATCCACTTTCCTGCCCTTTCCCCTACTTCATGGATTCTCCTACTGATCAAAAATCTGTCTATCTAAGTCTTAAATATACACAATGATAGAGGCAAGATGTCCCTTTGGATCTGGTCCCAGGATACTTTGGTGCGGGTGATGTAAGACATCCTTTGGGATTGTGACAAGGCATACTTGTGCATTAAAAGTGCATAAACCCATTAGGACTGACAAATTTCTCAAGAAACTGTCCAAAAAATATGTTGTGAGAAAAAGGAGTAGCTGTTTCAGAATGCTTGCTCTTGTAAAATTACTATTACTAAAACTAAAATTACTAGGATTTCTACTACAAAACCGTCATTTCCACAATGGAGTGCCTATTGATGGACAGCCTCAACTATATATTGAGTTAAACTGTTCATTGACATAAAGATTAAGCTCTTAAGTCTTTTTTTAACTCACTTATGGGATACGGGTGTTGCTGGTTAGCCAGCATTTCTTGCCCGTCCCTAATTGCTCTTGAGAAGGTAGTGGTGAACTGCCTTCTTGAACTGCTGCAGTCCACATACTGTAGGATGACCCACAATGTCCCCAGGGAGTGAATTCCAGGATTTGACCCAGTGAAGAATGGCAATATATTTCCAGGTCAGGATAGCAAGTGGCTTGGAGGGTAGCCTGCAACTGGTGGTGTTCCCATGGATCTGCTGTCCTTGTCCTTCTAGCTGCAAGTGGTCATAGGTTTGAAAGGTGCTGCCTAAGGATCTTTGGTGAATTTTGCAGTGCATCTTGTAGATGGTATACATTGCTGCTATTAAGCAATGATGGTGGAGGGTGTAGATGCTTGTGGAGGTTGTGCCAATCAAATGGTTGTTTTGCTCTGGATGGTGTAAAGCTTCTTAAGAGTTCTTGGATCTGCAACCATCCAGGCAAGTAGGGAATATTCCATCACGCTCCTGACTTGTGCCTTGTAGATGGTGGACAGGCTTTGGGGAGTCAGGAGGTGACTTGTTCACTGTGGAATTCCTGGATCTGACCTGCTGTTGTAGCTACTATCTTTATGTGGCAAGTCCAGTTGAGTTTTTAGTCAATGGTAACCCCAAGGATGTTGATAGTGGGGAAATTCAGTGATGGGAACACCACTGAATGTCAGAGGGTGGTGGTTAGATTGTCTCCCATTGCAGATGTTCATTTCCTGGTATGTGTGTGGTGTGAATATTACTTACCACTTGTCTGCCCAAGTCTGCGTATTGTCCAGATCTTGTTGCTTCAGTTTTTGCCAAGCCACGAATGGAGCTGAACATGGTGTAGTTATCAGTGAACATGCCCACTTCTGACCTACTGATGGATAGAAGGTCATTGATGAAACAGCTGAAGACAGTTAGCCCTAGGACACTACCCTGAGGAACTCCTGCAGAGATGTCCTGCAGCTGAGCTGACTGAACTCTAACAACCACAACCATGTTGGAATGAATGGGTCATGGAGAGTGCAGTCAATGAGAGGGTGTTTTAAATCTTTATTTTCAAACTTCAAACACAGTGTTGGAGCCCCAAGACAGGCCTTCCACTCAGCCTGCCTCAGGAACTAGCAGCCTCTTAGGTTGTTCCCAGGTTCCCTGACCAACTCCTGGACCAAATCAGAAGTGAGGGTTTCCATTTTAAAAGGTCATGTTCACGGATCTGGGATTTCAACTCTGTACACCTAAACAATTGGGCCTGGTGTGGTGTGTGTGCACGTATGTGCGTGTGTGTGTGTGTGTGTGTGTGTGTCTGTATATGCATGTATGCGTGTGTGTGTGTGCGCACATGTGTGCATGCGTGTGTGTGTGCGTGTGCATGTGTGTGTGCATGTGCATGTCTGTGGGTGTGTGCATGCATGTGTGTAAGTGCGCATGTGCGTGTGTATGTGTGCATGTGTGTGTGTGTGTGCACATGCATGTGTGCATTTGTGCATATGTGCGAGTGTGTGCTTACATGTATGTGTGTGCGTGCATATGTGTGCGAGTGTGTGTGTATGTGGGTGTTCAGCAGGGGGGTATGTGAAATTGAGTGAGTACCCAGCTCACCACTTTCCCACCAACTCTTACGCTTACGCTCATAATTTAGGGCAGCACGTCGGCACAGTGGTTAGCACATCTGTCTCACAGCACCAGGGACCTGGATTTGATTCCAGTGTTGGGTGACTGTCTGTGTGGAGTTTGTACATTCTCCCTGTGTCTGCATGGATTTCCTCTGTGTGCTCTCATTTCCTCTTACAGTCCAAAGATTTGCAGATTAAGTGGTTTAGCCATGCTAATTGTAGGGATAGGGTGGGAGACTGCTCTTCAGAGGATCAGTGCAGACTCAATGGGCTGAATGGCCTCTTTCCGTACTGTAGGGACTCTATGATTCTCACATGGCAGGTTACAGGTGCTGAAATTGGCAATCCATCTGCCTTCCTTATATAAGTAATAAAGGGTCAATTCAGTTAGTTGAAAACTTACAATATAAACAAGATTATAAAACTTGCCTCACAATATTAACCTGCCTGGTTAACATGGTTGATGTGGTCAGAACAGTAGCTATCGATTTATTTTAAGAAAGATTTTTCAAATTACAGGAAAGAAAAGGTGTGTCATCCATATCCCCTCCCCTTCCCACCCACTTTGAACTCCACTTTCGTATAGAATCTCTCAAGGCTAATTTGGAGTATGTGTCAACAAAGGAGAAAGTAAGAATGGTGATACTTGAATCTAACTTAACTTGGCCCCATTCCTCAACCACTTCCCTAATGATCAGGATTTGGTGTCCAGTCTTTCTGTCTTTTACTCTGCTTCTTTGCAGATGTGGTAAATAAAAGGTTTCATTTGTTAAGTCTGCTGTTTGGCACTTTTGTAAATTAAGTATTTTGTTTTGAATAAGGAATAAAAACAGAAGTTGCTGGAAAAGCTCAACAGGTCTGGCAGCATCTGTGAAGAAAAATTCGGAGTTAACGTTTTGGGTCCTTCCTCAGACCTGCTGAGCTTTTCCAGGAATTTCTGTGTTTATTTGTGATTTACAGCATCCACAGTTCCATTGGTTTTTGTTTTGGGTAAGGTTGCGATAGAGAAAATTGAAACGTGTCTCCACCCTCTATGTAGAACCATAGGAGAATTGTGCACTAAACCTTTCTGAATCAGTGATAAGCCACCGCTAGATCATTGTACCCAGTTTTGAATATCACGCTTTTTGAAGTAGGCGTAGGAGAGATTTAGCTGAATAATATCAAAGATTAGAGAGGTCATTGCATGCTAAGATGAATAAATCTAGTTATTTGTCTTAGAGCAGAATAGGTTAAGGGAAGATTTAAGCAGGTATTAAGAATTCTGAAGGTTTTGAAAGATAATAAAGGGAGGGAAAAAAAACAAAAAGAATAATTAATGTAGATGTTGTGGCACAGTTCTGAGCCAGGAGGCACAGGATCAAGTCCTAACTGCTCCAGAGCTGTGTAATAAATGCTCTGAACAGGCTAATTAGAAAATGTCTAGAGTAATCAAGGATCTCCTTTGGTACGCTTGTACTGCCTTTAACAGGATCTGCCTGTAAATTGGTTATTAATTGGTGATTTAGTGGTGGTGAAATGTTACACAGGCGATTTGAAGGCAAGGAGAAAACAACTTTCAGTTGTGCATGAAACCACTGCTAGAAATAAAAAAAATTAGAAAAGTGATTAAGGAGAAGCTGTTTTTACTGGCTGGAGTGTTGGTAGTAATAATTGACAGAAGTATTAGAGAGAAGATTAGGTTTTTTATTATCCAGCAAGTTTTATAATCTTGTTTATATCGACTGTAAACAGGATAGAAGCAGATTCAACCATAATTTTCAAAACTGAATTGCATATATTCTTGAAAAGAAAAGAAATTGCTGATTATGGAGCAAGTATAGAAGAATGGGATGATAGGCCAAATGGCCTCCTAATGTTTGGAATGATTCAATAATTTCAAGCTGTGCAGTGACTGTCGATGCATTACATATATCGTGCTAATGTTATACGACTGTCTGGCATAAAGTTTTAAAGATGTGGCCCTAGATTATGAGAAGCAACATGCGTGAGTTTCAAGTGGGAGATGGTGCTATACTGGTCATGTCACTGAATTATTTATCCAGATGCCCAGGCTAATGGCCTGTAATTATTATCATCAATCTGTTCTTGTAAAAACCCATCTGGTTCACTAACATCCTTTAGAGAAGGAAAACTGCTCTCTTTAGTCTTGCCTACATGTGCCACCATACCCATGGTAATGTCATTGACTCTTACTTGCCCTCTGAAATAACCTAGAAATTCATTCAGTATATGATTCACTGTAATATAAAATATAGTGAACTGGATTAGAATGTTCCACAGGTTGGATCCAATGAATGTTCGTATTAAACTGCAGTCTCTTCACTTGCTTGGATGTTAAAAAAAACCCTAAGCACTATTCAAAGAACAAGCAGAGAGTCATCTCAGTATACTTGCTAATGCTGATCCCTCAACCAATATCATTGAAACAGATGATCTGATGATTCCTGTTTGCAACAGCCATCTGCAAATTAGCTGACATGGTTCCCTGAATTGTAACAGGAACATCCGAAGCTCTTAATTCACTGAGGCTTGAAATGTGTTAGATAAATGTAATTTTTTTCTTTGTAAAAAGCATTTACTTGACTACAGACGTATTTAGAAAATAAATGAGAATATTATAAGCTCACATTTTGTTTCTTTTATGAAGTAGATTCTTATTTGGGTTAAGAATCATTAAAAGTGTTAATAAAATGTCTTTTTGTCGTACTGAGGAGGAACAAGTTAGAATTTCTGTAACCTAATTTATTGTTTATAGCTGAAGTCATCCGGTCTGAAGAAATGTTTATCCTTCTGCCAATTTAAGACTAGAGGACGAAAGAGCTGCAATCAACTCAGTAAGTTATGACAGCAACACAAGCTTCAGTTTGATATGACATTACCATACAGTGGAGCATGGGGGATTTCTCAGCCCTTCTCCAGGAGAATCTGGAATTGTACCTTAGTACACATAAGAAAACAAACTCTGTTTTAAGATTTCATTTTCTTTTCCATGCCATGCCTCTGCAGCATTAACCAACCAAAGAAGTTTTGGTTCTTATAAAGTGACATAAATGTAATACATTTTTACAAAAGTTGTTAGACTTAAATTTTACTAATACAACTTTGACTGAAAGATGGTAGATTATTCATGCATGGCTAATTAATGTGTGTTAGTTTCAGCAATTCTTTCCTTGACATCTAATGAAAATAATTTGACCAGTCTTCTTTTCTTCAAAGATGTTAATTAGTTTTTTTTCTCTTTGAAGGTTATAGTCCAACTTCATTTTGGCCAAGATTTTGCAGCAGGTATAACAATGAGGCTACCAGGCTTCCACCCTGTCACAGTACCGAAACATATCTTTTCAAATTCCTCGGTGGCATTCTATTTGACTGTAAGAAAAGTAAACTATCCCTCTTCATCATAGCCCTTCAGCCTGGCTGGCCAATAATCCTCCTGCACCGACTCAACAGTTTTCAGCTGAATGAGACTGTATTTGTCTGATCTCATCCTTTGTCATTTAATCATAGCCAGAAAATTGCCTTCTCCTGCACCATTACCTGTGATGAACCACAAGGGTATATATGAGTTCTGAGGAAGGGTCACCGGACCCGAAACACTAACTCTGATTTTTTTCTTCACAGATGCTGCCAGACCTGCTGAGCTTTTCCAGCAACTTCTGTTTTTATTCCTGATTTACAGCATCCGCAGTTCTTTCGGTTTTCACAAGGATATATTCTTGGTTTCATTTATTTCTCATCTAAATCTTGGCAACTGAAATACCTCCACAGAAGCCAGTATCCTGGCACCATGCCACCCTTTATTTACACATGAACAGTCCTTGACTCTAGTACTGCCTCATACAGAGTCAGGTACCAGACTGCCAGTATCTCTGACACTCAACCTTAACCTGTCAGCCAGGGCTCCCTGGTTGGACCAGATTGACAGCCCCAATCAGAGAGCCCATATTCTACAATCACTATAGCAACATCACATAAAACACAGCAATTGTTTTCACATGTTGACACCCAGATCTAGCT
The DNA here is from genome assembly GCF_021869965.1 of Rhincodon typus. Taxonomy (NCBI): domain Eukaryota; kingdom Metazoa; phylum Chordata; class Chondrichthyes; order Orectolobiformes; family Rhincodontidae; genus Rhincodon; species Rhincodon typus. Next base: position 95,868,118 of record NC_063335.1, on the reverse strand, counting down.
AAATGTCATCTATCTCATCTCCTCCTCCATTTACAGTAAATTATCACATTGCTTGTTTGACATCAAATGCAGGATGAACAGTAATTTCATCCAATTGAATTTAGAAAGAACAAAGCCAATGCTCATTGGACATTGTCCAAGGCCATTGCTTTGGTCTCTATATAACTTCCATTCCCTAGCCAGCGATTGGATCTATCTGCCTGCCAACCATACGAACCTGAAGCAGGTAACTCATATGATTGGTGTAAATTTACGTGGATTTTATCCACGTAACCACATCATCACTAAGATAGACAATCTTCACTTGATAACATTGCCTGACTCCCCATCAGTTCAGATATTCCAGTGCTGAAACCCTCATCTATGCCTCATTTCAAGAGACTTCATTATTTCAACACAGTCCTTGCCTTTTCATTTATTCCTTCAGATGTTGTGGGTATCATTGACTGGAACAGCAGTTATTGCCCATCCATAACTGCCCTTGAGAAGGTGGTACTGAGCTGCATTTATGAACTACTGCAGTACATTTGGTGCAGGGACACGCACAATGACATTAGGGAGGGAGCTCCAGAGGTTTTACCCAGCGACACTGAAAGAACAGCGATATACTTCCAAGCTGGGATGGTGAGTGATTTGCAGAAGAGCTTGCAGATGGTAGTATTCCCATGTATTTGCTGTTCTTATCCTTTTAGATGGGAGTGGTGGTGTGTTTGGAAGGCGCTATCCAGGGAATCTTGGAGAATTTCTGCAGTTCATCTTGTAGATGGCATACACTGCTGCTACTGAGAACTGATGGTGGAGAGAATGTTTTGTGGTGGTAGTGTTATTCAAAAGGACTGCTTTGTCCTGGATATGTCAACCTTCTTTTCTTGAGTGCCGTTGGAACGGTATTCACCAGGCAAGTGAGGAGTATTCCATCACACTCCTGATTTGTGCCTTGTAGATAGTGGACAGACTTAGGTGAGTTACTTGCAGCAGTATCCCTAGCCTTTGACCCTCACATGTTAGCCATGCTATTTAGATGGAAAGTCCTATTTGGTTTCTTGTCAGTGGTATCCCCCAGGATGTAGATAATAGGAGATTCAGTGAAGGTAATGCCATTGAATGTCAAGGTACAGTGGTTAGACTCAAGGGGTAATGATTAGATATGGTCATTGCATAGCAGTTGTGTGGCATGAATGTTACTTGCCACTTGTCAATTCAGGCCAGGATGTTTTCCAGGTCATGTATTTGAGGAGTAATGAATAATGCTGATCATTTTCAGCAAACATTCATGCTTTGACCTTATGTTGGAGGGAAGGTCATTGACGAAGCAGCTGAAGATGGTTGGACTAAGGACACTATTCTGAGGATCTCCTGCAGAGATGTACTGGACCAGATATGACTGACCTGCAACAATCCCAACCATCTTCCGTTGTGCCTGGTATGACTCCAACTGGTGTAGAGTTTTTCCTCTGATGCTCATTGACTCCAGTTTTGCTAGGGCTCCTTGGTGACACACTTGGTCAAATGCAACCTTGACGTCAAGGGCTGTCATTCTTACCTCACCGGTGGAATTCAACTCTTTTGTCCAGGTTTGAACCAAAGCTGTAGTGAGGCCTGGAGCTGAGTGGCCCTGGCAGAACCAAAACTGAGCATTTGAGAGAACAGGCTATTGTTAAACGAATGCTTCTTGATAGCAAATTTGATAACCCCTTTTAACATTTCTCATACGTTTGAGAGTAGCCTGACAGATGGCAATTGTCTGAGCTGTACTTGTCCTGCTTTTGATATACAGGATGCAGGTAGGCAATTTTCGGCATTGCCAGGTAGATGCCAGTGTTTGGTTGCAGCTTGGCTAAGGGCATTGCTAATTCTGGAGCAAATATTTCAGTACCATTGCCAGAATATTGTCAGAGCTCACAGCTTTTGCTCTATCCAGTGCCTTCGGCTGTTTCTTAATATTGCATGGAGCGAGTTGAATTGACTGAAGACTGGGCTCTGTGATGTCATTTCCAAAGTGTTCCATTTAAACATCATGCTGTGCTCGCTGATCTACACTGGCATAGTTAAACATTGTCTTGATTTTAAAATTTTGATCTTCATTGTCAAATTGCTTCATGGGTCTACTTCCTCTTATCACTATAATTGTCTGCAGCCCCATAGCAAGCTCACTCCACAACCCAACTACATCTCCAAACCTCTAATTCTGCCCTCTTGCAAGTTTCCAGTTGCTCAACTAATTGCCTTCAGGTATTGAGATGGTAAGTTCTGGTACTTCCTCCCTAACTGCTTCTGCCTCTTTAATTTTAAGATGTTCCTTAAAACCAAGTTTTGATCATCTGCCATAATATCATCTTATGTTGCATGGTGCCAAAATTTCTTTATGATGACCCATTTTATTGCATTAAAGGTGTTGTGTAAATGCATGTCGTTTATAAAAATGCCAAAAGCAGTTGTGGTTTAGCAATTCAAGAGTATCTAAACCTTTTAACACCATGATTAGACTTAATTATCTGCTAAATAGACTTTCTGGCACTGAAAATATATATTTACACTTGTGGAGTCTCACTTCTTTAGATTTTAATTTTAAAGTGCTTTTTAAAACAAAAATTGAAATAACCGTTAACTTTATTTTTTTTTAATCTCTCTTAATTCTATCTTTCTTTCCCTGTCTTTATCTGGCTCTTCTCTACCTGATTTTACTCAAAATTAAATATCTGTCTGTCTTGGGAAGAATCATTCAGTCTGATTACCCACAGAAACACATAACCATTTGCCCTGTATGAATAAGTCCCTACTAACGATGCTGAGCTCCTGATGACTGTAAGATGTTGTACAGAAACCAACAAAAAGTAATTGAGCAGCTGTAAAACTACTGAAGTGCAAATACCATTAGTTTGCCACTGACCACAAAATTTGGGCTATTATGTGAAAATATCAAGCCAGGAAATACACATAAGAACAGTTGGCTGAGCCAAGTTGTTATTTAAATAAATGCCTAAACTTCAGGATACCATATCAGATCAATCTAAAGCATGATGATATAGTGTTTTTGTGGAATTGGATGATGACTTTAATGTGAAATAAGAACAGATGATGTTGGAAATATTCAGCAGGTTTCACAGAAAAGTGCAGTGAGAAACAGTTAATATTTCAAACTTGATGTTTCAACAGAATCTGTTTCTCTCTTCACAGATGGTGCCAGGCCTGATGAAGTATCTCCAGCATTTTCTGTTTTAATTTCAGATTTACAGTATCCATAGTATTCTGCTTGTTGTATCTTTCATGTGGTTGGACTTCCACAAGCCTCAAAAGCAAATTTCTGATCCAAGATGAGATAACAGCATTAGCGTAGTTTGCATAAGTGTGACAATCTCATCAATCTCTGCCAGAATTTAGCCTTAAAGGCAGTGGAGAAAGTGCACACAATGTCTTAGAGGACTGTTGCAGCACTACGTTGCTCATCGTCGATCTTATTTTGCCTCCCACAGGGTATTTTAATTGATTGCCAACGCTTATGTTATTCCCACAACATAAGAAACTGAGTGGGGCAATTATGGTATTGAAAATCCAACAGCTGTTTATTACAGCAACTTCTGTGCAATCATTAAATCTCTCAGGCACATTAATGTCTGGGCTACCAATGAAGTTGCACAATGCAGTGTGCTTCTGGTAGCATGACATGCTTAAGTGTTCCCTGGGCTAAGAAACAATATGAGATCCTTTTTTAGGCCCAGTTCACAAGATGTGATACAGTGATGATATCATGAACATGTCTCTTAAAAATATATTGATCATGAAGTATGACATAATAGTGGCCACTCTGGTGGCCTAAGATGCATTTGAAATAATTGAAGTAATGGTGAAAAACATTTAAAACTATTTTAACATGCATTTAACGTACATTGTTAAAAATTAGTTTATGGGCTATTCTAGAGACTGCAATGATTCACCAATTACTCAGGGTAGTTAGCATTGGGCAACAAAAGCTGCCCCAGTCAGCAGTGCCCACATCCTCTGAAAAACTAAAATTTAGCAGTTAAATAATAAGACTTCACTCAAATGCTGTGAACTATTTCTGGCTCATGGCTGTTCTAGTGCTTCCAAAGTGAGCTCTTTCATTTCATAATAGTGGAATGGAAATTTTGTTATGATTTGAAGTCTCTGTTTGCATACCAAAAGTAGTCACTCTTCCTTGCCATAATGTGATGCTGGAAGGTTGTAATCAGTTTTTGGCTGCAATTTAAATACCTAAGGGATGTATGCTTATTTCTGGCAAACTGATACAGGAAAGCAAAGCATTTGTTTTAGTTTGCAGCAAGATGATGTGGAAAATGGAAACAACAGAAACAATAGTTATATTGTCAGGGTTATTATCAAAGCAGTTTGTTCTTTCTGCTGTTGTGTTCATCAACCTAGAGAACATTAGGAATGGAACAATTTTTCTATTTATTTTAACATTGTCACAGTTGTGTGTGTGAGTTCCTCAAGCCGAAATGGTATCGCGTGGATGAGGATCGCGACCTTTCTGGTTCAACTAGAGCAGTGTGGTTGAACAAACAGCATGAAATTTGTTTCATTACTGCAATTATTTACAGATGAATATGACCTATATTACTACCGAAACAATTAAGAGCACAAAGCGTTTGGTTTGTATCTTACAAGCTCCTTCTTGACTCTGACCGAGTCCCTATGACATCATCACAGTGGGTTGTGTACTTTATCAAGTACTAACCCTTTGTGACTCTTTCAGACCCTTCTATCTTCCACAAGTCTTTTCTTTCCCCCATAAGATTATCGTTATACATTTGTTTATATATTTACATTTAGAACCCTTTCATCTCCCCCAAGTCTTTGCTTTTACAAATCCTAGCGATCTGGAGGGTTTACAATTCTCCAAAAGGTGTTCTTTTCAGACTTGGAACAATAGTTTTTTTGAGGGCAAAAGTTAGCTTATTTAAACTGTCTCCCTAATGGTCTGTCATCTATGGTTTCCTCTTGAACTGGACAGAATTTAACTTTGTGTATTTCTTTCTTGGAGGACTTTGGTGATCTATGTCTGTTATTTATACCTGTCAATATAGTCCCTGCTATAGCAGTGGAATTTTTCATGCAGTATTTTGAATCTTTGCCTGTTGTTTGTTGTTCTTTGTGGTGTCTGGTTCATGGGTTGTATACACCACACCTTTGATTTATGTCAGTGAAATGCCATTCTCGTTCCACATATAGCTTTGTATAGAAGTAGGCAAATTCATTATAGAGTCATACAGCATGGAAACAGACCCTTCGGTCCAAATAGTCCATGCCGAAAATAATCCCAAATTAAATTAGTTCCACCTGCCTGCACCTGGCCCATATCCCTCTAAACCTTTCCTATTTATGTACTTATTCAAATATCTTTTAAATGTAATTGTGCCCGCATCTACTACTTCCTCAGGAAGTTCATTCCATACACAAATGATCCTCTGTTTAAAAAATTTACCCCTCAGGCCTTTTTTAAATCTCTCTCCTCTCACCTTAATAATGTGCCCTTTAGTCTTGAAACCCCATCCTAGGGAAAAGACAACTACTATTAACTCTACTTATACCCCTTATTATTTTATAAACTTCAATAAGGTCGTCTCTCAACCTCCTACACTCCAGTCAAAAAAGACCCAGCCTATACAGACTTTCTTTATAACTCAAAACTTCTATACCCGGCAACATCCTGGTAAATCTCGTCTGAACCCTCCCCAGCTTGATAATATCCTTCCTATAACAGGGTGACTAGAACTGAACACAGTATTCCAGAAGAGGCCTTACCAATGCCCTGTACAACTTCGACATGACTTCCCAACTCCTATACTCAAAGGACTGAGCAATGAAGGCAAGCATTCCAAATGCCTTTTTAAGCACCCTATCTACATGTGACTCAAACTTCAAAGAATTGTGTACCTGAACCCCTGGGCCCTCTGCAATACAGCACTACCAAAGGGTCTACCATTAATTGTATAAATCCAATTCTTATTTGTTGTATCCAAATGCAATACCTCGCATTTATCCATATTGAACTCCATCTGACACATTTTTCAGCCCATTGACCCATTTGATCAAGATCCCTTTGTAATCTTAGAAAATCTTCACTGTCTACTCTGCCACCAATTTTGGTGTTGTCCGCAAATTTCCTAACTGTTCCTTCTATATTCTCATCCAAATCATTTATATAAATGACAAACAAAACAGGACCCAGAACCAATCCCTGTGGAACACTGCTGGTGACAGGTCTCCAGTCCAAAAAGCAACCCTCCACCACCACTCTCTGTATCCTGTCATTAAGCCAATTATGTATTCAGTTGGCAAGCTCACCCTGAATCCCATGTAACCTAACTTTACTAATTAGTCTACCGTGCAGAACAAACATAGAACATAGGACTGTACAGCACAGGAATGTGCCCTTTGGCCCAGGATGTTATGCCAAACACAATGCCAAATTAAACTAATCCCTTCTGTCTGCCCTTGGTCTATATCCCTCTATTCCTTGCATATTCATGTGCTTATCTAAAAGCCCTTTAAATGCCCCTATTGTATCTGCCACCACCACCACCCCTGGCAGTGCGTTCCAGACCCACTCTCTGGGTAAAAAACTTGTCCCTCACATCTCCTTTAAACTTTCCCACTCTCACCTTAAATGCATGCCCCCTTGTATTTGACATTTAAATTCTGGGAAACAGATTATGACCGCTAACCCTATCTGTGCATCTCATAACTTTATAGACTTCTATCAAGTCTCCCCTCAGCCTTCGCCACTCAAGAGAAAACAACCCGAGTTTTTCTAGCCTCTCCTAATAGCTCATACCCTCTAATCCAAGCAGCATCCTGGTAAACCTCTTCTGCACTCTCTCCAAAGCATCATTCCTGTAACGTGTGGCGACCAGAATTAAATACAATACTCTAAGTGTGGCTTAACCAAAGTCTTATAATGTTGCAACATGACTCTTGTACTCAATTCCCTGATGAATAAAGGCAAACATGCCATATGCCTTCTTTAGCACCCTATCTACTTGCTTGGCCACTTTCAGGGAACTGTGGACTTGAACCCTAAGATCTCCCTGTACATCAATGCTATTCAAGGTCCTGCCATTAACTGTAAACTTTTCTTTAATATTTGATCTCTCAAAGTGCAGCATGTCACACTTACCCAGATTAAACTCTATCTGGCATTTCTCTGCCTATATCTGCAACTGATCTATATCCTGCTGTATCCTTTGACAACCTACTACATTTTCCACAGCTCCACCAATCTTTGGATCATCTGCAAACCTACTAACCCACCCATCCACATTTTCATCCAAGTCATTTATATATATCACAAGCAGTAGAGGTCCCAGTTTGGATCCCTGTTGAACACCACTAGTCATGGACCTCCAGCCTGAATAAACACCTTCCCACCACAACCCACTGCTTTCTATGGGCAAGCCAATGCTGAATCCACGCAGCCAAGTCACCTTGGATCCCATGTGTCTTAATTTTCTGGATGAGCCTACCATGAGGGACCTTGTCCAAAACCTTACTAAAATCCATGTAAGCAACATCTACTGCTCTAACCTCATTCATCACCTTCGTCACCCCCCTTGAAAAATTCAATCAAGTTAGTGTCGAAGGCTTCACTAAAGTCAAGTAAACAACTCTGCTCTGCTATCATCAATCTTTTTGGTAACTTCCTCAAAAAAACTCAACAAAGCTTACGAGACTTGATTTTTCTCACACAAAACCATGCTGATTATCCCTAGTCATTTTTTTGCCTCTCTAAATGTCCATAAATCCTATCTTTTATAAACACCTCCAATGATTTGCCCACAACCGAAGTCAGGTTCACAGGTCTATAGTTCCCAGGTTTCTCCTTACAACCTTACTTAAACAAAGGTACAACATTAACCACCACCCAATCATCAGGCAATTCATTCGTAGTTATAGATGGAGCAAATATTCCTGCAAGGGTTCTTGCAATTTCCTCCCTTACTTCCACAACTTTCTGGGATATATTAGATCAATCCTGGATATTTATCCACCTTTATACTCTCTAAGACCTCCGAAATTTCCTCTTCTGTAATGTGAGTTGTTTTTAAAACATCAAAATTTATTTCTCTGCATTCCCTAGCCTCCATTTCTTTCCCTCGGTAAAAACTGATTTGAAATATTCAATTAGTATCTTTCCCATCTCCAGGGATTCAACACAGAGACAACCTCCTTGATCGTGAAAGAGCCCTACTCTCTCTCTGATTACCCTCTTGCTCTTACTTTAACTTCTTGAAAGTTTTGTGTCCTTCCCTCTCAGGGATTTAATTATCTGTAACACCAGCTTCTTCAATTGTGTTATCTGGATACACATTCCTGCTTGATTTGATACCCTCTATCGTTATTGCTAATCCTTCTTAAAGGTGTAATGGTGGCTTAGTGGTAAGCACTGCTACGTTATAGCATCAGGGACCTGGGTTTGATTCCATCCCCTGGTGACTGTATGGAGTTTACATATTCTCCCCGTGTTTGCGGTGTCCTTCAGGTGCTCCAGATGCTTCCCACAGTCCAAGGATTATATTAAGTGGATTCGCCATGCTAAATTGCCCATTGTGTTGACAGATGTATTGACTAGGTGGATTAGGCATAGAAAATGCTGGATTATAGGTTCAGGGCAGTGGTTCTGGATGGAATGCTGTTTAAAGGGTCAGTGTGGACTCAATGGGCTGAATGGCCTTCTTCCACACTGTCGGGATGCTCTGATTCTTTGGAAGTTGGGGAGGTTGGACATTTTGCTTGACTTGGTCTCTTGCTAATCATTTTACCTCCTAATGGAACACTTGTATTTTGGTGTAGAGAGTTACTCAGTGTGTTGTGTGGCAATCTGGCTCGACGCAGTTGCAAATGTTTTGATTGTCTGTCATTATCCATCCTTTCAAGTGGTGTAAATTGTTAAGTTGCCGTCTCTATTTGAACTTCTTCTCAAACATAAAATCCTCTCATTACTCTCTAGGTGAAGAAATTTCTCTTCATCTCAACTCTCATGTCAGAGAATTATGCCTTACAGGCAATGTCCTAAATGCTATTTTCACCATCCCTGGGTATGTCCTTCCCACCAGAGGATTGAGACGGTGTTTTACAGTTAGTAGTGAATTGCCGTGGGAGTCCTGAATATTGACTCCAGACCCCATGAGGTTTCATGGCAACCAGGTCAAACGTCGGCAAGGAACCCTCTTGCTTATAGATAGTAGGAACTGCCGATGCTGGAGTCTGAGATAACAAGGTGTGGAGCTGGAGGAACACAGCAGGCCAGGCAGCATCAGAGGAACAGGAAAGCTGACGTTTCGGGTCTGGACCCTTCTTCAGAAATGGGGGAGGGGAAGGTGGCTCTGAAATAAATAGAGAAGGGGGGCGGTGATAGAGGGTGGATAGTGGAGCAGATTAGTGGGAGAGAAGAAGGATAGGTCAAGGAGGTGGGGATGAAGTTAGTAAAGACAAGTGAAGGTAGGAAGTTGGGATGGGGGTTGGTAAGCGAGGAGGCAGGGGTGGATAGGTGGGAGGGAAGACAGACAGGTCAAGGAGGCGGGGATGAGAGGTAGGGTTGGTCTTGGGATGAGGTCGGGGGTGGGGAGATTTTGAAGCCAGTAAAGTCCACATTGAGACCATTGGGTTGTAGGGTTCCAGGGCGGAATATGAGGTGCTGTTCCTCCAGTTTCCGGGTGGCATCATTGTGACACTGGAGGAGGCCCAGGATAGATGTGTCACCCAGGGAGTGGGAGGGGGAGTTGAAGTGGTTCGCGGCCGGGAGGCGTAGTCATTTGTCGCGAACCGAGTATAGGTTTATGGAGCACCTACGCTGCTCCGCAGGCCCGACCAGTCCCCCTCCACTGACACCCTCATCTGCTTAGCTGAACTCGTCCTCACCCTCAACAACTTCTCTTTAAATTCCTCCCACTACCTACAGACAAAGGGAGTGGCCATGGGTACCCACATGGGCCCAAGCTATGCCTGCCTCTTTGTAGGTTTAGTGGAACAATCCTTCTTCCGTAACTGCACTGGCCCTAAACCCCACCTCTTCCTCCATTACATTGATGACTGTATCGGCGCCGCCTCGTGCTCCCACGAGGAGCTTGAACAGTTCATCCACTTCACCAACACCTTCCACCCCAACCTTAAGTTCACTTGGACCATCTCTGATGCCTCTCTCACCTTCCTGGACCTCTCTGTTTCCATCTCTGGCAACCACCTGGAAACCAATATCCATTTCAAGCCCACCGACTCCCACAGCTACCTAGAATACACCTCCTCCCACCCACCTTCCTGCAAAAAGGCCATCCCCTATTCCCAATTCCTTCGCCTCCGCTGCATCTGCTCCCAGGATGAGGCATTCCACTCCCGTACATCTCAGATGTCCTCGTTTTTCAAGGACCACAACTTCCCCCCCTCAGTGGTCGAGAACGCCCTCGACTGTGTCTCTCTCATTTCCTGCAACTCATCTGTCACACCCGCTTCCCGCAATAACAACCAAAACAGAATCCCCCTCGTCCTCACGTACCACCCCACCAACCTCCGGATCCAACTCATCATCCTCCGACACTTCCACCATCTGCAATCCGACCCCACCACTAAAGACCTTTTTCCCTCCCCACCCTTATCTGCTTTCCGGAGGGATCACTCTCTCCGGGACTCCCTTGTCCGCTCCACACTCCCCTCCAGCCCCACCACACCCGGCACTTTTCCCTGCAACTGCAGGAAGTGCTACACCTCCCCCCTCACCCCATCCCAGACCCCAAGAAGACTTTCCACATCAAGCAGATGTTCACCTGCACATCTGTTAATGTGGTATACTGTATTCGCTGTTCCCATTGTGGCCTCCTCTACATCGGGGAAACAAAGCTGAGGCTTGGGGACTGCTTTGCAGAACACCTACGCTCGGTTCGCACTAAACAACTGCACCTCCCAGTCGCGAACCATTTCAACTCCCCCTCCCATTCCTTGGACGACATGTCCATCCTGGGCCTCCTGCATTGCCACAATGATGCCACCCGAAGGTTGCAGGAACAGCACCTCATATTCCGCTTGGGAACCCTGCAGCCCAATGGTATCAATATGGACTTCACAAGCTTCAAAATCTCCCCTCCCCCTACTGCATCCCAAAACCAGCCCAGCTTGTCCCCGCCTCCCTAACCTGCCCTTCCTCCCACCCATTCCCTCCTCCCACCTGAAGCCCCACCCCCATCTCCTACCTACTAACCTCATCCTGCCCCCTTGACCTGTCCGTCCTCCCTGGACTGACCTATCTCCTCCCTAACTCCCCACCTACACTCACCTTTACTGGCTCTATCCCCGCCTCTTTGACCTGTCTGTCTCCTCTCCACCTATCTTCTCCTCTATCCATCTTCTGTCCGCCTCCGCCTCTCTCCCTATTTATTTCAGAACCCCCCTTCCCCTCCCCCATTTCTGAAGAAGGGTCTAGGCCCGAAATGTCAGCCTTCCTGCTCCTCTGATGCTGCTTGGCCTGCTGTGTTCATCCAGCTCTACACTTTGTTATCTCAGATTCTCCAGCATCTGCAGTTCCTACTATATCTAAACCTTTAGGGGAGATGACTTGGCAGAATTACTGAGTGTGACATTTTTTTAATATTGGGAAACCCACGGCAGAGCGCCAAAACCATATATGCAAAGCTCAAATGTGAATCAAATAAATCAAGTAGTGCTTGTCTAGGTAATATGATCCTTTATCCTGCATGGCCTTGACCCTCCTTATCCACAACTTCCTCCAATCCTACAATTCTCTGAAATCTCTGCATTCCTCCATCTCTAGATCCTTGCACATGTCTGATTTTCATCACTTCACCGCTGTCAGCAGTAGCTTCAGCTAGGCCTTAACCCTTTACTCACTTTCTAAACCTCTCTATATTACTTTCTTCCTTCAAAAACACCATGAAATCCATCTATTTGAGCAAGTTTTTGATCACCAATCCAGAAATTTCCTTATGTGGCCTAGTCAAATTTTGTTTAGTAATATGATAGTTCCTATAATGTGCTTTAGAATTTAATATTTAAAGGCAAAGCATACATATGGGTATAAACTCAAGTTGTGGTTATCGAACCCATACTTCTCCTATTTCTAGTTTCATTTTGTCTTGCATCGATTATTGAGATGATTTGTTTGCTGGTATCTCGTGCAAATAATTGTAACACTGCCTATAATTTGAATATAAGTCCATTACCTCATTCTTAGTGACCGAAGTAAACTTTGTTGTTAACGTACTAAATTCAAAATTCTTGTTTATATCTGTCATGCCTCAATGGCCTTGCCCCATTTCATTTCTATGCAACTTCCAATTCAAGCACATGGACTGCATGAAGGTATACAAAAATAGGATACTTTATTCTGCTGGTATCAAATCTCTATAAACCTAACTTTAGAAGAACAAATCATTTACATTCACAGCCTGGTACCCCAGATCCTCCAAGAGGACATTGAAAGGTTAATTTCAAACCTCTAATCAGCTAGGCAGCAGAGTTTAGTTGATCGAGTTCCTATTGCTAACTTCCCATGACCATGTTATCCAGATTACCTTTCTCTCTGAGTGGTCTTGCAAACTTGGTTGTTGTCCAAGGGGCCGTTGAGGGACAAAAGGAATGATTGGTGCAAGACAAAAGGAGATGATAATGTGACAAAGAACACATGGATCTAAAGGAGATGTTAACAACACCAGAATCATTGACAGCTGCTCTATCTATAAAATCTGAACCTATAAAGTTTGATGTTGTGTTCAGAAGGTTTTACTGTGCCCAATTGAAGAAAAAGGTACTGTTTCTCAAGCTTCCATTGAGATTTATTGCAGCAAGGTGGACCAGTGAGATCAGAATAGGAGTGGGTGGAGAATTAAAAGGACATGCAACTGGAAGCTCAGGATTTAACCTGTGTACTGAACTGAACCGTTTTACAAAGCAACAACTCAACCTGCATTTGGCTTCCCCAGTGTAGAGATCACATCAAGATTAGTTAATATAGGATATAGTTCCAGTAACATCTGCCCTTGCTGCATTATGAAGGAACTGTTCCCTTTGTGAGACCCAAGTTCACTTTTCAATCAATAAAAACAATGTGCAGTTACTTGACTCCTGTAACTCAATAAAATGTCCCAAGTTACTTCACAGGAACATTATGAAGCAAAATCAGATGCTGAGCAATTTTTTCTCATGGGATGCAGACATAGCATTGATAAGGTCAGCATTTGTTACCCCTTCCTAGCTGCCTTTGGAAAGGTGCTGGTGAGTCATCTTCTTGAACTGCAGTTCATCTTGTGTAGGTACACTCATAAGACTGCTGGGAAAGGAGTTTCAGGTCTTTGACAGAAAAATTCTATAGTTCAATGTATCTGGCTCTAGTTCAGTGTCATTACTTTTACATTTTCAAAGAGGGTGTAAAAGTCAAAAGTTTCTATATGTTGTAAATTTAAACTGCTCCCTTTTCTAAAGAGGGAACAAAAGGAAAAGATTCAAGACTCATAAGAATCATTGCTCTCCTTGAAACCAATTGAAATGGGTTTGATCATCAAATTGCATAGGTCATTCCAATGCAAAGACAATAGCTGTCTCACAATCTCAAAAGCATCAAACAACAACACAGAATGTGTAATCAAGGCCTCCATGGTGACTATCATTTCCCAACATCTCACGTTCTACACCACGGACAGTGACTGCCTCTGCAATCCATCGACGAAAGTCAGTATCGGCAAAACACCAGACTCGCCACCTCAGTGTGTCTGATCTTGGACTAACTGATGATACACTTCACCACTACTCTTTGGAACTCACCATCATAACACTCAATGCCTTAAAAATTTTGTAAATACTCAAGTGCAAATCTGTAAATTTGTTTATCTTTAAAAATGGACTGTCTTTTTCCCTGTTCCTATTTACATTTCAAGCAGAGTTATGGTTGTGACTTTTGAATGGCAACATGGTGTGTTCATGGCTTACCTCCTATAATCAGTCAGATTTTTGTTGACTTCTCTTCACAGAAGTTCCTCAGAGTAGTGTCCAAGGCCCAACCATCTTCAACTGATTCATCAAAGGCCTTCCCTCCATTATAAGGTCAGAGGTGGACGACACAGTTGCTCAGTAGTTAGCACTGCTGCCTCACAGCGCCAGTGACCCGGGTTCGATCCCACCCTTGGGCAACTGTCTGTGTGGAGTTTGCACGTTCTCCCTGTGTCTGCATGGGTTTCCTCCGGATGCTCTGGTTTCCTCCCATAGTCCAAAGGTGTGGAGGCTAGGTGGATTGGCTATGCTAAATTGCCCGTAGTGTTCAGAAATGTGTAGATTAGGTGGGTTAGAGGGGGATGGGTCTGGGTGGGATACTATGAGTGTCGGTGTGGACTTGTTGGGCCGAAGGGCCTGTTTCCACACTGTAGGGATTCTATGATTCTATGAAGGTGGAATGATTGCGGATGATTATGCAATTTGTGACTCCTCAGATACTGAAGCAGTCCATATTCAAACGTAACAAGATCTGGACAGTGTCCAGGCTTGGGCTAATAAGTGGCAAGTAACATTTGTACCATACAAGTGCCAGGCAATGACCATCTCCAATAAGAGACAATCTAACCACTGCCCTTTGACATTCAATGATGTTTCGATCACTAAATCCCACACTGTCAATATCACTGTCACTGTCAATTGACCAGAAACTCAACTGGACTTACCATATATATGTACAATGGCTATAGGAGCAGGTCAGAGGCTAGAAATACAGTTTCAAGTAACTAACTTCATGACTCCCCAAAGCCTGTCTACCATCTACAAGGCACAATTCAAGAGTGTGATTATCCCACTTGCCTGGTTGGGTGCAGATCCAACAAAACTCAAGAGGCTTGGCCAGGACAAAACAGCCAGCTTGATTGGCATTACATCCAAAAACATCCACTCTCTCTACCACTGAAGCTTAGTAGCAGCACTGTGTGCTAAGATGCACTGCAGAAATTCACTAAAGATCCTTATATAGCACCTTCCAAACCCACGACCACTTCCATCTAGAAGGAAAAGGACAGCCGAGACTGGGAACACCACCACCTGCAAGTTTCCCTCCAAGTTATTCATCATCTTGACGTGGAAATATATTACCATTCCTAACTGTCACTGGGTCAAAATCCTGGAATTTTTTTCCCTAAGGGCATTGTGGGTCTATCTACAGCTTGTGGATTGCTGCAGTTCAAGAAGGCAGCTCACCTCCACCTCAAGGTAACTAAGGATTGCAATAAATGCTGGCCAGCCAGTGATTCCTAGACTATTTATCCAGAAACTCAACTAATGTTCTGGGGACTTGGGGTTAAATTCTCGCATGGCAGTTGGTGGAATTTGAATTCAAAAAAGAATCTGGAATTAAAAGTCTAACGTTGACCATGAAAGCATTGTCAATTGTCAAGAAAAACCCATCTTATTCACCTACATCCTTTAGAGAAAGAAATCTGTCATCCTTACGTGGTCTGGCCTAAATGTGACTCCAGAACCCACAGCAATATAGTTGACTCTTAACTGCCCTCTGATGTGCAATAAACACTGGCCTAGCCAGAGGTGCCCACATCGCATGAGTGAATTTTTTAAAAAATCAACCCATAGTTGAAATTAGTCTTGTTCTTTAATAAAGATTTTTATTGGATACAAATTTCTCCATCTACCATGGAGGGATTTAAATCCATGAGGTTCCAAATTACTAATCCAATGTCACTATGCCATTATATCCCCCCACCCTTTCAAGCTGCAGTTCTCCCTTAGATGAACTTTAAACAACAACAAATGGTTCACTGAATATTCTTGTAATCTCTTAGCTCCTCATGGAATTTTTGTTTTGAATTAGTTTGTATTGTTAGTTTTTCTCTGTTTTAAATGCAGAATAGGTTGGCTAACCCAATGCCAAAAATGTTTGTGGCATCGCACTTTAAATAGGAAACTTTGATTGCCTTACTCCATGGCTAGGCATGTCCGGTCCTGCGTTTGCTTATTAAAAAAATGCACCGCTTTGTGTTTCTGTCTACATTAATAGCCATAATTTACTGGAAGTGATTCCCAAATAACAATACAAAAAAAATCAATTTGCTTTGCTGCCCAGGCAAGTAGCTGTACAATGTCATTTTTTAATATTTTTCATAAGTTCACAATTTTTGACTTTTTAAAATAAGTTAGTTGATTTTGTATTTAAAACAAATCTTTTTGAGATCTGAGCAGTGTTACTCCTGTAAGGTGAAACATTTCATTATTGATTTAGTTCATTCAACCCTGTATTTAAACTTTTTAAAATTCATTAACAGGATGTGGTCATCATTGGTGAGGCCATTTATTACCTATTTCTATTTGAGTTGAGTCAACCACATTGCTGTGGATCTGGAGTCATAAGTCAACCAGTGCAGGTGATGATGACAGTTTCCTTCCCTTAAGGCATTAGTGAGACAGATGGGATTTTCCGATTATTGGCAACAGATTTTGTGGTCATCATTCGAGTTTTAATTCTAGATTTGTATTGAAATTAAATTCTGTGTGTCATGGCACAATTCAAACCCAGGTCCCCCAGCCATCTCTTGGGTCTCTGGATTAATAATCTAACAGTAATACCACTAGGCCATCACCTCCCCTTTCATTGTCTTAGCAGAATTGTAATTGTACAGTGGATGGCATACATTAAAGGAGGTGAAAAACATTTAGGTGCCTGGAGTCAAGGAAGGGAAAGTGCTGCAAACATCTTCACTAACTGCTATATCTCA
>NC_063335.1:95840366-95850870 GCF_021869965.1 Rhincodon typus | reverse complement strand
GTTCATCCAGCTCTACACCTTGTTATCTCATATTCTCCAGCATCGGCAGTTCCCACTATCTCTGGCATTATGTCAGGTTCTCTTTCCCGAGAAATGTTTCTAATGTTTTTTTTAAACTGACATTATTAACTTAGCTCCTCAAAACACTTTAACCTCTCTCTACGACTAAATTATCATCAACTTCCTTCCTCTAATCCTACTGTAAGACATGCACGTATAGCATTCAGCTGCTTGATCAATATTAGTTTCTGTATCATTTCACTCAGCAGTTCTGAGCTGCAAAAATTTAAAACCGATGTGAGCTCAGACCAATCCAGATCCAATCACTCATTAAGCTGTCAACCAATGATATCTCCATCCACCGATACAACGCCCGAGCTCCTTAAGTTTGTTATTCAGGTACTTGCTAATTTTTTTTTCTGCAAAGCCTGACTGGAAGTGTTCCATGCAGGTGTCACTAGGCCCACAGCGTTGAATTTCCTGACTAACATCATGAACAACAGTCTCTATGACTGTGATCATTGTCTGTTTTCTCTCTTCGACCTGCCTTGACAGATCCTATCTCAGAATCCTCTTTCAATGCTATTCATCAACACAATAGGTCTAACCTCACTTGGTTGCACTTTTGCCTGAGTGATTGAAGCTTGAGTATTGCTTTCCAGCCCATTATCATCACTGCAGGATCCCAAATGATCCACTCCACGGACCTGACCGCACCATGCACTTTGGCACCTGACTAATCTGGAAAGTGGGACTTGAGTAAGAGGATGGCACTGCGATTATCCCACCAAGAACATAGAGGCTCTGGTTGAAGGAGTGGTACAAAATCCTCTTCCTAGAGGGTTGGCAGAGCAGGCTGAACCACCAGACCCTGGCAGCCTGGTCTGAGATCACCTTCCGAGTCAGTGCAGTTGCCACAGTGTGAGGAATAGCCAGCAGTACTGTACGCAGGTCAATGATATTGTCTGCTGTTCCAGGCTGAGTGCCACAGTCTTCTCTCTGCTACCCTACACTCACTTTATCTCTACTACTGTACTCACTTCCCACAAAGGCTCATGCTCTGCCGTTCTCACTATTGCCTATAACATCATTCCTCAGCCACTCTGAGCAACACCCCACACTCCTCCACCCCTTGTACCACTAACCCTGTATGGTGTCTGCATGGCCTACTCAGTCACTCGGGGCACCTCAGCGCCTTTTGTAACAGCACTAACAGCTGTGCCATCAACTTTCATCTCACTCGATTCTGCCCTTTCTGTCATTACAGGAGAAGACAGATTATAACAGGGCAGAGAGAGACTATACAGGTGGAGCAGTGTCCAATAGCATGCTCCTCACCCCATGCAATGGGAGACATCTGGCAATCACTGGAGAAGACCAAGGCCATTCTTACAGGGATTTCAAGGCATCCATTTCCCACCAAATGAGTAAGTTCCACTCTCTATAATAAAGCAAAAAGTTGTGGAATGCTGCAAATCTGAAGCTACTTGAGGAATGGTTAAAGATGTGATGTGACTGGATTTTTGGAAGACTTTTGATTATGCCCCACACACCAGGTTAGTAAATAACATCGAAGTGCATGCAATTGTAGGTAATATACCAGCATGATGATTGGTCATAAACAGAAAGCAAAGGGTAAGAACAAGTGGGACACGGTAAGGTTGATAGGCTGGGACCACTGGGATAATCAATGCTTGGGTTCCAACTTCTCACAACCTATAGCAACAATTTGGATGTGGGGCCCAATATACTATTCACAAGTTTGCAGATAATGCAGTACTTGTTGGGAACGTGAGGTGTAAAAAGGATGTAAAGAGGCTTCAGGGTGATGTAAACAGACAGGTGATTGGCAACAGTCTAGTAGATGGAATGTCATCTGGTTAATTGTGAGGCTATCCATAACAATAGGGGGAACAGAGGTGCAGAGTATTTCTTGAATGGAAACTGTTGATATCCAAAGGTATCTGGGTGTGGTTGCCCACGAGTCACTGAAAGTTAGCATGCAGGTGCAGAAAGCATTTTGGAAGGCAAGCAGAATGCTAATCTTAAAACAAAACAAAGAACTGTGGATGCTGGAAATTTAAGAAAAAAACTTAAATTGCTGGAGAATCTGTGAAGGGAGAATGCTTCGGTTCCAGTGACCCTTCTTCAGAACTGATAGCGTCTAGGAAAAAGAAGTTGATTTGATTTGATTTATTGTTGTGACATGCACTCAAGTACAGTAAAAAGTTTTGTTTTGTGTGCAGTACAGGTAGATCATAACACATAAGGATCAGAGTGATTGAACAGGGCGAGGCATACAAATTTACAGCTGCGCTGTGTACAAAAGCAAGATCAACACTATATTTGAAATTTGAGAGGTCTATTCAGCAGTGTAACAACAATGAAGAAACTGTTCTTGAAGCTGTTGGTAGCATTCTTGCTGATGATGGGGTTGGGGGTTAGGGTGGGAGAGGGCAGGGGTGGTGGAAAGGAGTGAGCTGATAGGTGGAGATGGAGCCCACAGAGTCAGGTAAGGCAGATAAACGATTGTTGACGGTAAGCCAGGGAAGACAAAAAGCCAGACAGGTGATAATGAGGACCATGAATGGGTGAAAACGGGTTGGTCGTGCTGAAAGCAACTCAGGTCATGACAGGACCTGGGTTGTGAGGGTGGGTAAAAGACACGGAAGGAGGTGTTCAGGTTCTAAAATTATTCAAGTCGATGTTCAGTCCTGAAGGCAGTAAGGCTCCTAAGTAGACAACAAAATGTTGTTCTTCTGGCTTGCATTAAGCCTCTCTGAAGCACTGCAGCCTGAGACAGAAATTTTGGCATGGGAGAAGTCGGTGCGTTGAAGTGGCAGGGCACTGCAAGTTCAGTTTCATTTTTACGGACAGAACATCCCTTTGACTGCCTAACATTCTTCCTCTCTCTCTCTCTCTCTCTCTCTATGGGCTCCGTCTCCACTCCTTTTCCTCCCACCTCCTGTCTCATCAGCATAAATAACACTCTTTCCTAGATGCTATCAGTTCTGAAGAAGGGTCACTGGATCGAAACGTTAACTGATTTCTTTCCACAGATGCTGCCAGACCTGCTGAGTTTTTGCAGCAATTTCTGTAGCATGTTGATCACTATTGGGAGAGGATATAAATACAGGAACAAAAATAATCTTGCTTGAATTTCATAGAAAATAGGTAAGACTGCACCTGGAACACTGTGTGCATTATTATTTGCTGGACAGTTACTCCACAGACCCAGATAATGTTCTGGGGACCTGGGTTCGTGTCCCACCATGGCAGATGGTGGAATTTGAATTCAATTTTTTAAAAATCTGGAACTAATGACCATGACTAAATGACCATGCAATCATTGTTGACAGGATAAACCCATCTAGTTCACTAATACTCTTCAGGGATAGAAACTGCCATCCTTACCTCATCTGGCCTACATGTGACTCCAGAGAACACAAAAGACCTCTTACTTTTAAACCATGTTCCCCACTTCTAGGCCTTCCCATATTCTCACAGTATCTATCTTATCAAGTCCCATGGGTCTTAAATGTTTTGTTATACCAGTGGTATAGGCCCGATCTGTTCAATTTTTCTCCATAAAAGAAGACTGTCATCACAGGAATTAGTTGAGCAAAACCTCACTGAACTGCTTCTAACACACTGCTACCCTTTTTCAAATAAGGAGACTAAGACACCATAGTCTAGATGTACTCTTATCAAGGCCCTGCCCAGCTATAGTAAACCTTCCTTATTTTTATGTTGCATTCCTCTCAGAATGAACATCACGATAAATTTTATTGGTCTTTCTAATAACTTGCTGAATCTGAATTGTAACCTTTTATGATTCATGTATCATGACACCCTGATCACTCTGTAGCACAGAGTTTGCAATTCCTTCAGATAATATGCTGTTCTTGTTACAGTTTTGGGCCACTTATCTAAAGAAAGATGTATAAGCATTGGAGGCTGGTTGGAAATGGTTGACTAGGTTAATATCAGGCTTGGTTGATATCTGTCTTATGAAAGGAGAGTGAATGGGTTGGATCTGTACTCATTAGAATTTATAAGAATAAATGGTGATCTCAGTGAACCATATGAGGGAACTTAACGGAATGTAGAAAGGTTGTTTTCCCTTGTATGAGGACCTAGTACCAAAGAACATAATCGTGGATTGAGGAGTTGCATATTTAAAACAAAGATAGGGAGTAATTTCTTCTCTTAGAGGGTACCTGCAGAATCATTATGACAGAAGGCTGTCAAGACTGAGTCATTAAGTATATTTAAATCCGAGGTAGACAGATTTCTAATCAGTAAGGGAATTTATGTTTATTGGGAAAAGGCAGGAAGGAAGAGTTGAGGATTATCGGATCAGCCATGATCTTATTGAATGGTGTAGCAAACCCAATGGGCTGAATGGCTACGATAGTGCCTACAGTAAGATGGCGGCAGCAGAGTAGGCAGTGTCTGGGCTCCTGTGCCCGGGTTTGTCCTCTTTGTCTGCTTTTTCTTCTTTTTCCTTTTACCCCTTCTTCTTCCCCTTCAGTTTTATTAAGTTTTCACTCAAACTTACCTTATAAAGAGAGCTCTTCTGTAGGAAAGCGGCTTCGATGGGCTCTGGCTCGATGGTGACCTTTTCAGAAACAGTATGGTTACAGAGTTGGCCAACCTGTAAAGCCTGGAGTGGGACTCTCACTTCTGTGTAGAGTGGGCCCCTGGCAATGGCATGGCATGGGCTGGGAAGCCCAGAGTGGGACTGTAGCAGCGAAGAAGGAAAAGTTGGACTGCCTTTATCTTTCTTTATTTTTTATTTTATTTTTAGGTTATGCGAATGGCACCTATGCATGGCAACGGTACACACTTTTTACAGTATTTCATATTGAACACACGTGACAATAAAATGTCATAACATCTTATGGTCTGTTCTATTCCTACTGCCAAAGTGGACAAGTTCACATTTTGCCATATTTGTATCTCATCTGCCAAATTATTGACCAGTTACTTAACCTATCTATACCTTTTTTAAGACTGTTTACCTCTGCTCAACAACTTAACTCATCTTCTCTAAAATATTGTTTACCTTATAATTGCCGCTGAGAAGCATTTTGGGATGTTTTTATCTATTACAGAGACTAAGTGAATGTCAGTTATTGTTGAGGGGTTATTGAAATGCTAGTTAAAGAGAGGCAGAGACTTCTGGGGAAAAAGTCAGAAAATTACCCTCAAAGTGAGACTCTCTTCTCAGTTGCTTAATAAGTCCTCTTAAGAAATTAAAGTGTTTTAATAAAGCAATTTCAGGCTTGGAAATTAAAAACAAAACTTTCCCATTTAAAAGAAACTGAACTAACCTTGTGATCAGCAACTTTAATGATTGACAAATAACCCACGAGCAGTGTATCCTCTGTTTGACTCTCTGCTACCTATTATTTCTGCCCTCTTAAATGTCACCGACTGTTTTGATGTAAACCTTTCATCTTACCATGTCGCTCAATTTTAAGAGTAAAGTCCCCCCTTTCTTTCTCCCAGAACTGTCTGGAAACAATAAACCACTATTTAAAACAATAGAATCTAATGCTCATGAGAAGTTTTCCACTTTTCCACTTAGCTCGCTGTGCCAAATCTCAACTTCAGCAATATTTCACTTACTTTACTGAACCTTTTCATTGTATCTGCTGCTTCATGTCTGGATTCCCTTAAAACAAAGACTTATTTTTATTCATCTCCTCAGAATCAGTCCTTTTTTTAATCTCTGAAATCAAATCTGAACCAGAAGTCTCAGAATTTGCATAATATTTCAAGTCTATTCTTTCCCACACTTTGCTTAAATTTACATTAAAAACAAACTATAGGGACAAACAACATGACACTGTTGACTGCAGAAAGTCGAAGAGGATGGGAAGCCAAAGACCTTGTGGGTGTAAAATCTAGAGGCATTGCCTGACTTTGCGCTCCAGCAGTTTGTAGCCAGCCTGATGCAGAGTGATCAAAGCAGCAAAAAACAGGTCCCAATCAAAACAGTCAGCAAGGAAAAAGGCACTGGGAAATCTGTCACCTTCTACAGCATTGATGAACGTAGTTGTTACGAACTGGAGCAATCACTGGCTAAGCAGCAGAATCACAGAATTGTTACAGCACAGAAAGAACCCACTAGACCCACTGCGTCTGTGCCAGATTTCCAAATGAGATATTGGGATGGCCTGATGCTAAGGTTGGATTTCTTGAGACACTATCTGAATTGACAGGCTACTGAGCTAATGAGCCCAGACCCCTTAGAGGCACAGGCTCTGTCGATTGGTATCTTCTACACCTTACTCTTCCGCCTCGGCTCCAGGGTCCTGAGCTCAACGCTATCTAAAAGGTAATTGGGGATGGGCAATAAGTTCTGACCTTTTCCCAATGCCCACATTTGACAGATGAATAAACAATTTTGAAATATATTTGAAGTGAAGCGACTATTGTAGGAAACGTGGCAGCCAATTTGGATTTAGTGAGTGCTTACAAAGAGCAATTGGACAATGATTGGATAATCTGATTTTTTTTAAGTAAGTTGATTATGGGACAGGTATTGACCAGGTATCAATATTTAGTTGAGTTCAAGATATAAATTTTGGATCTTTTATTGGATGCTTTCTTTCCCTAGTCGGAACGTTTCTCTCATCTGGCACTTGTTTGTGTCAAGGATGGTCATAACTAGGTGTTGTGGCCAGCACTGGCATTGTGTCCTGCACAGTGTGTCCTGGAGGAGCCCTACTTTACAAAAAAGAGCCTGTTTGAAAAACAGAGTAAATATCTGTGGAGTAAAATGTTAACTACAGCTTTCTATTAGAATAGAAACGGAGCATGTGTGTCAAGAGCTATGTAATACTAATGATGAAGTTCATGGAACTCAGCCCCGAGTAATAGGGTTCCAGAGATGTTGGCCCTTCCCACCCTTTGGATACAGTTATATCCAATGAAGCCTGTTAATGCACGTTTACCTGAGTGCAGATTCTACTACATGGTGACCAGATGTATAAACTGGCAAGGAGCAACTGAGACAAAAAGGTGCAGCAGGTAAAAAATGAGGCCAACCAGCCATCTAGCCAAGGAAGAGGGGGTGTGGGAAAGTAGCTCAGAGGCAGCATAGTGCTGCCAGTGAAGGAATTCACGGCTTGACAGCAGAGTAGGAAACTGTGCAACACTGGCAACACACAGGAAAAATTTGCTGCAGGGAAACAATAAATTAATTCCGCAGGCACACCAAATGAACTTGCTTATGTAGATGTCATACTCATTTGCAAGAAAGATAATTTTAAATCAGAAATAAAGCAGACGCATTCTTTTGGGACAAGACTGTGGTTGAGGCCAAGAATTCTCTTGACTGCCTTTGTTTCAAATTTGGACTACGAGAATCAGAGAGAGAGAGAGGGCAGATGCAGGTTAAACATTGCTACAATTGGAGGGAAATCACAATATGTTTGCATGTGATTCTGAATCATTACTCCTCTTCATAAAATGGAGAAATTTGCATGCTTTGAATCTTCTTACAAACATACCAAAAAAGATGAGTCAGCCATTCAGCCCCTTGAGAATGCTCTGCCCTTCAATGCTGATCAGATCGAAATCTCTTCTCTGTCTTAAATGGTAATCTCTTACTCTGAGATTATGCCCTCCATTCTTAGACTGTTTCACAAGGCGATACATCTCCACATCTATTCTGTCAAGCCCCTTAAGAAACTTATATGTCGCAATTAGATCACCTCTAATTCTTCTGAACACCAATAATGAGACCAGGCCCAACTTATTCAACCTTTCATCACAAGAAAATCTCTCCATCCCTGGGATCAAATGAGTGAACCTTCTCTGCACTGCCTCTAATGTCAATACATCTTTCCATAGATAAGGGGACCAAAACTGCTCACAGTATTCTGAATTGTGCTTTGTATAGTCTTAGAACACTTTCTTCTGTTTATATTCCATTCTCTTTGAAATGAACTCCCATGGTTCATTTACTTTCTCTATTACCTGCACGATTTGGATACTAGCTTTTCAAGATTTATTCACAAGAACCCCTAAATTGCTGTGGGCTGCAGTTTTCTCCAATTTAAATAATATTCAGCTCCTCTATTCTTCCTGCCAAAGTGTGTAATTTAATATTTCCCTACATTATATTCCATCTGCTAAGCTTTCACCCACTTACTTAACCTGTCTATATTCCTCTGTAGACACTGTAACTTCGTCATGACTTACCTTCCCACTATTTTTGTGTCATCCACAAGCTTGGTCATAGTATATTCACTTTCCTCATGTAAGTTGTTAATACATATAATTGTAGTCCCAGAGTCCATTAGTTACAGGTTGCCATCCTGAAGATTCCTCCTTTATGCAAACTTTTGGTCTTCTATTCGTTAGCTAATCCTCTGTCAATGCTAATACACTATCACCAGTAACATGAGCTCTTATCATATGAAGTAGCTTTCCTTACTGGTACCTTATTGAACATCTTGTGGAAATCCAAATACATTACATCTACTAGTCCACTTTATCTATCCTGCATATTTGTTCCTCCTCAAAGAATTCGAATAATTTATCAGGCTAACTTCCCCTCCATGAAGCCATGCTGACTCTGCTTGATGAAATTATGCATTTCTAAATACTCTGTTATTACATCCTTTATAATGGATACAGACATTTTCGCATAACAGATGTTAGGTTAACTGGCCAGTTTTTTTTTTGTCTCCCTCCATTTTTGAGTAAGAGTTTTACATTGGCAGTTTTCAACTTCTATGGGACTTTTCTAGAATCTAAGGTTCTTTGAAGATTTTTGCCAATGTATCTATTATCTCTGTTGCTACTTCCTTTAGTATACTAGAATGGAACCTATCAGGTTCAGCGATATACCTTCAGGGATAGGCCTTTAGCCCCATTAATTTTCCTAATACTTTTTCTCTAGGAATAATTATTGTACTTATTTCCTCCTCCCTCTCACACTTTATTTAGTATTTTTGAAATGCTATTAATATCTTCTACAAAGAAGGCTGATACAAAGTATTTATTCAACTGCTTCGCCATTTCCTGGTTCCCCATTACTATTTGCCCAAGCTTAATCTTTAGGGAGCCTATGTTCAATTTGACATCTGTCTTTTATTCATATCTTTAAAGGCACTCTTGCTGTCTGTTTTAATGTTACTGGCTAGTTTACCCTCAAAGTTTATTTTCGTCCTCTTTATTTCTTTCAGTCATCATTTGTTGGCTTTTAAAACTTTGCAAATCTTCTGACTTACCACTAATGCTTGTTAAATTGCATGTTTATTTTGTCAATTTGATACTATCCATAACTTGTTTGGTTCATCATGATTGATTTAACTGCTCACATTCTTCACTGGGAAATATCTTTGCCGTGAATCATGAGCTATTTCCTGAAATGTGAAGAAGCTGAAATGGATCACTGTGACTACAACAGCAGGTCAGACATGAGGAATTGTACGACACATAACTGACCTCCTGACTGCCCAAAGCCTGTCCACCATCAACAAGTCACAAGTCAGGAGTGTGATAGAATACGCCCCACCTGCCTGGATGGGTGCAGTTCCAACAACACTCAAGCAGCTTTACAAAATCCAACACAAAGCAGTCCACTTGATTGACACCACACTATCAAACATTCACTCCCTCCACCACCAATGCTCAGTAGAAGCAATGTGTATCATGTACAAGATGCACTGCAAAAATTCACTAATGTCTCTGAGATAGTCCTTTCCAAAGCACAACCTTTGCATCTAGAAGGACAAGGGCAGGATATATATGGGAACACCACTGCCTGCAAGTTCCACTCCAAGTCACTCACCATTTTGATTTGGAAATATGTCATTGTTCCATTAATGTTGCTGGGCCAAAATCCTGGAACTCCTTCTCTAATGGCGTTGTGGGTTCACCTACAGCAAATGGACTACAACAGTTCATGAAAGCAGCTCATGACAATCTTCTGAAAGGCAACTAGGACTGGACAGTAAATATGGGCCCAGATAGTGATACCCCTGCGAGTTAATAATAATAAAAAAATTCTGCCATTGTTTAACAACCATCTAAACTCTTTTCTCAGTCCACGTAGCCAATTTTGCCTATAATGTTTTTTAATTAACCTTATTTAACATGCTTGTTTCTGACCAAAGTGTTTCTCTCTCAAACATAATGCTAAATTCTACCATGCTATGGTCACTGTTTTCTAGGGGATCTTTTATTCTGAGATCATTTGTTAAACCTGCCTCATTAAGCATTACCACATCCAAAATAGAATGATCCCCAGTTGGATTCACACATATTATTCTGGAAAACTGCTCTGAATTCAGTCTATGAATTCTTTTTTGTGGCTACCTCTGCCAATTTAATTTTCTTAATCTACATGATGATTAAAAACACCCATGATTAATATATTTCATTTTTAACTTGACTTTTATCGGCCCACGGAAAATTACAGATGGCAATTAATGATGGAGCAAAAACAAAGTTGCTGGAAAGGCTCAGCAGGTTTGTTTTT
>NC_063335.1:95789866-95839866 GCF_021869965.1 Rhincodon typus | reverse complement strand
GAGGTCCGTCTTGACGCATTTCATGGCCCTCCTTCCGGGACACCTCCATGACCTATTATATCGTATTAAGTTAAGCCTCATTTGTGTTTGCTGTGATTACTCAGGAATTCCATCACTGACATCCTGTTATTTTTGACATCACCCAGAGTGGTACATTGCTCCTATCCCAAATACAGGTGCTACCATCATAAAAAGATAGCACAGACAAATTGAGGAGATTCAAAGTTGTTCAGAAGTCCAGGATCAACAAATTCTAGCATCTGCTAAACAGTCTCCACATGGAGAAATCAACATTATATTAGATGACTCCCCAGGATCCAGAGGATGTTTAGGGGGCCCAGCATTCTCACTCTTGTTTCCTCCAGATGACTGAAGCACATGCAGGTGCGGACTGAACTGGTCGTGGGCACCAATGCAGAATTGTGTCAGCTTCCTGCTTTCTGAAGAAGTAGGTGACCCTCCCATTTTTGTGGCCATCAAAATGACAGTGTTACTTAATTTTTCTGTGATTAGTTCATTCCAAGGATCAACTGAGGACCTATGGGAAATCTCTCAGTCCTCAACCCAAATGAAATTTGTGCAAGATCACACCCATTTCTCTGCGCTGAGGTCAGTGTTACAACCTGGGCAGTGAGATTTTGCAACAGCGCTAGCCTTCCCCAGGTGCAGGATCTTATATCCTCCACTTTGAGAGTGCCACACTGTTATTTCAACCTAATTCATCAACAGGAGAGGGTTTCATTTGATCAGTGTCCAGCTCATCTGTGATCATTGTTACCAAATCTTAGTAGTCTGCAACAATATCCAGAAAGATGTTATGCCTATATCCTTGTTAAAGCTCAATTTCCTACTTCATTTGAAGGGCTGAATGGCAAACAAAGGTGGCTGCTGGGGGACAAGGGGTACCTTGGCTTCAATCAGGCCTGATTATTCCTTTAAGGCACCCACTGACTGAGAGTAGAGGCAGGGCTACTGTGGAACAGATGATAGGGCTCCCCAAGATGAGGTTCCAACGGTTGGATTGGAGGGGCCTTGCAATTCAATCCATTTAGAATAATCCCGGCATTCTGTACTTTACAAAAATGGAGTAAGCAAAGACAGGATTTGTGGCTTGAGGTCATTTGGGGTTAGAGGGCTCAGCCTGTGTCAGCAGCAGAGTTCTGCCCAGAGCAGCCTGGCCTTCCTCAGTTGAAACTTCAACAGCATTAGGAATCACAGGCAGGGTGGAGGTGGTGAGACCTGGCACCTCAGGAGCTCCCTGACAGGACTCATCTGGGGGGCCTGTGTGTGGTTCTTCTTTCACCTGGGTGTCTACTGACACCACTCTCTCTCCTTGAGACAAAACAGCACCTGGAGTGTTTTAGAGGTCTCTTGTCCCCAACTCTCTTTTCTGTTTCTGCTGAACACTGATGGCTATCATTAAGGAATGCAGATCGACATGCATTTCCAGCAGCTCTGAGCATTCTCCTGGATCTTGTTTTCCACAGCCACTGTCAATCTTCCCAGTGAAACAGCTAGATGCACACATGCTGAAGACAGCACAGTATTGAGAACATTGGTGGTCACCTCCAGTCTTTGATCAACTTTGTCGAGTGCCTTGGACAAAAATGCCTGCAGATCCTGTGACTCTCTGTGCATCTGAATGAGGTTTTTAATAGGTGACACCAAGGGGCATCTTCTGCCTCAGGTTGACCTTGTGCATTACAATCCTCCTGGGGCATTTCTTTCTCATTCAGCTGTGGAGTCATGTCAATGATACTCAGCAGATTGTGTTCCTGAGTCTAATCCAGTCACAGTATCCTTTCAGTTGTCAGTATCTGAGCTGGTCAAGGGAGCAGGAGAAAGCCTTGCTACTGCTTCCTCAGAGGTGGAAGAGAAGCTGATGGCAGGAAGGGCTGCACTTTTAACCGTGGTGGAGAGATTCTATAGGTGCTGCAGGTGCATGCATAAGAAAGAGGGGGGAATTATTTGCACAATAGGGGTAGAAGCTTGAGCATGTTACAAAGATGTTCACAGTGGTGGAAATGGGAGAGCAGTGTGGCACAACACAATTATGCTTACTTGGTTGCTGTGACATAGTGGTCTTGGTATCCCTATACAGAATCCCTACAGTGCAAAATGAGGCCATTTAGCCCATCAAGTTTGCACTGACATTCGGAAGAGCAACCCAACCAAACCCATCCCCCTACCCTATCCCCATAACCCCATACTAACCATGGCTAATCCACCTACCCTAAATATCCCAGACATTATGGGCAATTTAGCATGGCCAATCCACCTAACCTGCAAATCTTAGGACTGTGGGAGCAAACCAAATGCACCGAGCGGAAACTCACACAAACACAGGGAGAATGTGTAAACTCCACAGACAGTCACCCAAGTGTGTATCCAACCCAGATCCTTGGCGTTGTGAGGCAGTAGTTCTAATCACTGAGCTACAATGCTAACCAGAAGGAGACTTTATCCTCTTCAAGTAGTTTATTTCTGCTCATAGTGAGTGAGGAGATGAATGTCAGCTCCCATCTTTGCCCTTTCTAACCTATTATGAGGCATTTTCCCCAGCAATGAGACAAGAGGAGGATTAAGTGAGATGAAAGTGGCTAGAAGAGCTGGTCATGATGTTATAGGAGTGTGGTAGGTGTTAAGGTCTCCCGAATGAGTGAATAGACAGAGCAGAGGTCAGGAAGTAGTTTGGTTGAGAACAATTGAGGGAATATACTGAATGCAATAGTGAAGGCATAGACCATTAATTTTTGTGGTTTTACTATGCAGAGGCAGAGTGAATGTGAAGTGGTAAAGTGCAGAGCAGAGGAGATGCTTTTCTGACCACTTCTTCCAATCATGGAATTGGCACTAACCCAGGTGGTATGCAGGCTATGTGGATTAGTCATGGTAAATGCGGGGTTACAGGACCAGGTAGGCGACTGGGGCTGGGGTGAGATGCTCTTTGGAGGATCGGTGCAGACTTGATGGGCTGCATGGCCTCTTTCTGTGCTGGAGGGTATTTGATGGTAGGTGTGAACTGTTTATACCAAATGTCATACTGTAAGTTGTATGCCCCCCTAGAGTGAGCAGCAGGACGAGCTGCCTGCTTGTGTGACTGTACTAATTGGCATGGAAAGGCCAATTGAGGCAAGGCAGTAAGCATGCAGTTAGGTGCTCAGTGTGCAAAAATTAAGAGAGCAGACGAACTTTCCTGGAATATAGCCTAGTCCGGGCTTTAAGCTGGGCATCTGTGCCTGTGCACAAATGTGTCCCTGTTGCAGTCTTCCAGCGGTAGTTGCTGAAGCACAGAACACACTGCCAGTGCAGCAGAGATTTGCCAGAATGGCTGTGAGGGGTTAGCAGATGTGAAATGCAAATTTTTGTGGATGAGGGGTGGGTGTGGCTGTTTTGTGCCCTGGGCTGTGTCTTTGTTGTAGGCAAAATTGCAGAGGTTGTTTTGAGAAAGTGGTGAGCTGAAGTCACCGTAGTTTCCTTGTTGAGTTTTGCCATTGTTGAGGTTGGAATCATAAAATGGAAGATTGAATATTAATAAGGCGAGTTGAATGTTAACACGACATTTAACAAGCAATAATCTCTGTCAGTTTTCAAGTGGTTGCTTAAAAAATTAACTGGGAGAACAGAGAGGGGGCATGACAAAACATTGGCAGGTAACAGCAAGGAAAATCCAAAGGCACTTTAGGATCTCTATTGTGTGGAAACAGGTCATTTCAGCCCATCGAGTCCACACTGACCTTCCAAACAGCATTCCACCAAGACCCACCCCATATTTCCCATGGCTAATCTACCTAGCCTACACATCCCAGGATGCCACGGGCAATTTAGCACAGCCAATCCACCTAATTTGCACATTTTTAGACTGTGGAAGGAAACCAGAGCACCTGGAGAAAACCCACGTAGTCTCGGAGAGAATGTGCGAACTGTACACAGACCATCACCCGCGGGAATTAAATCCAGGCACTGTGAGGCAGCAGTGCTAACCACTGAGCCACTGTGTTGCCCCCATGGAGTATATTAGAAGCAAGAGAATAGTCAGGGAAAGAGCAGGTTCTACTTGGGACCAAAGTGGTAACTGTCCATGGAGCCACAAGATATGGCTGAGGTTTCAAATCAATACTTTGCATTTGTATTCACTGTAAAAAAACACAATGTAGATATATATAATCAGAGAGGAGGACTGTGATCTACATTAAGAGAAAACATTAAGAGAGAGGAGGTATTGGGAGGTTTGAAAACTGATGAATTCCAGGGCTGAGATGAAATGAATCCCAGGTTGTTGTAGAATGCAAGGAAGGAGATTGCAGGGTCTTTGACAGTAATTTTCAAATACTGTTTGAGCTCAGCAGATGTGCCAGAGGACTGGTGGACTGCTAATGTCTGATTATTCAAGAAGAGTGGTAAGGATAAACCAAGAAACTACAGGCCAGTAGGGCTAATATCTCTGGTAGGGGTGCTTTTGGAAAGGATTCTGAAGGACAGAATTAATCTCCACTTAGAGAGGCAAAGACTAGTCAAGGATAGTCAACGTGGCTTTATAAACAAATGTTGAAGAAATTTGAAGCAACTTTTCAAGGAAGTGACATAGGTCTGTACATATAATCCACATGGACTGCTTTTGTGTCTGAAAGCCTGTGTCCAGTGGCATACCATAGGGTTCAGGGATAGTTCCCCTGCTTTTTGTTGTCTACTTCAATGATTTAGTCACAGATGCTGGATGTATGATCAGTAAGTTTACAGATGATACGAGAATTGATGGTGTTGTAAATAACAAGGAAGAAGGCCTGACAATGTAGGATGATATAGATGAACTGATCAGATGGGTCGACAGTTGTAAATTGAATTTAATCCTGAGAAGTCTACGATGATGCATTTTAGGAAGGCTAACAAGGCATGGGAGTAGACATTGAATGGTAGAACTCTACGAAGTACAGAGGATCAGAAGGACCTTGCTATATGTACATAGATCATTGAAGATAATTAGACAGGTCAATAAGATAGATTTTAAAAAATTGGGATTGTTGTCCTTCTTAGTTAAGGCATGGAATACAAGAGCAAGGTAGTTTTGATGGAACTGTACATAATGTTAGTAAGATCACAGTTGAAATGGTAGCAGCAGACAGCAAATAATTCCTAAAGGAAATTGGATTGGCATGAGAGAAATAAACTTGCAGAACTACAGGGGTGGAGAGGGGAAATCAGAAAGACTGGATTTCTCTACAGACAGCCATCATGCTATCAAAGGGCTAAACTATTTCCTTCAGTGTTGTAATAAATATAAGTAAAATTCATTTGGCAGCAGTCGGACAGATTGACCTGTTGCTGAGCCCAAGACAGTGCAAGCTTTGCTTAACAAATTGCTTAGTAGCACATTCCAACCTCGTAAATGATTCTTGACAGCTACGCATTTGACTTGTTGTGACAGGTTGTATGCTTTAGTAGGCTTCCTATAACAGACTAGAAATACTTATTGTGCTGAAACATGTCATCCTGCACACTGGCTTATTTTCCTGTTTTTTCACAACTGCATTGTGAATCATTGGAGGCACATGAAAGGTGACAGAATGCCATTAGGGCAGTTCCAATACCTTAGGTGGAAGTAAGATCTGGTGAAACTATCATGTAATTGTTATTTTGAAAGGAGTTTTCACAGTCTGCTCTCCTACGCCCAAGAAAACAAAAGTACTCCACACACTATGAGTGTGCTCGCAGCTATGTTACACTCGCATTGCATTGTTGAGAATTGGTGGAAGATTGAACATTATCAAGGTTACGTTCATAAGAGTGAGTTCTGGGCTCTGCCTGAAAGTCAAGATTCCTCCCCACCTTTCATGTACCCTTTTGTGTAAATTAGGATACAAGCCTATCCTGTCTAACCTTTCCTTATAAGACAACCTGCCTATTCCAGGTACCAGTTTAGCCAAAGAATTGTGAATTTTTGAAACTGTCTATCCCAGAGGATGCTCACCTGTTAAATATATTCAAGGTGAATAAACAAATTATTGACCTTTAAGGAATAAGGCGACTATGTGGAAAAGTGCAGTTGATGTAAGAAGATAAGACATGACTTATTGAATGGCAAAGCTGGTTTGAAGGGCAAAAATGCTTTTTTCTGCTCATATTTCTTAACTCCTGGTCCATCATATGTTGTGTTATATATCCTTTCCAAAATCCATCCTGTGGTCTTTGGACTGTTATCTTCTGCCTCCTGTATTTTGAATAAGTATGGCATCAATTTTACTGAGAAAGGAATCACATCCAAGCACTTTCCTAATCTTACCTGACTCTCAATTTTGAACAAAAATTCAGAGCTGCTTATTACCGTCCATGGTTATGGGTTATTGAATTTAATTGTGGTGTTACAACCACAGCTGTGTTTGAGATATTGCACCAATACTTTGATACCTTATCACTGCTAGAGAGACAATAAGGTCTTGAACTCTTTAGGTAGCTTGTTTCTGATCTCTCAGTTTTAATACAATTACAAATGGATAGTATATCTGTGAGCTTTGTTATTTCTTTTCATGATTTAGATGAATTATGAGAAAGGCAAAGAAAGGTGAAGCTATTCAATGTAAAAATATAGTACTTCACTGTGCTGAAAATGGATCAGGCCCAGTAGAAATAAAACAAAGATTATCAGGGAATGCAGTAAACAAGTAGTAGAAGGTCTTCAAGAAGGAGGTAGCTTGGGAACAGATCAGATACACTTCTATGAAAGAGGAAAGAAGTGTATCCAAAGCTGGAGGTCCCTGGAATGACTAAAAAAATTGTAATTGAAAAGAATCAGGGAGGAAAAGAGGTTTATGCTAAATGTCATGATACCTAATAAAGTACAGAATCGAGCAGAATACGGAAACAGCATAAAGTACTGCAACTAGAGCCTAAGGAACATACATGAGAAAGAATTTGAGGATAACATAAAAGAAAACAAAATTATTTCATAAAAACCAGGGCCAGACTTTTGTTAATTTAAAAAAGGCTTCTTCCCTATACCTTTCTCCAAAACTAAATGAATTTACATTTTAAAAGGAATCACCTTAACCAGACTTTCTTGAGTTAACAAAAGAGTGAGTTTGGCAGTTACTAATCAGGGAAAAAAAATCATGCAAATCACATACACACAGATTAAAAAATTACAAGTGAGCCTAGAAAGCTAAAAGCTATAAAAGATATACGGATCAGTATCTGAATCCCATGAAGAACAGACAATGGGACTTTGAAGCCATTACAATGACTGATACCAGTGGCACTGATGTTGGTAGATGAACAACTGATTAAAAGATCTTGGCTTTGCAGGTCAGGGTTAGGAGTCAGACAACAGCAGGTTATAGTCCAACAGGTTTATTTGAAATCACAAGCTTTTGGAACATTGCCCCTTCGTCAGGTGAAGTGCACTTCACCTGATGAAGGGGCAATGCTTCGAAAGCTTGTGATTTCAAATAAACCTGTTGGACTATAACCTGATGTCGTCTGACTTCTGACCTTGTCCACCCCAGTCCAATGCCAGCACTTCCACATCTTTGCAGCACAAAGGCCTCTGTCCTGTTTTCTTTTAACTGTGATTACTTGCTTTCTTACTTCCAGCAAAGAGACAGGAAGGCAGACAATGGGAGAGACACCATTTCCTT
Organism: Rhincodon typus; assembly: GCF_021869965.1. Classification (NCBI taxonomy): domain Eukaryota; kingdom Metazoa; phylum Chordata; class Chondrichthyes; order Orectolobiformes; family Rhincodontidae; genus Rhincodon; species Rhincodon typus. The sequence continues at coordinate 95,832,235 of NC_063335.1, read as the reverse complement.
TTACCTGTTGCGCAGGAATGACTACGGCTTTTCTCAGCTCAGATCCTTTCCACACGCAACTTTGCCTACTAGCACACATAGGCCAGGATGGAAACTGAATATTACTCCCTGTATTTGTGTATTCTTAACAGGGGAAAATACAAACATGCCTTCTGCCGAGACTGTTCTTTTTTCTCCCATCATGCTCACAGTCTGAGATTACAGCTCAGATTGCAATGCATTTCTCCTTCTCCTTCTCTTCGAAACATGTCATCAGGCATGACATTGCAGGGTTTACCTCAAGGCTGAGGATAATCCATATAGGCCATCCAGTCAGGATTTATATTCTCAGTCATTATTTTTGGCTGTATGTTTGCTTTTTAAAAAGAAACACACAAAAATAATTATCCCATAGGTAATCGAAGGTTATGATCTGTGCCCATGAAAACTTCTTGAGTCTACAATCCTAACAAAATTAATTGTCACTTGAAAGACATGGAAGTGGCAAAAGCAAACCGTACAAAACATTTATGATTGAGTTCGTCAATAAGTACAAAATGTATGAATAAGATTAGATAGTTGATGTTGTGTATGTGAACTTTCAGAAGGAGTAAAAGTGCCAACAACATAATAGTGAAACTGAAGTTGAAGGGATTAATTAGGAAGTGGGTATATGGAGTCAAAACCAGCTGAGCCAAAACCAGACAATAATGGTGAATGATAATTTATAAAGCAGGAGGGAAATATGCATTGGTCTTTCCAGAATTCTGTATTAGGGTGGCTAAACTTTTTGATACATATTAATAATCTGGATGAACGTTGGATACATGATTTTAAAGTTTGTAGGTGCACAAAGCTTAGAAATGCAGCAAGCACTGAGGAGGATAACAGCAGACCAGGAGGCCAGAGACACCTGATGAAATGAGAAAGAACACATAAGATTAAATTGAATGCAATAAAAAAAATTATGTGAAGCATTTTGGAATGAAAAATGAGCAGATGCAATGCTATTTGAACAAGCGTAATTTTAAATTGGATACAGGGCAAAAGTGACGTTTTTTCACATACACAAATCTTTGAATGTAACAAGGCAAATTGATAAAGGTGTTAAAAAATCACACAGGTTTCTTGACTTTATAAATGAAGGCATTGTGTACAAAAATAAGTAAGTTATGGTAATTTTTACAAATCATTGGTTATTCTCCAGCTGAGAGTCTTGCATTTTAAAAAGGCTATAGAAAAGATCTTTTATATAGTACCAGTGATGGTGGACTTCAGCTATGAGGAGACAATAGACAAATTGCAATTATTATTTTTATTTACAAAACCCTGAATTCAAATTCTCAGATGGGATTTGAAATATCACTTAAATTACTTATCTTTGGACTTCCTACACGCTTAAATTCCTACATTTATGTGCCTAAGTACTGTTTTTTCAGATGCTGAAGCCAATTTTTAATTGTTACCTTATAACTCATCATTTAGAACATACCATTGATCCCTTGTGGTACTGAATCTAATAGACTGTTACTGCATAGGCAGAGGCCATTTTGCCATCATGCCTGTGCTGATCAACAAAGATCTGACTACACTAATCTCATTTTCCAGCCTTTGGTACATAACCCTGGAGGCTATGTTAATGCATGAATATCTAAATACTATTTCAATGTTACAATTGCTTCTGATTCAGGCAATGAGTTCTAGACTCACCCCATCCGACAGTGGAAAAGATTCTCCTCACCCTTCTCATAGTCTCTACCTTATCTTAAATCTATGCCCTTTAGTTTTGACACCTCTATTAATGGAAAAAATGTCTTCCCATCCACCCTATTTATGCCCTCATAATCCTATGCAATCTATTGGGCTTTGTCGAAACCTTTACTGCTCCATGGAAAACAACTTCAGCCTAAGGCACATTTCCTCATAGCTTAGACTCAATTTAGGCAGCATCTTGGTAAATATCCTGTATACCCTCTCTAATACAATCACATCCTTACTACAATCTGATGCATGCAGAAATCTATAGCATGGTTGTGAACTTTAGCTTGGTGATACCTGAATTTCACAAGCTGGGGAGCAGATGATAGCAAGGTCAGCACTATGGAGATATAATCAGCAGATCAGAAGTCACAGAATGAAGTTAGGTAAGAAATGACATCCTGGGAAATAGGATTAATAATACTGGTTTGTGTACCTCAATTTGCTACCAATTGATTTCTCATTTTCAGCCATATGATGGGTGAGGACACTGAACTGGGCGGCACGGTGGCTCAGTGGTGAGCACTGCTGCCTCACAGAGCCACTGACGAGGGTTCAATTCCACCCTTGGATGACTGTGAGGAGTTTGCACATTCTCCCCCTGTTGGGTGGGTTTCCTTCAGGTGCTCTGGTTGCCTCCATCAGTCCAAAGATGTGCAGGTAAGGTGGATTGGCCATGCAAAATTGCCCATAGGGTCCAGGAACATTCAGGCTAGGTGGGTTAGCCATGGAAAATGCAGGGTTACAGAGATGGGATGGGACTGGGTGGGATGTCCTTCGGAGAGTCGATGTGGAGTCTACGGGCTGAATGACCTACTTCAACACTATAGGGATTCTATAATAACAGAGAAGTCAGTTTGAAGGAAATATTTAGAGAATGATTCATCCTCTCCTAAACAACAGCTATACGCCTTACTATCATGCTGGAGCCCTGGAACAAGGCAATATTTAGACATTGCAGTAGATTACAATAAAGACAAAAGTAAATATTTCAGTGTCTTGACCTCCATGATCACTGATGTGTGCCTGTGTAATTGTTTGGTCTCAAGTTGTCCTGGTTTATAAAACAGCACAGAATCCTGAAAAAAAAATTCTACATCAATAATCAATGAAGCTGCTTCTAGGGTCAGACCACATCATTCAATTTTTCCTGAATCCTGATGCATTCTCCAAAATCCCAAATGTATAGTGACAGTTAATCCTGTAGGTCAGTTTCTTCATGAAAAGGACAGAGTGCTATCTGAGATTGTCCAAGGAAAGCAAAGTCTATGCATCTGGCTAAGCACGTGTGATGGAAAAGAAAACGTGATAGACAATAACTGGAATTTTAATAACTAGAGGAGAAAAGAAAAATAACTCATCCAAGCTTCTTTTAGATGCCGTCTTTACTAACAATGTACATTCTTACCAAACATGTTTTTTGATTTTGCTATCCTCTGATTTGTGGTTGTATTGGCATGCTTAAAGGAAGTAAACTCCCCAAATCACACAAGTTATGAAATCTTACATCATCAGATTGGTAGTTATTCACAGTTGTCTGTGATTTCATCTCATGGACATAGTTGTATTATGTGAGTTCAGTCACATCTCTAGGGAAATTAGCAGTAGTGAAATTGCATTTACATTGCAGAACAGAATAAGCTGGACATTTTTACTGAAATGGTGAGTTTATTTTGCTTCTTTTGTTATATGTAAACTTAAAACTGCAATATAATGAAAATACAACACATACAACAAATGAAAATACAAATTTTTGCATAAACCTATCATATAAATGGACTCTTTGAGCTGATGTCAGTTGAAACAAAGTTGCTACACTTAGTTTCAATCCTCTGGATTAAGTAGGGGAATAAAATAGCTGGGGGTTGCTGTTCATGCATCCCCTTGTAATCTTCCAAATTCTGAAATATACTGTCTAGCATATGGAATCTCTTCTCTTCACTTACCTCTATGTAACTTTCAGTTTTGGAATTTAAGCATAACAACCCAAAAAACATGCAGCAGGTTAGGCAGTAATTGAGGAGGAAAAAAGAGAGTTCACAAGTAAGGTCTATGACATTATCACTTGTGGTATGCCTTGTGAGAAAAGAATCACATTCACTTTCCACTTGCTCAGATGAATGCAGTTCCAACTACACCGTACAAGCTTGACAAATTTCAGGAACCACATTCACAAACATTCACTGCTTTTACCACATTCAGTAACAGTAGTCTTTACCATCTACAAAATGTATTAGCACTCCGCAACCCATGACCACTTCCAGCGTGAAGGACAATGACAGGAGATCCATAGGAGATCATCACTTGCCTGTTCCCCTCCAAGAAAAGCACCATCCTGCATCCTGACTTGGAAATATATCACGATTCCTTGCTGGATCAAACTCCTGGAACTTCCTCTCTGACAGCACATAGAACACAGGTCAAGATGATAACTTTCTAGCACCTTCTCAAGAGCGACAAGGGGTGGGCAATAAATGCCCATTGGATTTTTGATTTTGATTTTATTGTTGCATGTATTTTACATAAGAATACAATAAAATACAGTGAAAAGCTTTAATTTGTCACGATGATAGGCGTCATTTTGAATAATTTAAGAATAAGGGAAAAAAGAAAAATATAACTTGAAGAGAGTCCATCAGTTAGTCCTGAGCCAGCTCATCACCATCAAGATGCCTGTGCCACTATCCCTCCACTACCGCTTTGCTGCCATCCACACTGGATCCATCCCAGATCAAACTCGCCAATCCTCAGGTGCCATCTTTGCCACTGGGCCGATTCACCTCTGCCACCACCTCACAGCCACCTGCGTCAGGAGTTGCATCTTTCACCGCTGTGCCCACCTCATTGATGTTGCAGGGATGCCCTTCCACCACCATGTCACCGCTGCCAGTGCCAGACACAACCAACAAAGAAGCCACCCATCCTCAGACACCAACTTTTGCTGCTGGGCTTACCTTGCCGACGTCGTCTCTGCCGATTTTGCAGCTGCCAATTCCAGGTCTTGTGCTTTCTCCAGAAAATTCATTAGTGGCTCACTTTAGGTCTATGCTGGGCCTACTGTCTTCCACGCTCGAAGTCCATGCCCATGGCTTGAGACTGTTTGAGGTCCATGCCCTAGGCTGGTGCCGCTGCCGATGCTGTACAAGCTCAGGACAAGATAAGTAAAAGACAAGAGGAAAAAAAAAGAAAAAGCGGTCAGAGCAGACAAGCTCCAGCACAGGAGCCCTACTCTGTCGTCAACTTGAACATTATAAATGACAGGAACATCCCATGAATAAATAAAAACAATCTACGGAACAGAATTGTGTGCAGTACAGTGTGCCCAAACCAGGTTCTATACAAACTTAGCATCTCTTTGTTTTTCAATTTTTTTCTGCCTTAGTAGTGAGGATTTCATGTTTGGTTTTTCTGGACTTATGCATTTGTTTTGTTGCCTTTAATAATTTGTGAAAACTGTACCCCTTTCAAAGTTATACTTTATTTATAAAATTTGCAAAGCTACATTACATAACAGGCAGCATGGTGGCACAGCCATTGGCATGGCTGCCTCACAATGCCAGGGATCCAGATTTAATTCCAGCCTTGGATGACTGCCTGTGTGGAGTTTGCACATTTTTTGTGTCTGCGTGGGATTCCTCCGGGTGCTCTAGTTTCCTCCCACAGTCTAAAGATATGCAGGTTAGGTGGATTTCCATGTTAAATTGCCCCATAATGTCCAGGGATATGCAGGCTAGGTGGATTTGCATGGTAAAAGTTGGGTTTCGCAGGATAGATTGTTAAGTGGCTGGAATACTCTTTGGAGGGTCAGTACAGACTCGATGGGCCAAATGGCTTATTTCTGGACTGTATGGATTCTATGATAATATTTTAAATTTGACATAACATAAAGTGCAATATAGGTGGGTTATGTTAATACAAATATGAGGTTGCATCACTACACTTTCTACTTACATTCATATTTATACATCAAGTGAACTGTTCTATGTTGTAGACAGATTGAGGGATTTTATATGGTTTCCAGTCTCTATGGTGGGAGGGATCTTTTCAGTGGTCTTTTCCCATTAAGCTTGTGCAGTTTCTCTCAGCCTTAATATGTTAATTGACACAGTCCTAAATCTTGGAATATGCCAGTGTGCAAATTTGGTTGTGGACAGCTCCTTATGCTGGAAGACCAATAGGTTTCAGGCAGATCAAACAGCATTTTTCATTATGTTCATAGTCCTCCAGTAGCTGCTGATGTTTATTTTGATACGTATCTCTGAGAATTACATATTAAGGACAGACTATAATATTATGTACAGGTTCAGGGTGAATATCTACCAAAGCCACTGCATCTTTTTGCAGACCTGTTTTGAGAAGAAGGAGGTCAATGAAGATGTTCTCCCTACTGCAGCCTCAAGGGCAGCGTGCGGTAATGATGAGGCTCTGGGCATGCAGGAAGAATCTGATAGGAAGGCCCTCATCGCCATCATGTGAGTCAGTTTTTTTTGATTCCTTCACTCCTCTATTCCACTTAGCTTCTTATTTGCAAAGGAGTATGTGATCTCACTATTCCTCTTACCAAAATGAAATACCTCAAACTTAACTGATTGAAATTTATTCGGCACTTACATGTCCAATCTGCAGGACAATTTAATTTTTCTTGCGATTAGGCCCAGTATTCTTCAGTACTAACCATACCCTATAATTTGTTGTATGTCACAAATTTTGAACTTACACTTTTATTTTCAGATTTTGAGTAGTTTATGTAAATGGAGAATAATGGAGCATCAATCCCTGTGGAATATCACCTTCCACCAGTCTAGGTGACTATTTTTAAGCCCTTACTTTCTGATGTGCACAGGCTGAATCAAAAAGGCATCACCATTTTTATAGTGTTATCTTCCTTTAATATCAGTTCGTCCAGCACTCGTAATCTTTGCACGATTCCACAAAATCATGAGTAAATAAGATATGAGTCCAAGGGACATCCCTTTGTCACATTATTGCGGCTACATTTTGTCTGGATGCCTTCAGAGAAAACCTTGGAAATCTCAAGGCAACATAAAGTTGATGAGACTTGATGGGCCAAATGACCTCTTTCTATGGTGTAATGACTCTTATGTCTGCTATCACTGGTCCCTGGTCTTCATTCACATTTTGTCTCATTTATTCCTGGGAATAAAAGTATTTTCAGGCATAATGAACAAGAAAATTGACCCTATTGTACCTTCCAGCAAAACTTTTTTTTTTACATTTTGATTGTTATGCCATTATTTTAACTAAATTTTTAGCAAGTTTAGTTTCCCTCAACTACAAGCCAAGACTTGAACGATGTCATTCCAACAAGAGGCTTTGTTTATGATGCATGTATGGAAACACCATTCAAATTATTAAATAATTATATCAGGATTGTTTGAACAGTCTGGCACATTTACAAATGAAAAATTAAATTAGTAAGAAACCTGATCAGAGTTCTTTAAAATGATTAAGTTGTTAGGGTAAATCTGTTCACTTGTGGGCACGTCCACAAGAGGTAAAAATATAATAGCCTATAGCAGATTTATAATAAATAATTTAGGAGGAATTTCTAATTTTGAGAATGTGGATTGGTTAAAACAGGTAACAGTGACTAATTTGGGGGAGGGTTCATGTTCACATAGTAAGGGGGAATAAGGGGAATAGATAAGAGGCAATTAGAATAAGGAGGCACACGAGGAACATAAAGGCCATGTGGGCTGATTCTGTTTGTCGATTCTAATCAGGTTACTTTAAAGCAGTGGCAAAATCTTTTTAAAATGCGTCAGATGAAGATAGCTCTCCGCCCACAACCAAAGTTACGATGGGTTGGACAGTGCAGAAGTCTTTCAATTCAAAAACTCAGTATTTGCAAGTAGCTAAACCTCTTTCATTGTATGCTAAATATGTTTCTGTATATGCGAGGTAATCATAAACATGATTGCTTCATTGAACAATTGTCCAGAGTTACTCCTTATCTGTCAAAATTGCATCATTCTGTCTGCGAGGTTTCATGGAATGTTATATGTGCACGTAATCACGTCGCTGTACAGGAGACAATTATCTGCGAGTTTAGGCCACGAAATTTTAATTTTTTTGTCTCTTGACAGCATTAATTACTTTCGTACGCAGATGTGCTCGGCAGCACATACGCCATTATAACTAGCAATTTTTAAAGTGACTGTTAAAATGTATATTTGTTGATTTGTTCCTTTTTTACTTTAATTTTTCAAAACGCCTACATGATAGACAATTTGATTTATTTTCGCCTGTAAAGTATCAGCTTTAAATGTGAAGTGTTTTCCCTTCTAATAAAAGACACGTGTCTGTGAGATAAAAAAAAAGTGGGCAGGGCTGAATCTGGACTCTTTATAAAATCCTCCTACATCCGTCGTATCAAAACAGAACCAGGCAGCGGAGAAAAATATTCAAAACGAAACTCTGAACGTTACAAGATAGCGTTTTAAAAACAAACAAACGGGCTGTGATTGCTCATCAAGTCTTCGAAGTGCGAGATTTTTAGTTCGGGGTAAGTTTGTTTTGTCTTTTGTTTGCATAACGTTGCTTTCATCGGAGTGTAACTTGTTTAAAAAAATTGGAAAGATGGTTTTGAAACCAAGATTCAGAAGCACAGATTCTATTTATGTCTAAAAGTCATGTGCATTACTTTCGTCGATTCTGGCAACAGAGTTACTGGGTCTCCCAAGAGACCAACATCGTGCAATATTCGGGAGTTAGAAGGGAGTTGGAAATGAAATAAATATTCTATTCCTCACTCATATCTGGGAGTTGCAACCACGTGGAAAGGCTTCTCCAGTTAACACCATCATCGTATGATTAATTCCCTTCACAATCTTTAATGGGTATGACTATTTACTGATCTAGATTTAGATATCCTGTTCTCTCATCTTCCTGTGTTATACAATGTTCCAGACTTCAGGCCATTAACCGCTTCCCACCCAGCCCAGTAGCGCATTTTTTTATTTGCAATAGCACCTATGGATTTTAAAACTAACTTTGAAGTCCTTGAAAGCTTTATCATTGCGCAAACGACCGTGCTCCTGAAAAGGCGATGAACCAACAACTTTTAAAAAAATAATTCGTAGGACACAACCAGTCGTGTTAAACAGGTGCCACTCAGCGTTTTTTTTCCTGTAAATTATTGATCGTAGGTGTTATCTGGATGCAAACAAGAGTTCAAAGAACGGAGTACTGTTTAAACCTGTGTGGTCAAACAGTTGAGGAAAGGGTGAAACAGCTTTCGCATTCAAGCCCCACACACCAAACAATAAAAGCTCTATAGATGGGAGTGCCCTGTATGTTGATCTTTTTACAGTTTCGAATAGAATTTTAAACAGCGGGAATTTGGCTGTGACAGCCTCAAATGTTAAGCCTTCCCCTTCCCCCTCTCCCTCACTGGCTTGCTCACAAGGCACTTTTAGGCCACCCACACCTCAGTTGTTTAGCATGAGGTGTGACTGGCTCCAGCTCAACTACACACCTTTTATAGGCCTGCATCGTGTTATTGCTACCATCAATGCATTGCAACTAAATTAATTAAATGCATTCGGAATATCTCGAAATTAGAACATGAGTACTTTGTGACTTTCGGGTTGGATTCTGGACATTTTCTTCTCCCCGCAAGTATTCGCTTTTTCTGGGGTACCTTGTCGTCTTCAGACTGCTGCTACCTCGAAGTTAAATGAGCGAAAAGCCTGTCTTCTGGGCTACTCTTCCACGCTAGGTTTAGCTGACGGTATTTGGGAGATTTTTTTTCCCGCTCAGTGGGGTTGGGTGGGTGGGTGGGGGGGGGAGGAAATGTGGCGAGCAGAACCTCCCCCAGAATTGAGAGCGTGGACTCTTGGCTGACAAGGAGAACTTTCTCTTCCGTTCGTTGATCCACGTTCCCGACTTCCTACCACCTCCCCGCGCCCTCCAAAAAATCAAATGGTGTTTGAAGGCGTGCATGCCACTTTCCAACTTCACTGCAAACTTTTCTCACACGGTGATCCTAACTGTCCAGCACGCCCTCGGGTGCGCTTTGCCAAAAATTGCTGCTGCTCACTCGCTGCCACACTCCAGGCGGCGCCACCGAGCGCACGGAACCCGAGGCCGACTCCTGGGGAAGTTTGGGTTTTTATTGTTTATGAATAAGTCGGTCATTCAGTATATTTAACTGATTTCCGGGGTTGGGCGGGGTAAGAGAAGAGGAACCGAGTCCTGATTCATTGATGTGTTTTGTTTTCAAAATTAGAAGGTCCGGAAGCGCGTGTGTCAATTTTATTTCGGATATAGGTGTGGGGGGATGTTGGATGATTGGCGTTCTGGCTCGGCCAATGGCGGCCATGTCCCGCCTTCCAACCGTTTTTAACCGCCGCCCGATTGTTGGGTCAAAATCAGAAGGAGGAGGCGGCGGACAGTCTGATCACAGGCTCCGCCCACTGCTGGCGGAGCTCCTTGATTGGGTGGTGCGGCACGTGGTCATAAAAGAGCTGACTTCGTGCTTTCGCCTCAGTTGGCGCGGCCGTGAATTCAAAACAAACCACTTGACGAGGCATCAAGGCGGCGTGACCAGTAACGCTGCCATCTTGTTGTGGAAATTCCAGCTGAACTACTAGGGAGGTAACGTCTCGTCGTTGTCCGTCAATTTGTTAGCTTTTCTTCAAAAGAAAATTCACGATTTCTGTTTTGAAACGACTTGACTTCTATGCTGTTTAGCCAATAAAATATTGTTCATAGAGAATCTCAGCCAATTGAGACGCAGTTTGTTCCTGTACGCCAGCGATGAGGGAATGGTCGATCCTGTTTTAATATCACTCCAAACAGTCTGTCTGGCAGTATCTGTGAAGTAAAACAGAATTATGTATGCATCTGCTGAATTCCTCCACACTGCGTTTGTATGTCAGGTATCCAGCGTTCTCAGAACCTTTGGTTCTGTTTTGAATGATAATGGTGAAAGGGCTAACAGTTGTCAAGCTAGTGCTGATTTTGTTGTGCTGTCCTTCTCACATGCCTATTTTGAATGTTGTCAGCGTCTGTGTAATTAACTTGAGTGATCATACCATCTCTGCAGTCCTGAGAGCATACTACTCCTGTCTCCTACCAGCTGCCAACTGTGATGGCAGACTGCTGTCAATGAGTGCAAAATTACTGTTTGATTTTTAAACATCAAATTATACTGCTTTGAACTCCTTCAGTGTGACCAAGGCTTTTGTTTTTTTTTCTTGTAACTTTGGTACCTAGTTTAAAATTGGTCAGCTTGTATGCTGCCTCATGAATATCTTTTTTGCATGAGTTTTTAATATCTCATTTCTTGCACATTATATGCACTTTCAATTATGGTGAGCATCCCTGTTAATCTTTTGAAATAATTCCAAGGAGGATGGTATCTGTCACTGAGTCACCCTTTTTATTTACACGTGAACAGTCCTTGACTTTAGTGCTGCCTCATCCAGAGTCAGCTGCCAGACACTCCCCTTTTTTTAATCTGGCAAAGAGGGCTCCCTGATTAGGGTTGTTAATCTGGTTCAGTCAGGGAACTCGGAAATAGCAAGAACTGCAGATGCTGGAGTCATTTGATATGGTCTGGAGCTGGAGGAACACAGCAGGTTAAGCGGCATCAGAGGAGTAGGAGAGCTGACATTTCGGGCCTGGACCCTTCATGAAGCAGAAGTTACTGGGAGCCCAAACCTGTTGCCACGGGTCTGCAGTGGGCTCACTCACTATTGCCATTACTGTGCCTCAGCTCTTCACGCGGTAAGTCCTGAAAAGAAGAGTGTACAATCCCTGGGCTTTCAAGTTCTCGTGCACGTTGGCACCTTGTACAACATCTTCTTCAATCAGGCAAGCAGCTTTTTTGCTGGATGGTGTCCAGGTTTTTGTGGCTTTGGTGTCAGCTCAGTTGGTTGGATGGATGATTTGCAATGCAGTCTGATCACCAAGATGTGGATTCCTTTCCTATAATAGCTGAAGTCCTCTCAACCTCACCTGAGACATCCTAGCCCTCTGGTTAAACTTTCCACCAGTTGTATCTCTGACATCAAGCAGCCTGAGGTCCCATGTGACTGTTGACTTTTGATTTTATTCACTTTTTTTGTTTGTCATTGGAATCAAACTCCTTTTTTAATCAAGTAGAAATGCTGTGAAGTTGGAATACTGACTTGTGCTTCTGTAGACATTGGGCAGGCTCAGAAAGAAATAGCTAGCTTTATTGATGCCTTAGCTACCACCAACATTCACTCCTGCCATTACCAATAAGACTGCAGTAGCAGTGTATGGTGCCTTGGGCAGCAACTTCCAAAACCACAGGATAGGACAGCAGACACAGGAGCATCACCAACTGCAAGTGCCTCTCCAAGCAACACACTAACCAGCAACAGCAAAATTGCAGTGTAACAATTGAAAAACTGGATGAAGTCCTTGAATGCTCTCCTTGATAGCCTGGAATGTACCAACACCAAGTTGCCTGCAGGAGTTCAAGAAAGTGGCTTCCCACTATATTCTAGAACAATTGGATGAGCCAAAAATCCTACCCTTACCAGAAGCATGTGTCCAATGAATAATAGAATTGATTGAGCAGCAGTGCAAAGCTGACACTCTATAAAGAGTCTAATTTTATTTTTAAAATTAGACTTCATATTTCATGGTATTTTGAAAAATTTTTCAATCTGTTGAAAAGTAAGCTTGAATCTAGACAATCCACAATTGAAAGCAATAGCAAATCACCACTGAAAATGACAAAAGTCTGCTCCAGATGAGTGCCAGCACAAAAATGACAACCCCCTCAAACTCGGGCAAAACTAACCAAGGAGGCCTTGGGCCCATAACTGCATAAAGTGATTGCAGTAAAATCTGAGTTTAATAGCCTTGGCTGCACAACTATTATAATATCAAATTTGTATGTCTATTATTTGTAACTCTACTTAACTTCATGTTAACTTACTGTATATTTAATATCATGATGGACCTTACCTGAGGACTTGTGTTCCATATACAAATTAGGAAGAGAAACTGTTATTTGTTAGGTTAGGAGGTGCAAGTTTGTAACCTGAATCTCCTTAGTTAAGTGTTAACAGAATCAGTATTACAGTTTAAAAGGAAGCCATTCAGCCTATTGTGCCTGCACTTGCTCATATACCCCCTTGTTCTTTCTTTTACAAGTGGAAATAGTTTCTCCCTATCCAATCTATCCATTATTTCAGGGCTTTGAAAATCTCTATTCTTTCTCTTCTTGGCCAACTTTTCTCCAAGGAGAACAGTTCAATATCTAACTGAACTTCCTCATTCTTGGAAGTTTTTTTTGTAATGTTTCTGTCCACTATTCAAGAGCATTCACATGCTTAGTATAATGTGGTGCTCAAAACTGAACACTGAGCTGCAGCTGAGGTCTAACACTTGTCTTATACAAGCTTACTATTAACACTTTTGACTTCTCACTCCCTAGATCAAAATTGAGTCGGGTGGGGTGGGGGGGGTGGCGAGAGGAGAGGAATGGGGATAAATGGAATAGGGCATATTAATCTTTCTAGAGCTGCCTGAAGTACTGTGCATAGAAAGTGAGGTCATGCGTTGGGTGAGAATTATGTAATTAAAAGGAAACGAAAAGTAGCTGGGACTGGCAGGTGAATGAAGGAGATGCGAATTGGGCTGATGGCAGTGAAACTAACTGGCAGCAATAGACATGACTGTCACACTCAAGTGTCCACAAGCGAATATTTGGGTGAGCTTGATTTAAATATGATTAAGTCCTCATTGAACAAAATTTGGAAAGAGTAATGTAATTGGTGACTGGAATAACTTTATAGAAAAGGACCAAACACCCTAGAATCTGACTGTATGCTCTTGGAAAATGATGAATGAAGAAGGGTCCTGACCCGAAACATTGACTTTCCCACTCTGCTGCCTGGCCTGCTGTGTTCCTCCAGCTCCACACTTCTCAATGAGACCCAAAACTTTTTTCAGAATTGATCTTGTGAATGTGTTATTGCTAAGCAATTGGACCATGAGTTTCTTTAGATATATAAAGGGCAAAAGTGGACAGTGGTATGCTGGAGAAGTAGTAATGGGATCCAAAGAAATGGCTGAGGAACTGAATATGTACTGTCGGTCTTGACAGTGGAAGACGCTAGTAATATCCCAAAAAATTCAAGAGGAGCAGGGCAGATGTGAGTATGGTGGCTATCTCCAAGGAGAAGGTGCTTGAAAAACTGGGGGGGAAAAAAGTTAATAAATTGGGTGGACTAGATTGACTGCTGAAGAGAAAGTGGAGGTGTTAGTGGTGATCTTTCAAGAATCACTGGAGTCAACGAATGTCCCAGAAGACTAGAAAGTCACTAATGTAACCCCCTGTGTTTAAGAAAGGAGTAAGACAGAAGACAGGAAATTACAAGCTGGTTGGCCTGACCTTGGTCGTTGGTAAGATTTTTGGAGTCTATTGTGAAGGATGAGATTTCTGAAAACTTGGAAGTGCATGGTAATATAGGGAACAGTCAGCATTGTCTCAAGGGAGGTGCCTGACAAATGTTAGAATTCTTGAAGTAACTAGTAGGTTAGACAAAGGAGAGCTAATGGATGTTATCTACCCTGACTTCCAGAAGGCCTTTGACAAGGTGCTGCACAAGAGGCTGCTGCGTAAGATAAGGATCTGAAGTGTTCAAGGCAAGGTACCAGCCTGGATAGAAGACTTTGGTAGAAAGTGGACTGTGGGGATAGAAAAGTCCTTCTGTCTGGAAGCCAGCTGGTGACTAGTGTTCTACAAGTGTCAGTGTTGGGGACCACAACTTTTTGTTTTATTGATTAATCTTCTAGATGAAGGAACTGAAGGCATTTTGGCTAAGTTAGCAGATGATCCAAAGATGGGTAGAGGGACAGGTAGTATTGAGGTGGGGAAGCTGCAGAAGGATTTAGACAAGTTAGTGGGCAAAGAAGTGGCAGATCAAATACAATGTGGGAAAGTGTGAGGTCATCCACTTTAGTAGGAAGAATAGAGGCATAGACTATTTTCTAAACGGGAAGAAAATTCAGAAATCTGAAGTGCAAAGGGACTTGGGAGTTCTAGTCCAAGACTTTTTTTAAGACAATCTGCAAAGTTTACATTTACCTTCTTAACTACTGACTCTGTTGGCATTTATTTCAAGAGGACTAGAATATAAAGGCAGGGATGTACTTGAGGCTTTTTCAAGCTGTGTTCAGGCCACATTTGAATATTGTGAGCAATTTTGGGCCGCATATCTCAGGAAGGAAATACTGGCCCTGGAGTGGGTCTAAGAGGACATTCATGAGAATGATCCCAGGAATGAAAGGCTTAACCTGTTTGAGGACTCTGGGTCTATATTCAGTGGTGTTTAGAAGGATGGGGATGGGTCTCTCAAACTTTCAGAAGACTGAACAGGCTTGACTGAGTCAATTTTTGGGAAGATGTTTCCATTGGTAGGAGAGACTAGGACCCGAGGGCGCAAACTTAAAATGAAGACCCGTTAGAATAGAGATGGAGAAACTTCTTCAGACAGAGAGTAGTAACTCTATGGAATGCATTGCCACAAGTCTGTAGAGGCCGGGTAATTCTGTATATTTAAGACAGAGGTCCTCTGATTGTCAAGGGAATCAAGGCTTGCAGGAGATTGGAGTTTAGAAACTTACCCACCACGATTGAATGAATGGCAGAGCAGACTCGGCTGAAGTACCTAAACTTCTGCTGCTGTGTTTATGGTCTTGTAGGAGCAAGGACAGAAGTAGCCGATTCCACCATTCAATAGGATCGTGGATGATCCAACTCTGCTCATGTCAACGTTCCTGCCCTTTTACTCCATGACACTTGATTCCTGACTGATCACGAATCTGTTTATCTCAGCATTATGTATACACGAGACCTCTGCCTCAACAGTTTTCTGGCAAGAAGTTTCAAAGAGACAACCCTCAGTAATTCCTCATCAGTCTTAAATTGGTGTCCCTGAAGTTGGAGATTACCCTTCTGATGCCAGACCCTCCACTGAGGAGAATGTCCTCTCAGCATTGTCCCAGTCAAGCTCCTTTAAAAATCCTGTGTTGCATTGAGGATCACCTCTCATTCTTGTAAATTCCAATGAGTCCCAACCTGTCTTGCGTTTGCTCATTAGACAATCCCTCTGTACCAGGTATTGTCCTAGTGAACCTTCTCTGAATTGCCTGCAATGAAACCGTACCCTTTTTTAAACAAAAGGGCCAAACTGATCACAACAGTTCAGATGTGATCTCCCTAGTACTTTTGAACAATTGCAGTAAGACTTTCCTATTCTTATACTCGAACCACTTTGAAATAAAGGCCAACATTTCAAAAACCTTCCTGATTACCTGCTGCATTTGTGTGCTATGTTACGAGCAAGAATGCCCAAGTCCCTTTAGTGTTTTTGTGCAGCATTTCTCCATTTAATAACACTATCCATTCCAAGATGAACATGTCATATCACTCCGTATTTGCTAACTTTTTGCTGCTTAGTTATAGATATTGATAGGTAGTATTCCTCTTGTAACTCGCCTTGCTACCTGTAAGCAGTTGCAGTCCCAAGAATGACTCCTGTAGAATCCCAGTGGTCACTGACCTGAAAAAGCACACCTTATTTCCAGTTGTTGTTGCCTGCATATTAGCCAGATCTCTATCCATGCCAATATACTACATCCAACTCCATGGGCTTTTAACTTTGAGAGGCATCTTGTTGAATAACTGAGGTCCAAATGCAAATCTGTTGGTTCACCTGTATAATGTTAGGCTGCCATAGTCTTACCGGACCATAGGGCTATTCTTTTATTAGAAGGGGACTGGTGGTGATTTAACCTGGGTGTTACCATACCTCCAGACAAGGGGCGAAATTGAGAAGGATTTGCCTTCTCAATAACTGCAGCCATTGTGGGAATTGAACCCTGCTATTGGTGTCACTGTTGCAAACTTGCTGTGGAGCAACTGAGCTAATTGACCCTTATCCACAGATATGGAAAACATCTGGTGAGACTGAAAACTGAACTGTCTCTGGACCAAAAAAAGCAAGAATAGTGTCATAAGCTTCAGCTCAACATTCCCTCATTGCTTCTATCTGCTCCCAATTGTTTGCAAAATTATAACTTTTTTGGAGCAAATGAGGTGGATACAGTGTGTCAGCAATCGGAGCTCAACATGCTCTTGACGTCAGGAATCCAGCAGGGATGTTGAATCTGAAAGATATGCCTCTTATGCACCAGGGGCAGTGATGGCCTAGTGGTATTATCACTGGAGGACTGTTAATCTAGAGAGCCAGTTAATGTTCTGGGGAGCTGGGTTTGATTCCTGCCATGACAGATAGTGGAATTTGAATTCAGTAAAAAGTGGAAGTAAGAGCCCAGTGGGAGCCATGAGTCCATTGTCGCTTTTTTTGTCAGGAAAAAAAACATCTGATTCACCACTGTCCCTTTAGGGAAGGAAACTGCCATCCTTACTTCATCTGGCCTACATGTGACTCCAGACCCACAGCAATGACCCTCCAGGCAGTTAAGGGTGGGCAATAAATGCTGGTCTAGCCAGCGAGGCCCTCATCCTGTGAATGAATAAATAAAAAAACCACAAGAGCAACATTCTGGAAGACTGATATGCATGCAATGGGAATGCAGTGATTAGAATTCTGGACATATCTCTTTATTTTGTCATGTAACTTGTAGCCTATGTTTCCAGAGCAGTGTGCATGCTGTAGAAACCTGCCGGAAACAGAATGTCCAAGTGGCAGCCACACAACTTTTGGGGGAATTTTTTTTTTTTTTGCAATTGCAGGCAATTTTTCAATGAAAAGTAGATACTAAGAAATGCCTTGGCAAGGATACTGTTTGACCTGTCATACTCCTATGACCTGTAAGTGCTTTTGACGCTAGAAACAGAAGTTAGTAAAGCCTATACCTGAACGGGAAGTTGTAAAACTACAACAGGTGACCAGTTTAGATTCCAGGGGAGTGGGATGAGAGAAGTAACTGGCATTTATAAGCTTGAGTAAACAGAATTTAGAACTTGGAAATTGTTTTGAATGCTTTGTTTGAAACAGTCAGGCAAACTGGAATACATTTAAACATACTTGATTATTAGAATATGCTGTCACTTTTGACAAACACATAGTGAAGTGGAAGAGAAGTTGGTACAGCTGTTTATCTGTAGTCTGCCTGAATGTATCTGCATAAGATCAAACACTTATTTGATCATGAATATTCATAATCTGGCAGTGGCTAAATAATTTAGAACTAACGTATAAAAATTTAAGATTTCAGCTGTGATAGTATAGGGGAATGACTTAATAGGACCACTGATCACTGTATTATCAAGAGAATTCTCGTCACAATAGCAGCAAAATGAAAATGAGTAGTTAATAATAAAAAAAATTGAACAGCTGCAAGTTAATAACTTTTGAGTTCATCCAAATACTGAAACATCAGAATAGCAATTAAAGCCAACCAAACCTACATCTTGTTCTGATCTTTCTGCATGTGGACATGGACTGCTTCAGTATCTGAATTGCAGATGGTGCTGAACACTTTGCATTCATCACCAACCATTCCCACTTCTGATCTTTTATGCTGATAAGGTCTTTTGAGTAAGCTCAAGTTGTTTGCAGTTAGGACACTACCCTAAGGAACTTCTGCAGTCTGTTCCAGTTTCATCAGTCTCTGCATGACTATTAGAAGACTCAACTGCAGACATACACATTTAATTTGTTCAATTTTACTAGTTGTTTTTCTAATATCCTGCTCACTTCTGGTTGATGTCTTGGAGTGGGTGGGACTGAACTGCGATGACTTTCAGTGACTCTTGAGAACCATAACCATTTTTCTTTGCTAGGTATGCTGACTCTGGCCAAAGTATTAACGATTGATTAGGATGTTTAATCTTAAATGAACAAAATTATTAGCTGCATGTCCTGGTACAGAAGACATTTTTCTGCTTTGATCTATATCAAAGCATTTAAGCCTATATGATGAGGAATGGAAAAATGCTGTTTTGCTCTTCACAGTTCTTTCACTTTCTTTATGATCACCCAAAATCTCAATTTTATCTTGGTTTGTTTTAAAGCTTTTTCCAAAGGATGTTTTCTGTTCAACTAAGTTGTTTTTCTTTCTCCCATATCTCAAATACAAGCTTGCCTAAGACTTTAATTACTATTCTGATTGTTTCAGTAGCTAGTAACATCCATGCTACATGTCCCATAACAATCATTTCCGACTGACAGAACTGCACTAGCTGTATAAATACTGTGGCTACAAGAGCAACTCACGGGCTAGGAATCCTACAGTGATTAACTCACCACCTGACTTCAGAACCTGACCACCATCTGTAAGGCATGAAGTCAGGAGTGTGATGCAATACTCACTTGTCTGCATGAATGCAACTTGAGCACAAGCTGGACAATATGCAACTTCAACATTCACTGTCTTTCACTTTCAAATTCTTTTGTCATTTACATTGTTGCTCCACCATTTTCCCTGCTAGGCTCCCCTTCTAACTCTGGCTAGCTCCTCCCTCTTCTTTGTGGTGATTTTTCTTTTACACAAGTTATAATACTATAACATCTAATTCCAGCTACTCCTCCCTCAAACTGCAAGGTGAATTCTATCATATTATGGTTACAGGCTACTAGGGGTTCCTTAACCTTCAGCTCCTAATCTTGTCTGCCTCATGACACATCACCAAATCCAGAACTGCCTGTTTCCTAGTAGGCTGTACCTCAAGCTTCTCCACAAAACCATCTGGTACATATCCATGAGATCCACTACCAGCCTGTTTTGTTCTTATTTTTCCCAGCCCACCTGCATATTGAAGTTTCCTCATGATTATTGTAACAGAAATGCCATGTAAGAAAGATTCTCTCCTGATTTTTATTTTCTGCCCCATGTCCTGATTCTTTGGTAGGAGACCCAGACATAACTCCATTCGGGTCATTTCTTTTACCTTTTTTGTGGTTCCTCAACTCTACTCCCACATTATATGCCTTCCAACTCTACCACTTCTTGCTATGACCGTTTCTTCTTCCTAGTACAGATGTTTCAACTACAAAACAATTAGTGAATCTAATTGATTTTTCTCATCACTGAGGCAGGGATTTCCTTCTGAGTGAGGGAGGGAAAATTCTGCTTCCATCCAAATGCTCCTCTGAATATAATCACTACTTCTTGAAGATGTAATTACATGATTTCAGTAGACCTAAATGAACAAAATCTCAGATTTTCTGGTTTACTGTCTTGAATTATAGTCAAAATGCTTAGGTAGACCAATGGTATTCTCTCTAGTATGGTCTGAATCTCCCAGTTTTGATACTGGAGGTGGGCCTAGGAAAAAAAAACTTGGCTAACAGTAGTGGGAGACAATTGTTCAAACATTGAGTTTGTCTCCAACATTTGGTAGAAATTCCATTTCTGTCTTAAGTTTTTTTTCTTTTTTAAAAGTGGTTTTTTAGCTGCTAGAAAATGGAATTAAATCAAACATTCACGTTTAAACTAATTTGAGTGCATGCTGAGAGCTAGGGACATGCCACATGGGGAGGCCAAACCAGGTGGAATCCTAGTTCTGTGAACATGCAGAAATTTTAATCTGTGGCAGGGAAGAATGACAGCCATCAGACTTGCCAGAAGGCAATTTTTTTAGGTCACTGGGGGCTACAATCACTTGTCTTCTACCAATTGTTGGAAGCTGTAAGCCATACAGGTGGCTGCCTTGTAAAAGCTGAGCAGGATGGGATGTGGTTTTCCAGTTCTACCTGACCAAGTCCCAGTGATGTTGACCCACTGGTGTAGTTTCAGGTGCTCCCCTGTGGTGTCTCAGCAGTGACCACTGCTCCATGATATTCTTGCACTTGAAGAGCTGTTGGTCCCTAATTGGCATGCAGTTCTTTGTCAGAAACAGAGATGGTGGTGCTCGAATTGCCCTTCCTATGGACTTGCCTAATAATTACAGAATTGTTGTGGCCACTGCAATTAAATTCATCCCCAAAATTCTTTACAACTTTCAGAGCCAAGTACATCTGTGCTGAGAATGAATAACTTAACGTATCTGATACTAAATCACACTCTTTTTTTTGAATTTATCTATTTACCCTTTCTACTACTACCTGAAGATTTTTACATCCCAGTCTGGATATGTGTAATATCAAATTCTTGAAAGATAGTGATGCTGATAGAGAAATTTTAACTTTTTGGGTTGCCAAAGATTTCAGTCCTTTTGTCCGAGTTCATAGCTAAACAAAACTTAACTTGTTTTGGACCACTTCTTTTTTTTGTTTTAAAAGGGTTGTTGAAAAATTCTTCCATGGAGTAGGGACATCACTGGTAAGACTCTCATTAATTGCCAGTACGGTATTAATTAGGCCCTTTGGCACACGACACTTGCACCTATTCCTAATTCTTATATAGACCCATTGCCAATAAGTAATGTGTCACTCTGTTTGCCTCCTATTCCTGTGTCTGTCAAGATATGCCTTTAAATGTTGCTAACGTGCCTGCTTCCACCACCTCCACTGGCAGTGCAATCCAAGCACCCACCACCTTCTGAGAACCTATTTCCCGGCACTATTCTCTCCTAAACTTTCCCCCTCTCACCTTGAACCTGAGCTCTCTTGTAGTTGACCTCTCTCTCAACTAGCAACTATCTATGCTTCTCATAATTTTGTGGACCTCTATCAGATTGCCTGTCATCCTGTCTTTCCACTGAAAACAATCCAATCCCTAGTTTCCATGAAAAATATCTTTTTTTAAGCTATTTCAGAATGCAGTCAACCTCCTGGGTATCGTAAATGATACTTGATTTTAGCCTTTCTAAATAACTTTTTTTTTTCTCTGAAGGAATGCCTATGAACCAGAGGTTTCTAAGAGGTCATTTTAATGTTTGTCACTATAGACACCTAGTTGTATTTGATATTGCCATTTTACTAACAGAAGTTGAAGTTTCCCTATCTAATGTGACATTTTAAACACCTATTTCTGGATCATTTGTACCTCTGGATTATTAGTAACACGACCACTATGGAACTGTATTGTTTTGAGGGATACTAATGGTTCTTTAAATAAACCTCCAATGTTCAGAGCTTATTTCAGCCAGTCATATTATTGGATGTTTTACTTTTAGTTTTGGCTAAGAGCTAATGCAGGCCACATTGCTCTCCTACTGTTTGAATAGTGCCATAGGATCTTTTGGAGGATTTTTCTTTTCGAAAAAGCAATGCTTGGTCAATCTTGTTTTGAGTCATCAGCTTGAATTGTGGTCAAGTGCAGCTTGGAGTTCAGAATATCACTACTGAATAAGGCTGATGCTTAAAATTTATAGCCATTAAAGTATCCTCTGGAAAAAGTGGGGCCTTGATTTGTGAGCTAAGTGTATATTAAAAACATTTCCAGTGTTTTGTTTTGTGACTAATGAAAACTGGAATTGAATGAGCAATAATTTACTGTATAGTATACTCGAAAGGTGTTCCGAATTTGCTGCCCCTTTTAAGGGTTTGCTACTTTCACCAATTTCAAATGGCACTAATTCAGAAATTAGAAATTGCCATCACATGGCCAAGTTCCAGAATGTGTTTGAGATCTGCCGTTTGCACTCTGTTCCAACCTTCAGGAGCTTGCGAGGATGGGGATGGCACGAGAAACTAACCTGTTGGTTGACTGCATCTATGGCAGCTTTGAGTTTCCAGTCAGTTAGGCTGAAAAAATTGAAATTCTTATCCGTTTCACTTAAGAGAAGTTACCTTAATCTGAGCTGTTGCCTTTTCTCCCTAATATGTCTTAAAGGGACTTTTTTTTTGTTGTTGGGATAAGATGTACAAAGAAACGCACTGTTCAATCCAACCAGTCTATGCCAGCATTTAGGCTCCACTTCAACTTCCTCCATCCTTTTCTTTATTGGCAGAACTCTATTCTCAATGCATAACCTCTTGCCTAGCGTCCCATTTTACTTACATTGGTTACTTGTGGTGGCCATTCCCTGTGGTCACTAATTCCCCATTTCCCTTTGGAAATGTGTTTCATGCATTCCCAATTGGCTTCTTCTTGGTGACTTTTTATTATTGTAGCCTTTTAAAATATTGTCCATAAGGAAACACTAACAAAAATCTTCCATAATTTTTAGTCATCTGTAGTTCATAATCACAATTCCTCTTTTAAAAAAGCTCATTAGTTCTGTATGACCTTTGTAAGGTTAACACATGAAATGCCTGCATGTGCTTCGTGACTCAAAATATCTACCATTTTAAATGCTGGTTTACAAAGACCGAAGAATGAAGGTTAACTTTTTTTCACGTTTTGTGGAAAGTGAACTTCTGGTGTGGGTAGTCACTTCATTTGAAATGACTGCAGCATCAGATGCAAAGAGTGGGTATGTCTTAAAATCCCTTTCACAAACAGTCCAAAACTCACTTGATCTTTTCTGCTTAGTTGCCAGGCCTTGGTGTAAAACATTAAAATTTTGGAGTGAGCATTTTGGGCTGGAATACAAGCATAGTATGTCATGACTGGAAAGGAGACAGAGTCATGTATGCAAAGGGGACTTAAATTAGGGTAATCTTTGCTACAATTTTATAGTACTCCATATGTGATTCGATACAAGTGTACCATTTGTTCACCTTTTTCGGTTCTGTCCTGAAAGCAATAGAGTCCTTGTGTGTGGTTTATATAACAGCCTTTAATAGCTGTACTACTAGCTTTAAATGACTTCTATATTTGCAGTTCCAAATCTGTTTGCTTTGCTTTTCTGTCATCCTGTCCAGATTCTGGTATTCCAAATGTCACCTTTAGTTTATACATATTCATTTACAGTTTCTATTCCCTTCTATTAATTACCTTCATTGTACAATTTTTAACGTTGTCTTTGGCTTGTTACAAACATTCCCAAAGTAGTTTTTTATTTAAAAATGGTGAACATCAGCAAATTGTCGCATCTAATGAAGTTGGGCAGCAAACTCCGCTTTACTTCCCACCAAGATTAAGTTGCAGTGTCTGCATTGCAAGCATTCTTTTATGGCCTACAACATCCAGTCCCCATACAACCACTTGCTGTATTTTAAATGACGCTAATATATTAGTAGTTGATATGAGGCTAGGACAAATTGCAGATTTTTTTTATTGACAGTTAGGAAACTTGCTGTGAATCAGTGAATGCCACCAGAAACTGTCTGCAGTGCTGTCTGTATTTACTATTAAACAAAAGTAAACCAGTCACATTGTAGTACAGCAGACCTTTTATTTTAACTGGCACCTTGGGAGCCAGCACTTTTTTAAAAATTGGCAAATATTATTATATACCTGAAATACCAGAAGTTTACTGTATTATCACAATCTCCTGATGTCCGAGCAGTCAGTTGTGGATGCGAGTGAGAAAGTTCTGTCAGTAAGTTTCGTGTGTTAAGGCAAAGTTGCACTTGCACTTTATGCTGTAAATAAAGTATAATACTATTTACTGTGTTACTTAATGTGTGTTTTTACATTGATTTACACGTGGAATATTTGATCAGCTGCTGCACTCCTGGTGTCAGTTACCACTTTTTTTTTTTTTTGAAAAGAGGTAAGTTCTGAGGAAGGGTCACCAGACCTGAAACGTTAACTCTGATTTTTCTCTTCAGAGGCTGCCAGACCTGCTGAGCTTTTACAACAACTTCTGTTTTTGTACTTTTTTTAGAGCCTGCTGTGATGGTTGGAACACCAGTTTGTCCACACCAGTGCAATGAAGATTTTGCTTGTGGGGCTGGCCTTTTTGCTACCTGTTTTTAGATGCAGTGACTTTCATACAAATAAAGAATCATTTAAAATGTTGGCATTCAGTCTAATTAAAGTATTTTAATGACTAATGTGTTCTTTGTGAAGTGTAACTTTTTTTTCCCCTCCATTTTCCATGCATTTGCTGTGTGTACCTGGACTTTAAATGTAAAAATCAAAAGTACCCAGATGACCCATTTTTAAATCAGTCTCCATTCTGAATACATTTGAGCACTCTATCCAGTGGTTGTGTTATGACTCACTCACTTTCAATTTGAATGTGAATGGTGTCCATTGTGAATAGCCTGGTAGGTACCTTTTTTGTCGACCTCCAGACCTGATCAGTGACAGAAAGTGAAAGTTTAGCACTGTGGTGGCCTCCTGTAACAACTTAGTCATTCCTTTCCAGTTTGAATTAACGCCCAAGTGTCTGTTTTGTCTATTTTGCATCTCTTCAGTCACCTATCTCAATCACTTATTTTGGTAGAGAAGTACGCTTGTAGACACATCCAGAGACTTTTTAAAAAAAAAAGTCTCAAGTGGAAATGTACACTACAATGCTTTGACTAATACTTCCATTCCAATGTTTCAGGAAACCTTTTTCGTATTGTAACTGAAAAAACGTCATGGACATATTCTTTAGGAAGGTTTTAAGGTTAGCAGAAAGATTGTTAAGCACTGAATTTGCACACGTCGTGAAGCTTGTTGCTTTATCCACAGGCCATGTCTTTTGTAATAGTTTACTAACCAAACCAACTATCTCTTGGTGTTGACTGGGTAAATTCCAGAGGAGGAATGTTTTTGTGCCTTCCAACTTTTTAAGTGCAGTTGTTCAAAATGTGATCTATGGACCAGTGGTCAGCTAGTCCAAAGTAGCAATCACTGATGTGCAGTGCTATACAATACAGCAGGATAGAAAATGCATCATCCACTTAAGTGACATCACATTCAGAAAAGTTCTGCAAGTGATCTGAGACGTTAAGAGCAAGCAACAGCAATGTCACTTTTGTCAGCAAAATGTAACTGTTACAAATGATTCCAAGATGGATTAATCAACACTTATGGAACTGAAAGCAGAACTGACTGAATATGGAGTCTGAGATTTGAGCTGCTTTTCTTTGTTTGGAACTGGGTGATACCCCATTAGAGCTTCATCAAAAGCATATTCTAAATTCTGACTATTTTAACCAGCAAAAGTGGGAGGAGGTAGAACTAGCAAGTGCTTGACACAGTATTAATGCCCTGCCTAAAGTTCATGGGGTTTTTAATGCATTTCACACTGACTTTTATCTACAATGCAACTTCATGAAGAGAATTTAATTGGGAATAGAAGTGTTACAACATTATCTCTAGTTCCTATGTCTGTAATTGCTATTCTTTATAGTTGATTTTCTCTTGGTGATACTCACTCCCTTTTCTTGTCTTGTAGTTACTCTACAAAGTGTACATTATGTCTCTACGAGACATCCAACTTTCTGAAGTCAGACAGCTGTTAGTGGACAATTCTGGGTTCACTGAGGTAAGCATGCTATTAAGTGTTTTCTTGCAGATATTTTCTAACAATAGAGGGGAATATTGTAGGTAGTGTTAATGTCACTGGACTAGTAATCCAAAGGCCCAGACTAATGCTGAGGAGACAGAAGTTCAAATCTTACTATACATTTGGTGAAATATAAATTCAATTAATAAAAGAAACTTATAGTAATAGTTACCACAACTCATCAGTTTTTTTTTAAACATCTGTACCACTAATCCCTTCTTATCTGGGAAGGAAATCTGCCATTCCTAAGCCAACCTGGCCTACGTGTGATTCCAGACCTTTGGTGTAGGCTTGATTTATTTTTGAGAAACTGCTCCCCAAGGTTAGCCACTCAGTTCAAATTGGGACAATAAATGCTAGCCTTGATGGTAATTGACATTTTCTATGAAAGGCTGAAAGCATTTTTATCTTCTGAAAATGTTGACTTTTTTTTTGTTTCATTTGACAAGATTTAGACCCTGTGGGAATATGGAGTCTTGCTTTAACTTCAGTGCAAGTAATTAATTAACTAGGTGCTCAGTATTTTGTGAAGAATTGGCCAACATGAGCCTCTTTCCACCCTCCTTCAAACCTAATTAGTATATCCTTTATTTCTTTCTGCCTCCTGTTCATCTAGCTTCACTTTTTAAAAAAAAAAAATTAATCTTTTATCATCTCAGTTACTTGATGAGGCAGTTCGTTCAGTAGTCTTTTTGCATTCATTTGGGTTAAAAAAAGTTTCTTCTGAATTTGTTATTCCTTATTGTCACAAATACAAAATTGTGACTTTTTTAGTATTGGAATAAATTCCAATTTGGCCACTTGGCAAATGCAGTTGAAATCTAAACCATTTTTCTTCCTTTGTTTCAATGTTCCCTTTGGTTTTTTTTTTTTTTGAGGGAAAAATAACTAACTACTACAAAACCAGTCTCTGATAATTGAAGCCTAGTATGGTGAATATCCATCCACTGCCTTAAAAGGGCACACTGATTTTACTATGAAGGTTTGATTTATACAGTGGCAGATGGCAGGTATCATCCTAACTAAGCTTAAATACTTGTCTGAATGTATCTCTGACTTCCTGAAAAGCCTTCATAATGTGGTTTGACTATATTTTAAGACACTAAGTTTCTATTAGTAATATTTTTTACTCTATACAAAGTAGAATGCTGTAAATTTAAGGGCCTGAATGACATGCTTCCCTCAAAGGACTGGCAGAATAGTCCTTGCATTTGAAGTGGCTTAAATAACGTGGAAATGTTTGCAATCCATAAGATCTCGCCATTTGCTTAGGGGTTGAAATAATGCAAGTTTTTTTTTCCTCTAAGTGAACATTGTTCTGATCTGTATGCTTAAAGAAGACTCTGCTGTCATTTGGCCTGTAGCTTTGCCATTTGCCTAGAAGCTGAATTTAAACTGGCAGGAAGTACGCCCCTTTGCAGCAGGCAGGTGACCCTAGTGTCTAACTGCCCATCCATTCCCTATAAATGGGTATAAGCACCCTTCCGCAAGGGCTTATCTTTTTGACTTGTGTTTCATTTAAATCCCCAAATATTGTCCTTCAGCATAGTGGTTCTTTTTTTCACTGATAAGAGTTTCTTTTAAAACTAAAGATGTGGTATTGGGCGGCATTGTAATGATCACAGGAAAAGAAACCTCTACGTCTTGCAAGTAACATTTTAAAACCTGAATTACTGGATCTCTTTGCTGGGATAGTTCATGCATTTTGTAGTTCTTGCCCTTCGTGGCACGAATTAATAGCTGCAAATATTTACTTTATTTCCTATAGTTTCAACATCATACATAAAATTTTGTAACCTAGTAATGTCACTAACTTTTTGATCAACTAAGTATACTTAGTACTGTATGGTAGCATTTCGGCATTGCTGAAAGTTTACTTTTAATAGCTAATATTTTTAATTTACCTAATTACAATTGTGCTTACTGATCCTTAATCTAACAATAAACTGCTCCACTTCAGTGCAGAATTACTTATTGTGATGGGGAAAAGGTGTAACTGGAGGAATAAAGATTTATGACTAAAGGAAGGCAAAAGAGACACTTAAACTTATGGATATTTTCCTTTTTTTTTTTAAAATGGAAAAGACTTTGCCATTTCTCGGTTACCTTTTCTCATGTTTGCTGTGCAAGCCTGAAATATATGCTTTGCAAGTTTGGAATTATTTTCAGTGTATCTCTTGCCTTGGTGTATAAAACATGTGCCATTCAAGGCAGTGGATGGATTTGATAACTAAAGTAATTCTGTTTTCAGGAATTTGCCCTGCTTCAATATGAAACAATAGCAAGTTGAAATTACTAACCACTGAGGAGCAATGGTTAAGCACTAACCAACTTTGGAATTTTAAAGGACCTGAAAGGAAAAGTAGACTGCAGTTGTCCTCCAGGAATATCTATTTGATACAAGAAATTTGTAATTTCACATTTTTGAAATTTGTAGAAATAAAGATCTGTTTGAGTAATACTTTTTTTTTTTAAAGCTAAGGAATGGAAAATTTCAGGGAAAAACACAGAAAATAGATCAGACTATTGAGTGAAGGAAAACCAGTTTGAAGACCTAACTACTTTTTTTTGTATTTATTTCCTGAAATAATGGACTGTTTAGTTTTAGGAACAGTTTTGAAATGAAATACAAGTGTAACCATCAAAGATAAAAATGGAAAAACAATATTTTCACTTCTGTATCCATTTAAAATGTGGACAGAAATGTGACACAGCAAGTGCCTGTCAAAACAAATATGGTTATATGAGCTCTGAAGAAAGTAGATGTAACATGAAAATGGGAATCGGCAACAGAATAGATCATTAGAAAATGAGCAGAGAAGTCAGTTTTAAGAGTGGGAGAAAACAACTGTGGGGAAAATCTGTCAGATTTTTAAAAAATTCATTAATGGGATGTGGGTGTTGCTGATTAGGCAACATTTATTGCCCATGCTTAATTCCCCAGAGGGCAGTTGGGAGTCAACCACATTGCTTTGGGCCTGGAGTCACACGCAAGCCAGACCAAGTAAGGATGGCAGTTTCCTTCCGTAAAAGACATTAGTGAACCAGATGGGTTTTATGACAATCGACAATGGATCCATGTTCAGCATTAGATTCTTAATTCTAGATATCTTTTATTGAATTCAAATTCCACCATCTACCATGGCGGGATTCACACCCAGGCTTGTGGAATGTTTTTGGTCTCTGGATTAACAGTCCAGCGATAATATGACTAGGCCATCACCAGAAGCATTTGTGGCGTAATCAAATTGTATCCATGACCATTGGATCTAAATTGCCTGGTTACACATGACATAAAGTCATTCGCTCACTGGTACTTTTGTGAATTCTACTTTTTTGTTTTTTCTTTTAAACAGGCAAATGCCAAAAGCTTTCAAGTACTTGAAACGCAGGTAACTTTTCAATTGTAAGTTCTAAGACACTGTAATCACTCCAGTCCAGAAAGCTTGGAACTGAGTCACTTCAGGATTCTGGAATTTTCTAAATGTATGTTTGTTTTTCTCTGCTTAGGCATTTTAAATGTCATTCTGTGTTTGCAAACCAGAAAACCTTTCTGAAATAGAGGTGATAAAATATTAAAATGTTACTTTTCAAAATATTGTATCTTGTTTGGTTTTGCTATCAGTGCCATACTAAATAAAGGTTTCCAGACTGGAGGGACTACAATGTGGTATCTTGAATCAAAAAGCTGATATGAACTCTGAAATTGCTGACTGAGTCATTGCAGGGGTATGACTTTGTTTTGATCAAAACAAATTCTTGCATTAACATGATTATAGCACAACATAAAAGCTATGACTTTCCTTTTCTTTCCTCACATCTGTGATCTGGCTTCATAGGCCTTTATTTTTATACTTAACGTTCTGTCCTAGTGGCTACCTTATGAGCTCATGCTGAATATTAATAAACTGAAGGCTAAAATCAAATCTTACCCAAGAAGGGATCACTGGGGAAAAACTCCCTAATGATTCTTTTACCAATATAAATTCCTGTTGCCTTGGAGAGATTGAACATCTAAAGGCTGATGTTTCAGGAAATGTTATTGCAACTTTGGAGGCAAGTTCATTTGAGGCATTCAAGAGGGCATGGATGGATATCGGATAGCAGTAGTCTGCAAGGGTACAGTGGGGGTTAAGCAGCAAGTGATTGACACAAATGTCCATCTGAAAGGCAGGTGCAGGTGAAATTGCATCTCCTTTGCTGTGTAACAATTACATAATTCGTAGAAGCAGCAGGACAGGCTGAAATCTCCTGTGTCTATACTGATGTCTGCAACAGCTATAACTTTTTTTTAGCCCCATCCTCCTAAATATGGGATAACGCTTTTTAGGAAGTGTTTTAATGTACTCCCCACTACCGACTCATACACTACTTGTACTTGCCACAATGGTAGAGGTCCCATAACCATAGCAAGCCAGCCAGTATACCACAACTGCATTTCTCTCCCAACACAATGGCTTCTGCTGATCTCCAAATGAAGATATAAAACTCTTGACATTCACACTGGAAAAAATGGGGCTTCCGTTTAATATCTCACTGTGCAGTGCTCTCAGTGCAGCACTCTTGGTATTGTATAATAGAATCAACTAGACTTTCTTGGCTTCTGTCTAGATGAACCTTTTTTCAGTTAGCATTGTTTTCCCCCCACATTCCACATGTTTGCTTTCCTTTTTGTGATGTCCTCTATCCTTGATCTTCCTGTTGGCTTTTCTGCAAATATTTTCTCTTCCTTTTAATTTTTAACTTCTTCCCCATAGCACTGATTAGAATAGTAAGGTAGCAATTTTGCAAATCATGTACTTTGGTGTTTTTAATCAATTTTTGTTTTTTTTTAAATATGACTTTGCTACAAAGGGGGAAATTCCAATTCTACCTCCAAGCTTCTTCCATTTCTTGCTGCTATGGGAAATGAAAAATGCACAGCCATTTTACAGACCCTCCCTCTCAAAATTAAAGCTGCAACTTTGTCTCCATATTTTAAGTATTACAGATATGAATAAATGTTTGGGAATATAGAACTTAAACATTGCTAAAAGGAGATAAGAAATTGCATTTATCAGAACTATGATGCAAGAGACAGACTTGGGTGGACGTGTGTGTAGTGGAGTGGTGGAAATGACACTTCTTTTTTTTTAAACCTGAAATGACTGGCTGGGCCATAAGTGACTTAGAGGTGCAGCAAGAACAGTAAACTGGCAATCTTAATTATCAAACTAGGCAGATTCTTTTTAATTGGGGTGTTTATTATAGGAATGCAGTCGGTATCTACTGCCTAGTCTGAGATTTAAGACTAACAGTCAGCTGTTCTTCCTACGTCTCCATGCTAATTATGATACAATCAGTACCCTTGTCTTCTGTTTAAAATGGCATCTCTCTTCAAGTCTTCTGTGTCCGAGTTACCTCTAGTTTCTCTGGTTTTTCACAGATGTGCATTTAGTGGCCCCTGCAGTCTGCATGCAAAGTTTATTTACAGCTGAAGTAGATGTCACTGTACTACAGCAAACCAGCTAGTGCAGGAAATAAAATTGCATTTCTCCAAACAGTAATGAAATACTTTAACAAATGGTAGCCTTTACATTTAAAAGGCTACGAAGTTGAGTTGCAACAATCCTCAATCAAAATGCACGTGCAAGTAGATAAGCTATACATGTCAGCTGCGGCTTAGTTGGTAGTATTCACCTGAGCATGTCGATTTAATGACAAGTTAAACTAGATCCGTCTGTGCTGTCAGATTAAAGTATTTGATGGCATTAATTTGAAAACCAGCAGGGGAATTACTCCAGTGCCTTGGTCCTCTTATTTATCCATACACCTGACATCCATTTGAAACAGATTTGTTCATTGTACATGCTATGCTCCTAGAAACTGTTTGTTTTTGTTTTGGTTGCAGCAATTACAGTATTGCAGTGAGTCCCAGATTCCTACCATCCTGAGTGCAAATCTTTTTCCTCTTATCCCTTCTAAAGCTCCTGTCCCCAACCTTAAACCTACACACCCTAGACACTGATCCCTCCGCCAAGGGAAAAGTTCCTTCCTACCTATGCCCTCCTCCATTTCCTCTGCTGTAAGGAGAACAACCTGAGCCTATTAATTTCTCTTTGCAACTAGAACTCTCCAGCTCAGCAACATCATGGCAAATCTCCTGCACCCTCTCCAGTGCAACATGTCACCCTTAGAATGCGGATTACAGAACTACATGCAAAACTCTAGCTGTGGCCTTGCTGGACACAAATTTCCTGTAATGAAAACACCCTTTAGTCATCACCTTTGCTTCCTTCCACTTAGCTAATTTCTGGAGCCAATTGGTGAAATTCCATTGGATCCCATAGGCTCTTACCTTTTTTTGTGTTCAGTCTCTCATACATGACTTTATCAGAAGACTTGCTGAAGTCCAAGCAGACAAAGTCAAAAGCATTGCCCTCATTTACACGTCTGTCACCTCATAAAACTAAATCAGGTTGTTTTAGGTATGACTTCTAAACAAAACCATGCTAATCCCTGCCTTTCTAAGTAACTCTGTCCCTCAGAATTGCTTCCACTAACTTACCACAGATCAAACTGGCTGGCCTGTCTTTTTGTTGGTTTAAACCTTGCTCCCATTGTTTGCATGCAGTATGTGTTTTTAAAGCATCTTGAATTTTTGACTTCTGGGAAATCTCCCTGGTTATTTTCACCTGACTCAACCGGTCTTTGTATTTACATAATACATAACCTGGGTATATTGCTACAAGCTCCGTTATAGACGGTCATATGAGGAAATTAACACTGTTGTTTTCCTGTATTAAACTCTAGTAGCCTGACATTGGTGTCACGATTCTTTTGCGCAATTGGGAGATTGTAGCATTCTGTTTTGTTTTTTTTAAACTTGAGTCCAGTGCTGATTTTGAATTTTTAGAAATAGTTGAGGTCCTAGAATTGAGTCTTTAGATACTTCACTCGAGCGTTTTACTGCTGTGTCATTTACCTGTTTAACTTTCTTTCCACGATTTTTGGTTATGTAGCAGGTTTTACGAGGATTTTTATTTTGAAAATCCATGGTATAAAAAGATCACTTATTGCCTTAACATTAAATATCTAAGTTAGAATGTGGATGTTTTTGCTGAAGAGATTTTCAGTTATCGGGTGTTTTAGTAAGCTGTAGACTTATAAAAGGCTTAAAGTAATCCAGGAACAACTTTTACACTAAGTTGACTTTAGTTAATCTAAGATTTTTTTTTTTAATAAAACAAATGGAAAGACTAAGATATTTGTGCCATTCTGGAAGAACATGGCTGATTTTTGCCTTGGGTCTTTTTTTGTGCCAGCTCCTCATAGCCCTCAACTCCTTTACTTCCGAAATCAATCATTTTTTTTACCATTTTTTTAATACTGAGGAAAAAAGTCTCTCTCTAAGTAATTGGGAAAGACAGTTAAGTTCTACCATAATTTGCTTTAACATAAATTTCATAAGGAAGATACAAAAATGGGAAACATTTGAGCTTTGTCACTGCTTTTGAAATCCCATAGCTCAAATATTAACACACTTAATCCAGAATATCAATTTCATGATGTGGCTTCTTTTTAAATTCTGTCTTTAATATTATTATAATATTCTCTTTTTAAAGCTGTTGTACAAACTCGTACATGCTTCTAAATACAAGTTGCCCCTGGTTGAAATCCTTTCGGGATTCAGTTACAGCAACAAATGGGAACAGAACACATTTGCTGATCTTTACACTGGATTACTGCTTTTGGAAAAAAGTTTCTCTGGTAGCAATTGTATTGATCGATGAAATCTGACAGAACTGATGTTTGTGTAAATCACTGTCATATGCTTGCCATCCCATTTACATACCCAATATTTAGTGTACACTTCAGTAAAGAGATTACACTGTATTATTGCACAGTAATACTGTAGTAATATATGTTGAATGAGGTAGCAAGGTGGAGTAGTAGTCTGCAGCTGCCTCTACTTTGGTAGATATTATAAGATCTGACTGTTATCCAAAATTTGAATTGTCAAATTCTGACATTGTAAGTAGCGTGTATAATTGCACCAGCTGCCCAGAAGAGTTTGTTTGTTTGTTTATTTTTATTTATTTATTTATTTTAAAGTCCTTGCCTATTAAGAGGCAAAAGGTTTTTTAGTTTAGAAAGGAATCGTGTGTAGGCACAGGCTTGGTGGGGTGAAGGGCTAATTCCTGTGATGTATTGTCTTTTGTTTTCTTTATCACCCACTTCTGGACACTTTAGCAGTTTGCTTTGAAATTATTTGTAGAACTACTGTAAGTGGTTGAGATTGCATTACCTTGAATAGACCCTTTTGCTCCCCATATGTAGTGTTTTAACACTTTGTCTTTGGAGCAGTGACCTGTTTATACATAAGTGCTTAACTTTTTGGATGAATTGAAATGCACATTTGCTTTTACTAATTATGTATCTTATTACCACTGAAACATTTAATAAACATATAATTGCTAATGCCTATCTTTTCACAGGAGCATGATGTTGAAACACCACTTGGTACCATCCGCGTCGCTGTCCGTGGGACACCAAAAGGAAGTCGCCCAGTCATCCTCACATTTCATGACATTGGGATGAATTGTAAGTGGCAGTGTAACAAGAATTCTGCACTATGTTGGCTGTTGAGAATCATGAACAGCTTGTGTATATTGTATGTATTGCTGCTTAGTTTGAACAATTACCCATTAAAGATATGCAGACCAAAACAGAAAAATGCAATTTATGGTTAAGTTTATATGGCAGGGCTAGCAAGGTGAACATTTTTTTTTATAGTGATTAGAATTTACTTTTAATTAGTAAATAGGTTTCCTAAACTCCATTCAGACCTTTAATGAAGCTCAGCTCTTCAGTTTAATCTGTTGATCAGCTCTGTCCTCCTCCTCTCTCCTAGTCTGTCTCCAGTATAGATCTTGAGTCTGATTATCCAAATTATATGTAATGCTGCAGACTTTTTTTAATGGGTCACCTGAGGTTTTTGTTGGTCATAAATCTGGATTACAATTCTTGGCTATTCAAAATTGTACTTCAGAAACTAGAAAACTTTCCCAGTTTCAGTTAACCTGTTCTGTTAAGTTACATTCATTGTGCCTGGACTGCCATAGTTTGGAACACCTTTGTTCATGCAATCACTGTCTCTTCACCTAGTGGTATTACAGGGCTCTTGAGAGCCCTTCTCGGGATCCATTTGATAGGAGAGGCAGTGCTTGCCACTGCTTAGACCTTCCAATATTCCTCTTAGTAGTGCCATATTTAAAGCTTAGCTGCCCACCACATCAGATGCTGCAAGCCAGAAACTGCTTCTTGCACTGGTGCTACACTTTGCTTTCCTCTAGACCATGAATTCAGTTTTTTTTTAATAAAAAAAAAAAAAAAGGCCCTTCTAGAAGGGCATGGTGGTGAGAAGGGCTGTCTTTTTTTTTTCCTGCTGACCACCAAAGAGACCTCTCTGGCAGACAGCCGGCATTAATAGTCCAAATCGGGGACTTTTGTGTCCTAGGTGAAGTGGTAAGCTCAGCTGCATAAGAATGTCCATGATGTGTACTGAGCAAGAGGAAGTTTTCCTCTGTGCTACCTCACTTGCAGGGGGACAGCACTCACTGTCTAACTCTGCTGGTGTGCACTCATCTCACCACGACTTATGGACTACAGCTGTCTCCAGTGAAAATATCACATTCACTTAACAGCTCTCACTCCCCCCCATCCACCTAAACGATTAACCCTTCCTGCTCTGTGGTTCCTACTCTCACTTGGAGTTTTCAAAGTGCGCACTTTGAAATCTAATTGATTCTAACATATTCCTCATGACAGATGGCAAGGCAACAAAACTATAGTTTTCTGATGCCTTTACTTGAATTAGAGGGGCTATATTTGCTAGTTTTCAGTCTAATAGAACACTTGAATATAGGGAATTTTAGAAAACTTGTTCAAACCCACCCAGATTGTGTATTAAAACCCTAGGAAGAGGTCTATCTGGACCTCGAGAGTGGTCAGTCCATAGCTCCATCAGTTTGCATAGAACCACTTTCCTTATGACTATAACATTTAAGTTCCTTTCTCCTTCCGTCCCTCCATTTGATTTACAGCTGTTACTAGAATGATCTTTGTATCCTACATCATGAACGTAAGCAAAATATTTGTAAATTCCATTGACTTTTTAATCTTTGTAACACTCTCGCTATTGCAGAACAGCATTCGCTTTGCATAGTTGCTTTCATTTTTAAATACTACAGCAGAAGCTCCTCCTAGCAAACTTTACATATTTCAAGCTATCTTCTACCATTACTGCTAGTAACGTGACCAATTGTGTGAGCTGCTGCTTCTCTTTCCACAATTGCTTTTTCTTTGAATTTTGATACTTGCCCTAATTAAAATGGATAGTAGGTCCTCCTGTTAGAATTCTTCTTTATTCTGAATAAGTATATTCCTCTAATCTGAAATATCACTTTACGTTTCTGCTACTGTTTGTCTACTAGTCTATCCCCTAGCCTGGTATGTTAGTTTACTTCAGCGAACTCCATTTTCATGCCCATATGATTGCCCTCCATTTAAGTTTCACATGCTAGTCTTGGACCTGATATTCTTACTTTCAAACTGAAATGGCCTAGTGGTATTGCTAGACTATTAATCCAGAACTCGGCTAGTGTTCTGGGGACCCGGGCTCAAATCCTGTCACGGCAAATGGCAGAATTTGAATACAATTTTTAAAAAAAACCTGAAATTAAGAACTGTGGATGCTGTAAATTAGGAACAAAAACAGTTGTTGGAAAAGCTCAGCAGGTGTGGCAGCATCTGTGAAGGAAAAAACAGTTAACGTTCCTGGTCTGGTGACCTTTCCTAAGAATCTTCTGATCACATGAAACCATTGTTGATTAGTGAACCAGATGGGTTTTTTCAACAATGTCCTTCAGAGAAGGAAATCTGCCATCCTCACCTGGTCTGGCCTACATGTGATTCCAGACCCACTGCAATGTGGTTGACTCTCAATTGCTGTCTGTAGTAACAGGTTCAACTGAATGAAATGACCTAGCAAATCAAAGTCTCGAAGAAATGAAACTGGATAGAACACCCAGCATTGACCTAGCACCAGAAAAGACGACAGCAGAAACATTCCTGTTGACCCTGCAAAGTCCTCCTCGCTAACGCCTAGGGGCTAGTGCCAAAACTGAGAGCTGTCTCTCATACTTGTTAAGCAACAGCCTGACCTTTGGCAGTAAGATACAATTCAGTGAGTATGACTGTCCCAGACAGCACCATCACCATCCCTGGATACATCCTGTCCCACCAGCAGCATAGTATACAGTCGGGAGAGAGTTGCTCTAGGAGTCCTCAACATTAATTCCAGACCCATGAAGTCTTGTGGCATCAGGTTAAATATGGGTAAGGAAACCTCCTGATTACCACATACTGTCTTCTCTTAGCTGATGAATCGGTACTCCATGTTGAACTACACTTGAAGGAAGCACCAACAATGGCAAGAGCTCAACATGTACTCTGGGTGGGGGATTTCAAGGTCCATCGCCAAGTGTGGCTCAGCAGTACTACAGATCTAGCTAGTCGGGTCCTAAAGGAAATAGCTGCTAAACTGGGTCTGCAGCAGGTGGTGAGGGAACCAATGACAGAAAAACGTACTTGACCTCATACATGCCAATGTGCCAGCTGCAGTTGCATCTGTCCATGAGAATGAGAGTGACCACCACACTGTCCTTGTGGAAACAAATCCCCACCTTCACTTTTTTTTTTAAGATTAACCACGTGTAGTGTGGTGCTATTACTGTGCTAATTGGACAGACTTGGCACAGATTTAGAAACTTGACTGGGCATCCATGAGACACTGGGTGATCAGCAGCAGAATTGTACTCTGACACAATTTGTAACCTCGTGGCCTGGCATATCCCCCACTTGACCATTACCATCAAGTCTGGGGATCAACCATCATCGTTAAATGGAGAATGCAGGAGGGAATACCAGGAGCAGCACCAGGCATACCTGAAGATGAAGTGTCAACCTGGTGAAGCCACCAAACAGGACTTCTTGCATGCCAAGCAGCAAGTGATAGAGTTAAGCGATCCCACAATCAACAGATCCAATCTAAGCTCTACAGTCCTGCCACATCCAGTCGTGAATGGTAGTGGGCAACTAAACTCCTCACTGGAGGAGGAGACTCCACAAATGTCCCTCATCAATGATGGAAGAGCCTAGCACATCACTGTAAAAAGATAATGCTGAAGCTTTTGCAGCAATCTTCAGCCATAAGTGGATGATCCATCTTGGCCTCCTCCAGTGGTCCGCAGCACTATAGATAGATACCAGTCTTCAGCCAATTTGATTCGCTCCAAGTGGTACCTAGAAACTGGAGACGCTGGATACTGCAAAGGCTATGGGCCCTGACAATATTCCATCAATAGTTCTGGAGCACAGGTCTTCAGAACTTGCTGCTCCCGTAGTTACAGTACAGCTTCCAGTACAGTTACAACACTGGTATCTACCCGACCATGTGGAAAATTGCTCAATTATGTCCTGCACATAAGAAAACAGGACAAATCTGACCTGGCCAATTACTGCCCCATCAGTCTGCTCTTATCAGTAAAGTGGTGGTGTTATCAACAGTGCTATCAAGCAGCACCTACTCAGTGACGTCCAGTTTGTTCTGCCAGGGCCACTCAGCTCCTGATCTCATTACAGCCTTGGTTCAAACATGGACAAAAGAGCTGAATTCCAGAGGTGAGAGGAGAGTGACAGCCCTCTACATCAAGGCTGCATTTGACTGGGTGTGGTGTCAAGGAGCTCTAGTAAAACTGGAATCAATGGGTATTGGGGCACAAACTCCAGTGGTTGAAGTCATACCTGACACATAGGAAGATGGTCATGGTTGTCGGAGGTCCATCTCTGCTCCAAGACCCCTCTGCAGGAGGCCCTCCGGCTAGTATCCTTAGCCCAACCATCTTTAGCTGCTTCACCAATGACCTTCCCTCTTGACTCCTCTATTCACTGTCTACAAGACACAAGTCAGGAAATTGATGGAATACTTCCCACTTGCTTGGATGAGTACAGCTCCAACAACACGAAGCTTGACACCATCCCGGACAAAGCAGCCTGCTTGATTTGGCCTGTTGCCACTCCCTCCACCACCAACACTCCGTAGCAGCGGTGTGTATTATCTACAAGATGCACTGCAGAAATTCACCAAAGATCCTCAGGCAGTATCTTCCAAACCCACGACCACTTCTGTCTAGAAGGACAAGGGCAGCAGATACATGGGTACAGCACCACCTCAAAGTTCCCCTCCAAGACACTCCCCATCCTGATTTGGAAACATATCACCATTCCCACACTGTCGCTTGGTCAGAATTCTGGAATTCCCTCCCTAATGGCTGTGGGTTGACCCACAATGCAGGTGGACTGCAGCAGTTCAAGAAGGCAGCTCACCACCGCCTTCTCAAGGGCAACCAGGAACGGGCAATAATCGTGGGCATCACTGGCTAGCCAATGTCCCAAAAAAATGAGTGTTTAAAAATCATTGTAGTTGTCACCATCTGGGGTTGTGTTAACCCCAAAGGCATGTGACAGTCCCAAGTCAAATATAACCTACCTTTCTAGTCAGTTTCTTAGACTATCTCGCATGCATTCTATAAACACCTCATTCAGGCTACTGCCTAGGATTATTCTTGTCCCTTTTTATTTATTCCTCATACTTTGTCCCACATTGTGGTTACTTTTTTGGGCCTGTAGACCATTCCAATTGGTGAGTCCTTCCACAATTTCCAGTCTGCCTAGACCAATTTTAGATTCTGCTGTCGTAAACTAAGGTTATTGCTAACTATTGCACAAATACCATCCTGGATTTAACCATGCTATTCCATATTTACCTAACTTCCCACTTGAATGTTCCTAAATTTTTATTTATTTATTTTTTTTTCTCTCTGCCCCTTCCTGCTCTCTGATCCTCACTTCAAATATTTAAATTTTTTTTCTCCCTTTTATCTTTTTTGGTTATATCACCTCTTTCCACATTTGATAACCTGCTCCCACCATTAGGTTTAAGGTTCTCTACTTCCCTAGTCCTGCAGTTTGGAACAGTGGTCCCAGCCAAGTTCAGGTGTAGATTTTTCCCTACAATACAGCCTGCAATTTCCCCAGTACTGATGCCTACAAACCAGAACCCACTTACCCCATACCAGTTTTTTTTTTTTTAAGCCCCATTTTAATGTGTCTAAGTGTGTGCCCTGCTCAACGAGGCAGAATAAGTGTTTCACACTTAGATTTGGGGTATTTTCGTCCAACCTGAAAGCCAGTGGCATTCTTGAGTATCGAGCATTTAGCATGCTTGACCTTGATGGTTTAAGTTTTTATATTGCAATTCCCAGTTCAAGAATAACTAGGATCTTTAGACTAGATTTTAAATCTAGTTTCTCAAGAAATAGAATCTGTCATCCTTATTTCTGAAATCTGAAAGGGCTTAATGAACCTTTTAATTTCTCTGAAAATAAAGATTGGGGATAAAGGTAAATTGTATTTCCCTTTTTTGGATGTCAGAGTCGAATGCCAAATACAGACTCTTTAAGGAGTTGAACTTTCATTTAAATTAGCACACTTTTAGGTGTTCTGTTTAACTTGATGAATAGTAAATCATTTTTGTGACTTGCTACCATTTTCTAGAGATATCTAAACTTCATTTGTCTCTTTATAGACAAATCCTGCTTCGACGCGCTCTTCAATTCTGAAGACATGCAAGAAATTACACTTCATTTTGCTGTTTATCATGTTAATGCACCTGGTCAGCAAGAGGGCGCTCCAACTTTTCCAGCTGGGTAAGGATGACCGTTTCCATCCTGTACTTAGCCAATGATATAAATAATATTTTTGTTACTTTTGTCATTGGCAACCTTTGAATTTACCCTGTTCTAAAGCTCCTTTTTTTGAAGGTCTTGGTGGTGAACCAACATCTTGATCTGCCTGCAGCCTGCATAATGAGTACACAATGTTAAATCAGGTGCTTGAATTAGTCACCTCTCTAGTTATATTCTTAGACCGTTTTTCATATCTGTTTAGTACAATTGAGTGACTTGATACAGTCATTTCAGAAGTCAGTCAGATGCTGTGGGTCTGCATGTAGGCTTAAACCAACAGAGCTGATTTCTCTTTAAAGGCCACCTATCCTCCTCTCTACCACAGTTGTTAAATAGAAATGGTAGGTTTTTGAGGATTCTGCACATCAATTTCCCAGTTTTTTTTTTTTTTGTATTTGGTACAAGAAACTTCAAATTATGACAACGTTTCTCTGCTCATTTTGAATGTGAATTGCTGTGTCTTGGTGTCTCTCCTTTCTCCCAACACAGATCCTGTGCGGCTGACTGCTTGTTTCACCAATAAATAAGCATTTGTCTGCCTTTTCTATACCCATGACCATCTTCTATACTACCTCTGGGTATTCTAAACAGAAATGTAAATCCATTTATTTTAGCCTTCATTCTGTACCCTATGAATTTTAATCTCATGGAGTTAATGCCCTTCTGAGCACAGTAGTGACACCAGTGTACCCCTTGTTTACAACAATGTCTTTTAATTTTTGTGCTGGGAGCTGCGTGAATAATGTAAAGCAAAGTGTTGGAGATACTTATCAACTGATCTGGCAACATCTGTGGTGAGAGAAAGTCAGTGTTAAAGTCCAATATGCTGTTCAGAACCCCAAATAATTTGAATCCCTTATTTTGCTAATAATAGACATCCTGACTGCAGTGCAATTCAACAATAGGTTATCCATCTTTTTCTTTAGTTTCAATGTTGTTATTAAATAAAACCACAAGTTATCTTTTACATATAATTAGCCCAAGCCTGTGTTGATTTGCATCTACGTCAGGACTATCTGTCAGTTTTCAATTTTGAGGTTTCCATTTATCTTGCATGTTTTTAATCCAATTTCTAATGCATAGATGTAAGAAATCCATTACACGCCAGATGATCGAACAGTGCAGTTTTGAAACTACTGTGTCTTTTGCGTCTGATTTTGTAGATACCAGTATCCATCAATGGACCAAATGTCTGAAATGCTTCCATCTATTCTGAAGCACTTTGGGTAAGATTTAAAATTGTACAATTTTTCATACTACAAGCATCAATATTCTGTTAGGGGAAGATTACAACTGTGGTGGCTTAGTGTTTAGCACTGCTGCCTCATAGCGCCAGGAACCCAGGTTCGATTCCACCCTCGGGCAACTGTCTGTGTGGAGTTTGCACATTCTTCCCCATGTCTGCGTGGTTTCCTCCCACAGTCCAAAACAAAATGTGCAGGCTAGGTGGATTGGCCATGCTAAATTGCCCACTGTGTTCAGATGATGAGATAGGTTTGCGTGGGATGCTCCGCGGGTTGGTTTGGA
>NC_063335.1:95777309-95789366 GCF_021869965.1 Rhincodon typus | reverse complement strand
CTTGTTAGGCCGAAGGGATTCTATTCTGTTTAATGTGCTGTAATTCTCAGCTTGTCTTAGGTTTCAATATGTTCTGTTTGCATGAACTGTTGGACTTGAAGTTGCCACTGTTTGTATGCACTCCCAAGAATGGAGCAAACAGTCTTGCCCTCAATAAAAAGCTGCAGGTGCTCAAGTCACTCTTTTTCCACAATTCTTTTTTCCAGTTGATGTGAAGCTAGTAACGTTTGCTGAAACCTATTTATGTTCTGCTCTCATTCAATACTCATTAGAAGCCTATGCTTGATCAGAGATTGCCATAATGTTGGGAATTGGAATTTTTAAAGTTGTTTTGCTCCATCCCACAATTCTTTCCCTGCACTAACTCTCCAAAGCCAGAACCACATGTTTGTGTTGAACAAATTAGAACCTCTTTCAGTCCAGAGTTTTATTTTTGGAATAATTTGTGACTTCTCACTTCTTGGCTCAAACTCTGAATCCAGGCCTAAAGTGCTATTAAGGCTTCTGTATATTTTTTCCTAGAAACCATCCATTTAAGTAATCACTATTAATTTCAGTAATTATGGAAAAACATTTTTTCACTTTTAGAGTTCGTTTTTTTTTTTTTTTTTTCAAATTTAGACCAGCATGCATTCTTTTAGACTCCCAAATTATAAGGTCATGGCACTTCTGTTCTGGTGCAGATGGTTAAAATTCTGATTCTGTCCTTCAGTGTGAAGAGCATTATTGGAATAGGAGTTGGAGCTGGTGCATATATTCTGACTAAATTTGCTGTAAGTGGTACTTTTCTTGTTCACTTAAATGCTCTAGGGGTAACTTTTTATAGGCCTTCACTTTTAAGTGAAGGGCCTCATCCACCACTAGTTTACCTTTATAAATTCATGGTTAAGTAAATTTTTAGACCATGTTTTTGTGGAGTTGGTCCTAGGAAGAAGTCATTAAAACGATGGGCGGGACACTATTCCAGAATTCCTGCCATTCCCATTTCTTAGTTATTTTCATCAATTTAAGGATGCAGGTAAAAAGTCTACATGTAAGCACTCCTTGTCGCAGGTTCTGTTGTGGGAATGGATGTTTTAAATTCTGTAGTTTTGAAATCAGTCCAGTTGTGAACAGGACACCATGTTCACGGCTCCCCTCCAAAGGAATGGTCAGGAAGCAAAAATACATTAGACATTTAACATTCCTTTTGGAGAAAGGTGTTCCTTTTTGCCACCTTGTGAAGATATTAGTAATTTTTTTTTTTTTTTTTAAGAAATCTCTTTAATCCACCTCATACCTTGTCCAAATAAATATGAATTGAAAAATAGCTCCTTCAAAGAACAAATAAGGGATTAAGATATTCACCATAATCTTTGGAACAGGCCTTTGCTCAGCCAAGATTCGATTTGAAGCCATGTGAAAACTTGCACTAGTTGACAGTTGTCAAATGGCCTCATTATGAAACCTTGGTTTCCTTATACTGGTGGGGTGGTGGGGGGGTGGCGGCGGGAGAGAAAGTGGTAAAAGGGGAAATGAGAGTTACTGGTTCTGACAATCCATGATTAAAACTGGTTCAAAGTCTTGGTTAATAGAATTTAACCACCTAATCAACCAGGTTTGTTATCTGCCTGTCTGGCCACCTCAGGCCAGTATCTGGAGATGTGCCTTCTACCTCTCAGCTATGATAATAGCCTGGGCAACTCCTTTTAGGGCTGGCACAAGGTTGAAAAAATTCAAGACTCCTAATACCAAAGCCTTGATGAAAATTTTGACCTAAATTTTTTTGTAATCCATTTATGAAATGTGCTCAATTTATTTGTAACATTTCTTTATTTTTTCCCTCTCTTTCAGTTGACCTTTCCTGATCTTGTTGAGGGGTTATGCCTCATTAATATTAATT
Organism: Rhincodon typus; assembly: GCF_021869965.1. Lineage (NCBI taxonomy): Eukaryota > Metazoa > Chordata > Chondrichthyes > Orectolobiformes > Rhincodontidae > Rhincodon > Rhincodon typus. Next base: position 95,787,484 of record NC_063335.1, on the reverse strand, counting down.
GCTGTGCTGAAGGTTGGATGGACTGGGCAGCAACTAAGGTAATGCAGTGTGAGAGACAATCTACTAATTAAGATATTGTGATCCAGTAATAGTCAAACCGCTTGACAGAACTTGCCTGCTGATTGTTGAATTATGCCCAATGTTATGTGGCTAGTGTTTTCACCAGATTTATTTTGATTGTGTTGGTATCCATACACTTGGTAGAATTCTACAGTTAGACCACTTTTTTAATGCACTTTTGTTATCCCCTGTTTGTCATTCAGTTGCACATTTTCTTTGTATACGATTTTAAAATTACTTTTAACAGAACTGTCATTGGCTAGTAGCCTTCTAAGATTTAGGTGGATCAGGGAGAGGTATCCTTAATTTAAAACTAAAATACAAGTGTTGTCCCATTTCTGAAATGTCATCTAGTTTGAATTGTGATTCTTGAGGTGCTTGAATCAAAGTTGTTGGAAGTTGCATCCTCAGGCTCCAGGTGTCACACCTGACTGCTCGATCTGTTGAAGATCAGCTTGATTACATCGTGTCTTCACCTCCCCCACCACATGATGGTGGGCCCAAAGGGGAAAAAGTAACACCACAACACAAACAAAGGCCCTGTCAACAGTATGATTTAGTGGTAATCTCCATATTTTAGAAGTAAATACAGATCTGTGATCAACTTGCAGAGAATGATGTGCATGATTGAGCTATGCCAAAACCAGAGAGAAAGCTTGTTGATGTGCCTGCTCGTCAGAGTGTGAGTAAGATCCAAGGCAAGTTTGTTTTTAAAATTGTTCTGCGATAGAAGATTGAAATGAAGAACTCCATTGGGGTGTGCCATGATTAGAAAGCATTGATGGTCATGACCATCAAATGTCTTGGCCAATTATTCCAGATAGGCATGCAACAAAAACAGTTCATTAATCATGGTAGACTCTCTCTATCATAAACTACGAGATGATTATCAGATTATCAGATAGTCATGAAGAATTCTGAAAGTATTTGAAAATTTTCTACGACAATGTTTGAGGATCTAGTCAGAGATCAGGTTGTTTTGGATCTAGGAATGTGCAATGAGAGGTTTAATAAATGATCAGAGTTTTTTTTTTAAAAAAAAAAAAAAAAAAAAAAAAAAAAAAAATCCCCGAGAAAACTGTGACCAGAACATGTGGAATTTTGTATTAGGTTTGAGGGGGAGGAACTTGGGCCAGAAACCAGTTTCAAGCTTAAGTAAGGGTAACTTGTTTTTAAGGGGTCAGGGCACAACTGGCTTGAGTGACTGGAAAAGTAGTTTAGCAGCAAAGACCGTTGAATAACAATGACAGGTATTTTAATAAAATAGCTAATGGCTCTCAGCAAAAATATATCCCATTGAGAAGGAAGGATTCTAGGAAGAGGATAAGCCATCTTTGATTTAACCAAGAAAGTTAAAGATGGCAGCAATTGTATGTGGTTTTTTTTTCAATATGGTAAGCCAGAAAATTGTGAAACCAACAAAAGACTACCAAAAGAGAAGGTGAACTTCATACCATTTCACTTCTGGCCTCATGGTGTCTGAATTCACAAACTTCCAGTGTATCCTGAGGTGCTCCTGTGTACTTTTCCTGATAAGGAGTCAATGATCCAAATTTGAGCAAGCAGTTTTAGGCCTTTTTTTTGACCACCTCCAGCAGCACTGTAGCAAGACATGTTTCACCCTCTGAATCTGCACCAATTGCTGTATTTCATCTTTATATAGGATAAATTCAAATTGAATTTTGGTACAGAATCTATAATTCAGGTAGACCTAGTAAGAAAGTTCTACTTTAACATGGGTGCTTTTAGTGTACCATGGTTGTCCCTTGTTACAATGTTGGCTTCTGAAATTACTGACTTTTCCTTTTAAAAGAAAGGCTGAAACATAAACGGATGTTTCATTTTGGACCTTTTTTATTCCATTTTCTGTTCCAGTTGTTTGACCTCCTGACTTTTTCATAGCTTATCATTCTCATCAATACTATTAGATGTTAATAGTGAATGTGCCTTTTTGAATTCTGTTAGTAATCTTATCAGCTCTAAGTACTGTAGTGACAAGTCTGTTTATACAATATAATCTGTAGTAAATAATTGCTTTTGGCTCTTTCTTTTCCCATCTGACTGAAATTGGGTAGATTGGAAGTTAAAATGAAGGTATTTACTTTTGACTGTCTAATCGCACTGCCTTCCCATATTAACTTGATCTCTGGGGTATCTGCATTAAATATGAAGATTAGTTCCACACTCTTTACTAGTTTATGGCCTGATTTGGGAAGGCTTATTGTGTTCTCTTTTTTAGAGCTATGCAATTCTTTCCACTGCCATACTCCACAATTTTTTTTTTTTGTTTTGCTTCCCAGGTCAGAATTTTTTTTCTTAAATTAGATAGCAATTCTAAGTAACTTTCTCTCTCACTGTTTTTAATGCATCCAGGTCTTTTGCGACTTAAAGCAAAATCCTTCATGTCTCCTCTTGGATTTATACACCACAACCTTTTAAATCTGTTCTTCTGATTTTCTGTCACTTCTTGAGTAGAAATATATCATCCTATTATAAAAATCGATGTTAATTTTAAATATCTCTTTCAATCTCCTCATAACCTTCTCTGCTCCAAGAACAATCCCAGCACTGCCCCGCCACCCGAATAACCGAAATTCATAATCTTGGTATAATAATTTTACCCAAGCCCTTTGTATTTTTCTTTATCATGATGCTCAGAATAGGTCACAACTGTGTAGTTGAACTCTAACCAGTGATTATATTTTTAATGTCCAAGTGTTTGTGTGTGTGTTTTTTTTTCAACTAGGCACAAGAAAAAATACCCAAGAGTCCTGTATGCTGTTCAAAAACAGATTCCAATTGTCCTGCTACCCTCCAATTTTTAAAGAACATCTCTCCATAAGCTTTTAACTACATGTTAAAATGTTAATCGGGTGATTGGTGTGAATGCATTAAGCATAAGCTAGATGCATCTAAGAAAAGATAGGATGGTTGTGTGGATAGAGGCTCATGTGGTGGATAAATATTAATACAGACTGATTTGAGCCACCTGACTTGGTACAGCACAGATGAACAATGAGACACAGCAATGTATTTACTTTAGATACACTTTGTAATAGTAAGGAGCACATTATTATAAGTTAAGCCCATTTAACCAATGTGTTTCTGACCTGAAGTCTCTTGCTATCTTAGCATCCTATTTCCTGAGGAGAAGATGAAACAGGTGTTGTGTATTATGAAGATTAAGCTATTGGTTTGTTTTTGTTTTCTCCCAGATTACTGGTTGGACCTCTAACCTGACAGATATTGTACTCTCTCATCTGTTTGGAAAGGTGAGTTCAGTATCTTGCATAGCATACATGGCATAAATATGCTTATGCAACATTTTGTGTTGGACGTCATCGTATCTCTGGACCATTTTAGATTGTTCTTTTTCTAAAGAAAACTAGCAGTTGATTTATCACCTTCAAATTCCTCTCTTGCCCTTGATTTTGACTTTTTTCTTTTGATCAAATCTTCTTGAGAGGAACTACGTTTTTTGAGGTGGTCAAGCAGGGCACGGAATGTATGCTGGGTGAGGATCTTGAATTTGAAATGAGATTTATTAGTACCCAAGCTGACTCATTCTTGAGGAATGTAGCTGGCAGACTGAATTTGCAGGAAAAAGCTTCACTAACTTGATGTCATTCTCAACATATATTTATTGCAGACACTAGTTCATTTATATGTAACTGTTTCATTTAGTATGCTACCCCACTGTATTGTGGCTCCCACTTTGCCCAGTAACCTTTTTCATGTACCATGTTGTCATTTAGAAATCAGGTCAGTTTGTTATTTTATCAAAGAACATTAATAAACTGGTTAAACATGACTTTTCTGCTCCTTGGATGCTGTCTGACTGGCTGTGCTTTTTCAGCTCCACATTTATTGACTGTAGATTCCAGCATCTACAGTCCTTACTGTTTCCTTTTTAACAAATGCATGTTGACTCCTCACAGTTACTTTGAATTTTTATGAAGTTATTTAATCAACCTAACCCCTCAACATCAGTGTCAAATTCAACTGGCCTATAGTTTCATCTTTCCATTCTTGAATAGAGGAATTATTGTTTGTTTCCATTCGGTTGGACCCCTTTCAGACTCAGCAAATTTTGCAACATTAACACTTCATATCTATCTCATAGGGTCTGAGGAGGGTGGCCAAAGCTGAAGTCTGAGCCTGGGGCTTGTTATACCACAGCTCCATCAGATTTTTCTGTAACACTTCTTTTCTTTTTTTTCTCTCTCCCTTCCTTTTCCATGTCCTGACTTGTAACTATTTATACACTCTCTCTGATGAAGCCAATATATCTGTTTCCATATACCTGTAAAAACTAATTCTTAAGCTCACAGCACAGTTTCTGAACCCCAGGGAACAGAGCAGGCAGCATTGCATTTTTGTATGGTCCTGTTTGTTTGTTTGTTTGGTTTTTGCTCTTGCACTGAATTCCTTTCATGCATTCTTCCACCCCCATCCCCGACTCCTGTTTGCAGGATGTCCAAGTGAAGCTAACAGTGTGTTCAGATTTGGCCAGAACTCTGTGGCTTTGGACTCTGTGCTGTTGATTTCAGATGTGTATTCAATAACTGAATTCTAAAAGAGAATTGTTTAAATGGCAGCTACCACTTTAATGTCCTTGAATGGAAACCTATGTTTTAAAAAAAGAGGTTAATGGCAGTTGGCTGAGGAGAAAAATCTTCCAGCAGCACGAAGACTTTGCAACAATGAAGCATTGTTAGTGGCCCAACCGTATTTAACTGATTCTTCAATGACCTCTGGTCAGAAATGCAGTAGATTGCTGATTTCCTTTTATATCTACATTCACGTGATCCCAAGGCAACACTTAATAAAAGATCAAGAACTCTATAGCTTGTTGTGATAAGTTGAGTTGCAATTTCAGTTGATGGTCACCTCCAACATGTTTTATCCCCACCCTGTTCTACACTGGTATTGCCATTTGTAGAGATTCCCACTGACCAGAGTACTTCAATGTATGCCCATCTTCAATGTTAACTTTCCAACTAAGTAAATTTCAAGCCATCTGTTATGGAATGCCTAACTTCTCTCAAACATGTTTAGAATAGAGAATTTAGCATAATTTGCATATATGTATTATCTATCATTGGAGTACTCCATCTACAGGATTTCAAAACAGTAACTTTAAGGTTGCTGCAATGTTTTGCTGCCTTGTGATTTCTCTGCCACTCTGTTAAAAGTTTCAATGCTGTGAGATTAACATATTGCACACTTTCCTAACTTGTGGGCATCTAATGCTGTTCTGTCACCTTTTCTGGTACAACATCTAGCTGTTCCCTCTTTTTTTAATGAGATCAAAGCATTTGAAGAACGGCTTTGGGCCCTTTTTGGAGGGGAGTGTAAATAAAAGAATGCATCTGAAAATTAATCATCTAGAACTTTGCCTGGAGAAGTAAGATTTGATCATAGAATCATGGATTATAGAATCCCTACAGTGTGGAAACAGACCCTTCGGCCCAACAAGTTCACACCGACCGTCGGAACATCCCACCCAATCTAGCATCCCTGAACACTACGGGCAATTGAGCACAGCCAGTCCACCTAGCTTGCACGTCTTTGGATTGTGGGAGGAAACCAGACGAAGCCCATGCAGACACAGATTCGATTTCACCCGTGGGTGAATGTGTGTGGAGTTTACAAGTTCTCCCTAAGTTCCTGGTGCTGAGGCAACAGTGCTAACCATTGAGCTGCTGTGCTGCCCAGTGATAGAAATGCTTTGTCAGAGTGAAGCATGCCTTGCAAATTTAATTGAATTTTTCAAGGTGACCATAAGTGTGTACATGAAGGAATTGGATGTGGAATTCAGCCAAGCCTTTAACAACATCCTAATATGGATGAATGACTTGAAGGGAAAAGCACTAGGTATCCAGGATAACGTAACAAGTTGGATCCAAAATTGGCTTAGTGGTAGCAGATGGATGGTGGTGATAGAAAGCTGTTTGGTTGGAGAACAGTATCCAGTGATGCTATCCAACTGACACCAATCCTCTGCTAGCTTGTGATCCCCATAGTATACCACTGGACCCAGCGTGAGTTTAATTCTACATCGGCTGAGGTTACCTTGAAGGACTACTTCTCCTTTTGCCTGAGGCATTGTGACCCTTAGTTAGACATGAGTTTTAGAATGTGTAGGGATAAGTATGACTGGAGATTATCTAGTTGGCTGACAGTGAGGAACGTGGTCTTAGGTTTCAGGAGGATATAGACTGTACGATCAGATGAGCAGATAAGTGGCAAATGGGATTTAACCCTGATAAGGTACTTTTGAGTACTTGTTGTCATATTTCTTTCAATGAGCAGGACACCAGGAAGAACAGTGAGATCTTGGGATGCTTGTCCACAGTTGGCTGCAAAATAGGCTTATGGTAGTTAAGAAGACATGGAGATACTTGCCTTTATCAGTTGTGGCATAGATTAAGACCTGTTGGAGCCGTATAGAATTTGAGGCTACATCTGGGGCACTATATAGGAAGGGTGTGATGGCACTGAGGAGCTCCACCAGGATGTTACCCAGCATGGAGCATCCTCTCTTTGAAGAAAGGCAGGATAAATTGATGTTGTTTAGCGCAGAGAATCCTGAGAAGGGAACCTGCTGAGGTCCAAGTCAGATCTACAGCATGGCAAAAGGCCCTTTGGCCCATTTGAATCTTGTCAGTCTAAAACACACACCCAACTATAATCCCATTTTGCATGTAAGCTTGTGCATTGCAAGTGCACATTTAAATACAGGCAGTGAGTTCCACATTCCCAACACACACTCTGGGTGAAAGTTTTTTTCTCTCCTCTCCTCCTCCTCTCCTCCTCCTCTCCCTCTCCCTCTCCCTCTCCTCCCCGCCCTAAATCTATGCCTCTCTATCATTGATTCCTCCACCAAAGGGAAAATTTCATTCCTGTCTACACTATTAACGCCCCTGATAATTTTGTACATCTCAATCATGTACCCTGCCATCCCACACGCTCACCATTCTCTGCTCTAGGGAAAACAACTCCAGGGTGTCTGTCTGTGTGTGTCTCTGAACTGTACTTTCCAACCTGTGACATCCCAGTAAATCTCCTCTGCGCACTCTCCAGTGCTGTCACATTCCTCCTATAATGTGAATTCCAGAACTGCACTGCATGTTTAACCAACATTTTGTGCAGTTACAGCATAATCTCCCTTTTAAACACTCTGCCTTGGATAACAAAAGGCAAAATTTATTAACTTTTTTTATGGCTTAAGATTTGAGGGGCATGGGCAGGGTGACTAGAAAGCATCTGTTCCCCCTTTTTATTGAAGAGTCGATGACCAGGATACATAATGTTAAGATGAAAGGCAACAAGTTTAGCTGATTTGAGGAATTGTTTTTCATGTGAAAAATGGTGGGAATCTGGAAAGCACTGCCTAGAAGGGCAGTTGAGTTGAGAAACCTCAAACTTTAAGTGCTTATCCAATTACTTTTTAAATGTCAACATTTAAGACTGGGCCAAGTGGTGGAAAGTGGGAATGGCATAGTTTTTGGTGCCATTCTGAGGGTCTTTTCCTGTACTTGTACTTGTGATTCTCTGATACGTGAATTTGGCAGCATTACACATGAACAATGAACAAAAAGCTCCCAGGTAATTGCTGTACAAACAAAATAAAAGATCGTCATTGTCTTTTAGATATGTTGTGAAATATCTAATTGCCTATGACATTTTGCCAAGATTGTGGCAACACTAAATTTTTAATACAAAAGTAAAATATTTAAGTGCTGGAAACCAGAAATATTAGTAATTCTCAGATCTGGCAGCATTTGTGGAGATGTCAACTGTTTCACTCTACACAATGCAGTCAAACCTGCTGAGCATTTGTAGTAGTTTTTTCCTCTTTTCGCCTGAAAGTTGTTTTTGTGTTGCATATAAAAAGCTGTTTTTTTTTTTTTTTTAAAATGTAAAAGTTTGTCAATCCATTCCAACAAACCAATATTTACCTTTTTTACCAGAGTTGATTAAACTACCCCTGTGATTTATGATTTTGTAATTAACACTGTTTAATATTTGCAATCTGTTTTCAGGATGAAATGCATTCTAATCCCGATTTGATCCAGATGTACCGCTCTCACATTACTTCTGAGATTAATCACAACAATTTGCAACTTTTTGTTGATTCATACAACAGGTACAGTAGCACTAGATCCTTTTTTTCCCACAAGTAATTAACTATGACCCAAGTAAAGGCTCTGTTCTGTGAAGCACAAAACTTTTTTAATAAAAGTATCAAGCACACTTGTAGTTTGTTTTCAGTAAGGCAGTAGTTGTGGCATAACCGTAGACCTCTAAGGTTCCCCTCGAGCTAGGAAAGGGAAAACAGTGCTTTGTTCCTCGCTTGACAGTAAATGCATGCAAAGCATCTCTAGAAAAACTGATCCAAAGGTTGGGAGGAGTTCCATTGTGATCACCAGGGGAAAATGCACTAGAAGAAATAATCGGACTTAAACTGAAAATCCTGCATTCTGGGATCATGAGTGGCTTAAAGATGGTGAATGAATTAAGTTGTAATGCCCCAAACTTCCCCCTACTATAGAGTACTGCGAAATTAAAAGGAAAGCAAATGTAGGACCACTATTGGAGGAAACAAGCCAATTATTCTGAATGTATCGTTGGCAAAATGATCTCTATTTTAGAAAACAGCAGGCTGTTTCCGAAAACACAATATCAAGTTGAGTCAGCAGAGGTTTTTGAAAGGGAGATGGTGTTTGACAATTTTTTTGTGTGTAAAAGGTAACCAGAAATGTAGTGTTCGAATTTCTAAAAGGTAAAAGTAACTTTATAAGATGTGAACTCCTGATAATTGGGTGATTTATATTAGAATGGGTGACTTGATTAACCATGAGAAGCAAAATTGGGATAGCCGAGTCAAATTCAGGTTGAAATATTTTAATTAGTGCTTTCCACTCTTTACAATTTGTATTAATGACTTGGATGAAGGGATTGACTATTGTAACCATATTTGCAGACAATTCAAAGTCTGCAAAGGGATTTAGATAACTTAAAGAACCATGGGTGCTAGAAATCTTAAAAAATACAAATTCTTGAAGAAACTTGGCAGGTCTGGCAGCATCGGTGGACGAAACAGTTAATATTGAGTCCAGTGACTCTACTTCAGAACTGCAGATTTGTAGAATCCAAGGAATGTTGGAGCCCTAAGCAGTGCATTTTTTTTTTCATTCATGGGATGTGGGCATTGCTGGTTGGACCAGGATTTACTGCCCATCAGTAACACTCCTTGAAGATATTGATGAGCTGCCTTGAACAGCTGCTGTCCATATACTGTAGGTAGACCCACAATGGTGTCAGGGCTCACGTTCCATGATTTTGGTCCAGTAACATGGAAGGAACTGTAATATATTTCCCAGTCAAGATGATGTGCAGCTTGAATTGAAACTTAAAGGAAATGGCATTGTCTGGCAACTGCCTCTTTTAACACTCCTCTGCCTGAATGTGAACTCAGGTCCTGGGATTTGATTTGATGCATTTGTTTTTGCCGATACCTTTTCTGATTTTTAAAAAATAACACCTACTCTACTCTTAGACTCTAGGTTACCTTCCATTTCTAGCATCTAATTCTTCTTCTCTGTGAAGACTGACATCAATACACAACTTTCTCTTTTTTGGGGTGTGTGGGGTGTGGATGTTTAGGCGTTGATTAACTTTATCAGGCATGCAATAGTATCTGGGAACTCTGTCTACAGCATCGAAGAACAGCCCTTCGACTCAATGAGCCCATGCCAGTGAAAATTACTTAGCATTACTAAACCCATTTTCCAGCACTTGGCCCAGAGCCTGTTATGCTTCGGCATCACAAATGTACATATAAATAATAAACTTGAGGATTTTTACCTCTGAGATAGTAGGAACTGCAGATGCTGGAGAATCTGAGACAACAAGGTGCAGAGCTGGATGAACACAGCAGGCCAAGCAGCATCATAGGCAGGCTGACATTTCGGGCCTAGACCCTTCATCAGAAAAGGGGGAGGGGAAGGGGGCTCTGAAATAAAGAGGGGGAGGCGGATAGAAGATGGATAGAGGAGAAGATAGGTGGAGAGGAAACAGACAGGTCAAAGAGGCAGGGATGGAGCCAG
>NC_063335.1:95652067-95777209 GCF_021869965.1 Rhincodon typus | reverse complement strand
GGGGCGGATAGAAGATGGATAGAGGAGAAGATAGGTGGAGAGGAAACAGACAGGTCAAAGAGGCGGGGATGGAGCCAGTAAAGGAGAGTGTAGGGGGGGAATTAGGGAGGGGATAGGTCAGTCCAGGGAGGACGGACAGATCGAGGGGGCGGGATGAGGTTAGTAGGTAGGAGATGGGGGTGTGGCTTGAGGTGGGAGGAAGAACAAGTTAGGGAGGCAGGGATGAGCTGGGCTGGTTTTGGGATGCGGTAGGGGGAGGGGAAATTTTGAAGCTTGTGATATCCACTCTACCTACTTTACAGGCAAAGAGTTCCAGTTTCCAGCCACCTCCTTGCTCCTTCCCTTTTAAATCTGTGCTGTTTGGTCATTTTTATCCCATTGGTAGAAGATCCAAAGTTTCTTCCTATGCCCCCAATCAAGCCTGGTCTTTCTGCTTCAAGTCAAACACCCCAGTTAGTAATCTCTCTCCATAAACTAAAACTCCCCAGCCTGGGCAACATGCTGGTAAATCTGAAATTGTTGGAAAAGCTCAAAAGGTCTTGCATCATCCTTGGAGAGAAACCTGTTAACATTATCGAGTGACCTTTCCTCAGAACTGTTAACTCTGATTTCTCCCCACAGATGCTGCCAGACTTGTTGAGCTTTTCCAGCGATGTCTATTTTTGTTTGATTTGCATCATCTGCAGTTCTTTCGGTTTTTATCCTGGTAAATCTCTCTAGAGTGCAATCGCATACGTCCTATAATGCAGATTTCCTGATTTGCACACAGTAGTCCAGCTGTGGCCTAACAAATTCTAGCAGAACCTCCCTGCTCTTAAACTGTGACTCCTTTAATAAAGGCAAGTATCCTATATAACTCCTTAGCCAATTTGTCTACATGCCCTGCTACCTTTTAAGGGTCCAGTATACACGCACACCAACATCCTTCTGATCTTCGGTGCTTACCAGGGTCCTACCATTCATGACTTATTCCTTTTGCCTTGTTTGTCCAGCCCAAATGTCATACCTGTCTGGATTGAATTCCATTTGTCACTGATCAGCCAATCAGATAGTCTATATCCTCCTAATCTAAGGCTGTCCTCCTCACTGTTTACCACCCCACTGACTTTCATATCATCTGGAAACTGATTAATCCTCCTACATTCAATTCTACTTGTATATGTATACTTACAGCTTTAACACTGCTTCAAGCAAGAGCTTCAATTGATCCCTGTGGAACCTCACTGGACACAGGATTCCAATCACAAACACGCCTTAACTATCACCCTCTGCTTTGTGCACTTCTTCAGTTCTGGATCCAATTAGCCAAATTTGTTTGCATCCCATGGCTCTCAACGTTTTGCTGTCAGACTCCCGTGAAGTACCTTATTAAAAGCCTTGCTGAAGTCCACGTAGATTGCCTAATGCCTTGCCTTATCTATGCACCTGGTCACCTTGGAAAAATTCGATCAAATTGGTTAACACAACCATGCTGACGGTGTTCTTGATTTAATCTGCATTTGGAGAAGGCAGAGATTAATTCTGCTGCTTGTCCGTCTTACCATAATGGAGATGAATGCATATTATTCATTTAGAGTTCTATCAATGTCCTCTGGCTCCAGTCACAAATTACCAGTGTTATCCTTAATGACCCCTGCTCTTTCCCTAGTTGCCTATTTACCCTTTTAAAGTAATTGTCAAATAATTTAGGATTTTCCTTTTTTAACCCCATTATTCTTTCTTGTTCCTTTTTTTTTGTCTCCTAGCTTCCTATTTTTAATTTTGCTGTTAATGTATTCCTTTAGACTTCAGTAATTTTAAATCCTTGGTATCTATCACAAGCCTCCCTTTTTTTTTTGTCCCTTTTGTTTTAAATCTAATCATGTATATCTCTTTTGATGTCCAGGATTCATGACTTCTTAGTCCCAACCTTTTGTTAGAAAATTACAGCACTACTCTCCCTCATTTCTCTGTCCCACTGTTCCGACAAATTTAACTTAATGTCTGCACCTGGCCCACTCTGGCTAAATCATACCTGATCTTATTAAAATTATCCTCCTGCTAGTTTAGAACTTTTTAATGTCAGGTTCATCCTTGTCCTTTTTCCATTACAATATTGAATCTAGCAGATTTATGATAACTGTATCAAAAGCTCTTGCACTAATACTTTAACCACTTGCCTGGCCTCAGTAATCTTTTTTTTTAAAAAAAAAAGTACAGGACTGTCCCCTGCCTTACAGGGCCTTCTACATACTGGCTTTAAAAGCTCTCCTAGGTATATATTAAGAATTACACTCCCTCTAACCCTTTCACACAGACTACCCCAGTTAATGTTGGAAGTTGGAAACCCCCTATTATCACTACCCTATTACTTTTCTGAAATATGCCTACATATCTGTTTTATTTCACTCAGACTATATCATCCCAGCAACATGATGGCTCCTCCTCCTAGATTTTAAGTTCTATCCATTTGGCTTCATTTGAGGAGCCTTCTAGGATCCCATCCCTCCTTTCTGCTGTGATTGATTCCGTGATTAGTATTGTAATGCCTGCTTCTCTTTTACCTCTTTCTTTGTCTCTCCTGAAAACCCTATATTATGGAATATTGAATTAACAATCCCCCACCTGCCCGGGAACCATGTCTCAGTGATAGCAATGACTTCATACCTCCATAATTTGATTTGTGCCCTTGATTCATCTGCCTCATTCGCTGTTGTCTTACATATAAATAAATACCATCCAACCTTGTGACTCTCCCTTGTGCCACCAGTCACCTGCCTGTTTTTTATTTTTGTCAGATTTCAGCTCTTGGTCTCTCTCTTGCACTCTCTCCCCTTCAGTGAGGCTCATTGCTGCATGCCGGGTTTGCGTTTCCTAACACATCTGGTGGGGTTGGGTTAAAACTTCCAGAAGCTCTAATATGAGATCACTGTTATTCATGCTAGCTGTACACGTTAAACCAGCATAGTATGATGTTTGAAATTGTCTCCATCTTAATTGCAAATTGTTGGGAATGCAGGTAGAGGATGATGGGAGATCTTGATATAGTTGCACTCAAAGAAGTGATAATTGTTGTTTAATGTGCAGTTGGAACATATAAAATACATGCCTGAAATATTACTGTTTGAAACAGTATTGATGTGTACTGTGCTTCTCAGCCCAATAATAGGGTTTGGAAAAGATGTAAAGATGTGTGAATTATACAAGGGAAAGCGCCTTCTGTCTTGCTAACTTTTAAACTTTTTTTTCTTCTTTTGTAGTCGAAGAGATCTAGATATTGAGCGCCCCCTTCCTGCAGGGCAGCACCATCATCACCAAGGTCTTACTTTACAGTGAGTTTGTATGGAGTTCCTCCTTTTGAATCCAATGTTTAATTTGGAATGTTGGATGGGAACTAGTCTGTTTTGTTGTGAAGTTTATAATGGTATTAAGAAGGTTTTGGGGTCATGTAAATGAAATAGTCAGTGAGCCATGTGGGGGACAATTTCACAAACCTGTTGCACAAGTCCAACTTCATAAACAGTTCAACTTTCAGTCAAGAAGCGAGGTTGTCATCGACTGCAGCTACAGCTGTTTGGTCCACACTGGATGACTAGGTCTTGATCTTGTAATAAACAAGGGACCGAGGATCCTAGTAGGGGTTGAGGGGTAGTGGCTGTGTGGTTTTTTCCCTTTAGAAGGGATAGAGTTGGGTAGATACAGTATGGGGGACATGAGTTGGTTGCAGTGAGGAGAGGGGTATTTGGGACTCCTTCATTAGGAAAACCAGTTGGGACTTGATTTTGAGTAGTGCAAGTTGGTGTATGTTACAAAGGTCGTTTGGCTGACTCAGCCTATGTAAAGATGTAATCTACCTCCTTGAATCAGTTGGTTGGCCTATCTATACTTCAGCTTAGAACAAGATTTATTTTTGGGTTGGGAGTTGGATCACTTTCTAACTTGAACCTGTTCCCTTTCTTTATCTTAGGAGTGTAAATTTTTTTCAGCCTTTTTTTGTCATGGTTTAAAATGGCACTTTACATGTTTACAAAATCCTCCCCTCTCTGTCAAACTAATTAGATTTTTATTGTGCAAAAGCTTATGATTTTACCATTACTTGGTGCAGTATGATAATATTGACTGCAGTGAGTTGTACTGATCATATTTTTGTTTGTAGGTGTCCAGCTTTATTGGTGGTTGGAGATACTTCACCTGCAGTGGATGCTGTGGTATGTTAAGATGGCTAATAAATTGATGTTCAGATTTTTGTTTGAAAAGCAATGCTTTATCATGGTGCCCAGTAAATGTTTGCTCAAATTCTCGTGTTAACAACTATTGCCTTGTGTACGCACAATATTGCAATTATTTAGGGGCTGTGTAGGATTTTAAATCCATTTGAGCTTGTTCAATTTTTGGGTGTTTTTCTAAAATGAAATTTCCTAAACTTTGCACCATTTTTTCAGTCAGCTAAATATTCAGTTCCTCTAATTTTTCAAAACCATTTTATGCCTGAAATAAATTTTTAATGTGCGATATTTGTTTGGTTGTCTTAGAATCTGCAGTAAAGTTCAGGTGTTTTTAATTGCAGTTTATTATGCTTGTTGGAACAATATGAAATTTAGCCTGACTGCTTGTATGCTAGCATATAGCCTTTGGCTTTACTACAGATTATCTTAAAATCTTTTAAGATGTTAGAAATTCAGCCTAAAAATAATTCTTGTCATTAAAGGTCATGCCCTCTGGACCCAGATTCAAAAGGTTGCCAAAAGCTAATCAGTTTTCTCTTGGACTGAGATTTTTATGAAACTTGTAAAACATTAAAGATTTGAGTTTTTTTTTTTAAGTCTCCACCTAGTGTGCCCGGATGTAAGAAGAGTTGTTGATTTTTGTTTATACATCCCACTTGTAACCATCATTAGCACAATTACTTGATCAGCTATCTGACATTTTTAATAAGCGTCTTTACTCAAATTGGTTTGACTTTGATTTTGGCCAGCAATTAGTAAATGGCAGAACCTTTAGGACCATTAATATAGAGACAGATCTGGGCATGCAGGTCCACAGTTGCCTAAATGTGGCAACACATGTGGCCAAAGTGATTAAGAAGGCATATGGCATACTTGCCTTTGGCTGGGGCATGGAGTCCAAGAGTTGGCAAACCGTGTTGCAGCTATATTAAAAACCCTTGTTAGACATAACACAGTATGGAGCTGGAAGAACACAGCAGGCCAAAGAGCATCAGAGGAGCAGGAAAGTTGATGTTTTGGGTCAGGACCAAGAAGGGTCCTGAACTGAAACATCAACTTTCCTGCTCCTCTGCTGCCTGGAATGTCATGTTCCTCCAGCTCCATACTGTTATCTCTGACTCCAGCATCTGCAGTTCTTGCTATCTGAGTTAAAACCCTTGTTAGGCTGCATTTTGGAGTATTGTGTGCAGTTTTGGTTGCCACGCTACCAGAAGGATGTGGGAGCTTTGGACAGAATGCAGAGAAGGTTCATCAGGATGTTGCCTGGTCTTGAGGCCTTTGACTATAAGGAAAGGCTAAAAAGACTAGGACTTTTCACTGGGAAGACAGTGGCTGAGAGGAAACCTGAATAGAGGCCTACAAAAATAAGGTGGATAGTGAGATGCTTTTTCTCTGGGTTGAAGTTTCAATTACAATGGGGCACAGGTTCAAGGTGAGAGGGGGAAATATTTAAGGGAGATGCGAGGGAAGTGGTAGGAGCCTGGAATGCACTGCCAGAAGAGGTGGTGGACGCAGGCACGTTGGCAACATTTCAGAGGCATCTGAATGGTAACATGAATAGGGAGGGAATAGAGGGATACGGACCGAATGGGGCAGAATGTTTTTGTTTTTCCAGTTTAGCTAGGCCATGATGATTGACGTGGAGGGCTGAAGGGCCTGTTCCATGCTGTACTTCTCCCTTGTTCTAAAGTAGTAATAAAGCATTGCATTTTATTTTATTTTCACTAGTGACATTAACATTTGTAAACACATTGATCTAGAACTGCTCAATTGATCCAAAATGTTTGAATTTTTAAAACCTCTAAACTGAATGAAATAGAATCTAAGTAACTTCAGAGAGGCACATGCGAACTAACCTAAACTGGAATAATGCTGGAAGGAGATTTGATGAAATCATTAATGGACGTTCAGTAACCCCGACCAAAGACTCAGTTAATTTGATTTTGTGTCCTTGTCACAGAAAATTAAAGATAGATTAAAATGCATTTTTCTTCATTTCTGCTAGAGGTAGATGCATGTTTGAGAGGATCAAGTTTGTAGCAGTGGTTCAATTCAGCACTTAATGTGCACTCACCTTTTTTTTTAATCTTTGGCAATGTCATTATTACTCTAATTGCCTGTGAGCAAGTGGTGGTGAGCTGCTGCCTATGGTATAAGTACAAATACAATACTGTTAAAGTGTATAGGGAATGGGGCTTCCAGGACTCTAGCTCAATGAATGAAGGAACAACCATCTTTCTAAGATTTGGTCACCCTGGTTGCTCGCTCGATATTGGGCTTGGGTATCACTGCATGAGTGTAAACATTATCTAGTGAATTAAACAGGATGCAGAAGGAGTTTTTAATTACAGGAGGAGAAATTGACAGGGTATCGACATTTTTTTTACAGAATTGTTTTTGAATTGTTAGAATGCTAAACTACAAAGCAGTTTCTCTGTCAGCATAATAATTAGAACAAGTTGAGATTGTAAGATCTAGTTATATAAACTGGAACTCCTCTTAGTTATTTAAGTGATCAGTTTTGTAATCATATAAAAGTGCTAACTGCTGAAAATGTTTTCTTTTCAGGTTGATTGTAATACTAAGCTTGATCCAACAAAGACTACTCTGCTAAAGGTAACGGAATATAAATGCAACAAGATGATGTGGTGTATGACTTTAGAATAGTCCCGGGTGTCTGACACTTTTATCACAGGCAACAGGCATGTTTACAGGAAAACAATTGATTGTAGACCAGAAGATGTTTAACCACAACGGGATGAATTGGTGTGTGTGTGTGTGCGCGTGTGAGAGGGAGAGATCGTAACCTCAGCCTCCAGACGATCACAGTGCAAGCGTGCTTTTTACAATGGACGAGATGAAAGGACAAATACGTCTTCTAGAAATGCAAGTAAACTAATGTTCTTGCAAGTTGTGATTGGTACAGAATTTCGAGATTGAGGCTAGTACCTGGCTACAGAATGCTTTTCAGTTTTGATCAGCTCTATTTGTAGTGCAAAAATATCAATGAGCAGGTCCACTACCCACATCTCGAGTAGTTAACCTTTTTTTAATGTAATCTGTTTGTCTAATGATTTTGTTTTATAAATCACTATATTAATGAGTTATTAATACAAGATTGTCAAGTTAGTTTTATTGGTAGTTGGTGTATATTACATTGGATCCTATAAAAAGATCATCCAAGGACTGTAAGAAACATGACAAGCTACACTGGAAGAAAACTGACAAAACAGATGCACAAACACCAAATAGTCACGAAGAGAGACAATCAATTCTCACTGGTCTTAATATGCACGGACAAAAGAGGACACTAATTCAACTGGGCTAACATCTCCATAATAGCGCAAGCCAAACTGAGACATGCCAGGGAATTCCTGGAGGCCTGGCATTCTAACTGGAACTCCATCAACAAACACACTGAACTGGACCCAATATACAAATCACTGAGCAACAGAACTGGAAGTGATGCTGACTACCCCAGCAAACAGAGGCAAATAAATAACAAGTGGGATAAAACACCAATGCTTCACCAGAGGCACACTGACTATGTTACGTAGCAGGGCAATAATACATCTGCAAACAAACACACCGGCTCTGCAACTCATCGCTTCTGAACATTCAATATATTTTCATTTTTAGTACTAAAGGGTGCCAGATTGTATGTAGACAAACTTCAGACATTTTAAATGAGGCTTTTTAAGGAATCTTTTTGAAGTGAATCGTGCAGTGATTTAGAGAGAAGAAAAAGCTGGGTGCCTATGACTGAAGCAGGACAAAAGCAAGATACTGCAGATAATGAAATCTGAAATAAATACTAAGCACTGGAGAAACTAGCAGGATTTATGGACAAAGAAAAACAGAATTAATGTTTTGAGTCCATTACTACAACTCTTAACTGAACTGAACATTTTTTTTTTCTCTCTGCAGAGGCTGTCATGCCTACTGAGTTTCTCCAGCACTTTCTTTGCTCAAAAATAGCCTGCAGAGAAGACCATATGGAGTTTGTGAAAATTTCAATAGATGGATTCTTTTCAGAGAAAGTCTATACAAGAGTACTGGCAGCACTAATGCAGCTTAGACCCCTGAACAGTAAGGACAAGAAGAGTCCTGAAGTACCAGAAACGAGGATATGGAAGAGGAGCTCAAACACATTTTGAGTTGTTAGCACTTAGCTGTTAAGAGACTCATGCAGACATTCACTCATTTCTTGTTTCTTCAGTTAGTGTAGAAGTTTACCGTAAAGAAACAACTGTAGTGTCAAGATGAACAAAAAACTGCAAAGTAACAACAGGATGATCCTTCTGTAAAGGTTTAAGTATCTGGAAAATTTTTAAAAGTAAAAGGAATGAAATTTATAATTCTATTTCAATGAGTTCTTTTATAGCCTAACGCCATTTATTACACAACAAGGAAAAAAGAAAAAATTAAAAAAAAAAAAAAAAAAAAACCAAAAGAACTGCTGTTGTTGGAAATCAAACAAAAACATGTTGCTGGAAAATCTCAGCAGGCCTGGTAGTATCTGTGAGGAGAAATCAGAGTTCATGTTTTGGATCCAGTGACCTTTCAGTTCTGAAATATTATTTCAATGAACAAAAAAGTCTTTGTTTTTGAAAGTTCATTGGTAGCCTCTTGTGAATATGTGCAAGGACTTGAAGAATCTGGAGCAACCTTGTGGTAATGTCATAGAGCTGCTCTGCCACTGAGCATAATTGCACATTTTGGGCAGGGTTAAAGAGAAGAGAAACACTGACAGCTGGGCAAAAGTCTAAAGTCTAGCCATGTGAATATTACAATCACTGGCAGAGAAACAATGGATCAATCTTCAATGATTAAGGCAGAATTGGAGCCTGGTATATTTTTGAATACCGTGTTTTATGTGCTTAATCAATTTTTTAGGAAACTCTAAACTTGAAGGCACATCTTGACTCTTCTTGACAAATCTATCATGAACTCAATCATGGATGTCAGCAAATTTTAAAAAATAGTGTTGACCGCTTTTGAGATCCAAATTTTTAAAGTAAAACACGTGGCTTATCAGGCCAGGCTTCGCTCACAGATCTGACTTGGCCACTATCACTGGGAACATATCAAAAGCTAAAGAATAAAGGGGTGATAAATTTATTTTAATGGGGGGCACAAAATACATAGGAATAGGGTGATGCAAGATATACAATATGGAGGATAGCAGAGGAATAATGATTTATTGTTGTCACATGTACCTAAGTACAGTGAAAAGCCTTGTTTTGCATGCAGTACAGGCAAATCCACCTACAAAGCCATACAGATGATAGGGTGTTTGAACAGATTGAGGCATACTATGTTGCGGTTGCACAAGAGGTGCACATAAGCAAGATCAACATTAGATTTGAAATTAGTGAGATCCATTCAGCAGCCTAATAGGGAAGAACCTGTTCTTAAACCTGTTGATACATATGTTCAGGCTTCTGTCTCTTCTGCCTGTTGAATAGAGTATTACTAGGGTTGGAGGAGTCTTTGATATTGGCAGCCTTTTCCCAATAAGAAGTGTAGATGGAGCCCATGGATGGGAGGTTGGTTTGCATGATGATGGTCTGGGCTATGTGCATACAACTTGATGTAGTTTCTTGCGGTCCTGGCAGAGTAGTTGCGGTACCAAATCATTATGCACCCAGATAAGATGCTTTCTATGGTGCAGTTGTAACAGTTGGTGAGGGTTTTTTTTTTTAAAATGGCCATGCAGAATTTCCTAAGCCTCCTGAGGAGGAAGAGCTGTTGTGCTGGTTTGACCATCCCATCTACATGAGAGATCCAGGACAGATTTTTGGTTATCATCACTCCTAGGAACTTGACCCTTTCAATCCTCTCACTTCAGTTCTGTTGATGTAGCTAGCTGCGTGTTCTCCTCCTTTCTTTCTGAAGTCAATGATCAGTTCTTTAGTTTTGCTGACATTGAGGGATAGTTTTTGTTATCCTTGCAGCACAACACCAAGCATTCTATCTCCTTCCTGTATTCTGACTCGTCATTTTTTTGATATCCTGCCTACGACCGAGGTGTCATCAGCAAACTTGTAGGTGGCGTTTGTACGAAATTTGGCCACAGCAGTGAGTGTGCAGGGAGTACAGTAGGAGCACGAATATGCATCCTTGCAAGGTGCTAATGGTGAGGATTATCAGAGGTGCAGTTGTCTGTCTTCCCTGGCAGTCTGTGGGTCAAGAAATGAGGGTCCAAGTTGAGATTAGTTTAGTTGGTATTAGAGTAGGAGCCTGACATAGGTATCCTCCTTATCCAGATATTCCAGGGATGAGTAAAGGACTAGGGAAACCGCATCCGCTGTGGGTCTGTTCCACCAGTAGCAAATTGCAAGGGATCGAAGCCGGCTGAGGGGATGAAAGCAATGGTATGTGGATGATCTGGGAGAAGAGCATGTAAAGGAA
The DNA here is from genome assembly GCF_021869965.1 of Rhincodon typus. Lineage (NCBI taxonomy): Eukaryota > Metazoa > Chordata > Chondrichthyes > Orectolobiformes > Rhincodontidae > Rhincodon > Rhincodon typus. The sequence continues at coordinate 95,766,590 of NC_063335.1, read as the reverse complement.
TTGGCTAAGTACACAATTCAATTGCTAGTGTTTCGTATATCCTTCTAGTGAACAAATGGAACTTCTGCTTTTAATCATTTGAAAGGCTGCAAGTCCATCTGGCAGTGAATAGAGCTGGATTGTATGCTTCAAAATGCACCATTTTCTGTTCCTCTTTTTTTTTGTTTTTTGTGATTTATTGCATTTGATTCCCAAAATATCATCAATTCCCATCTACCAAACTAAAATTTGATTTCCATAGTTTCAGTAAATAAATAGTCCTGTTTATACAATGAGCTAGATTTTTCATTTAGCATGATGGCAAAACTGTGGTGTTTGCTAACCTTTCTATGAAACTGAAGTATCTGGATATTCAGTGTAAATTTAAGAGGTCTAGGTGTTGCTGTTTTTGATTCCATGCTCTTCCGCACGGTGTGCCATTGCATTCCATTCAGATTGAAATTGAACTGATGTGAACTTGCTTTTTAAAGCCTTTTAAAGAGAATAGTAAAAGTAGTTCTGCCTTGTTGAATGAAAGAGGTTGCTTAACAGTATTTTTTAAAAAAAAACTAACTACAAAAGCACTTGCTCATGGAAATTTAAAAGAATTATCCATTACACTATTTTTAAGGTTCCATTGTTTTGAAAGGGCTTTTGACTATATGCTGCTTCTTCCCCGTAAAAGATACCTTGTAACTTCCTGATTTGGTACCAGAATGCTTGCACATGATTTACACTTTTTCTAGATGTTTGACATCAGTGAATCTGGACACTACTGGATGACACCCAAATGAAATTAATGCTGCGTCACAGAACTCTCTAAATTTTGAGACTGCTTTTTTTTTTTTTCAAGCCCCGAGCGTGCACATTTTCAACACTAGAAACATTTATGGTTGTGCTTGCTCAGAGGCAATAAAAAAAATTGTTTAAAATTCACTATTGTTTCAGTAGTTTGCAGTCATTGCTAATGTTGCAAAATGTACCAGAGGGTGTATATTGGAAGCTGACTTTGAAATTTAGCATCTGGACTTTGATTTTTGAGCTTGTACTAGTGTAAAATTTCATGAGCAGGATGGGTTTTTAGGCAGCACTTTTTAAAATTTATCCTTTTAAAGATTTCTCTGCTTTAGAGTATCTTCTGGTGTGTATTTGGATGTTAGGATACAACTGAGCTGTATATATAAACTGTGTAGTCAAACAAGCTCTAGCACAGATATTATATTCCTAATCTAATGCCAAGTGGATTTGGGTTTAAAAACCAGCAATAAATATGGACAAAATGAGGTTGAAAGTATTTGGCTGCTTAAATATCCTCTGACTTGAAAGATGTATGTTTGCTGCATTTCTTCTTTCAAACAGCACATACCTATTGTATATCCAAGAATGCTATTAAAGTCTCTTGTAGAAATTTCCAATTATACCATGCACTCTAATGTCGGATGCACATATTACATAGATTATCTCTGCAAAAAGACATGAAGTATAGTTTTTTGTAGGGAAACTGTTGTATAGCACAAGTAAAGATTACTTGTCAGTGCTCATCAAAAGTAATTTAATGCTTCTAACAATTTATTCAATCATTAGTGTCAGAACTGCTTAAATTTTCAATCAAAATTCATTTCATTGCAAATCTTGAGCAATAAATTTTTGTTTTTCTTATTTGGGAGGTTAAGGATAGTACTCAGTTAAGAGGCTTGTAGTGTTGTTGGCTGGGAGAATTGAAACCAGCAAACAAAAACGTTGAGGGGGAAAGAGTAAGCTAGCTAGGAACTTTTAAAAACTATTCTTTAAAGTGGAAAGTAGCTGAAATACCACCCCCAGGCAGAGAATGGGGGAAAATATTGTAGGGAAATGAGAAAATGATTATCAGTTTGGAGTTGAGACTGATGATAAAGGTAACAGCCTATGGAGTCCAAGGAAATTTGGCACATTGGACCCACCGTTGGCTGAGTGGAACAAACAGAATAATAGTTGTCATTTCTAACTAGAAGTCTTGTGTCCAGACAATGTTTGGGGGCCTTTGCTGTTTGTGATCTTTTTAAAATGTATAAGCAATTTAGCTTCTGAATGTAGAGTGGTTGATCAGAAGATTTGCAGATGGTATAAAAATTGGTAAGGTGCTAAATAGGGAGTAGCCTTGGATTATAGGTGGATATAGGTAGGCGGGTCACATGGACTGATCAGTGGCAAATGGAATTCAGTCCAGATAAATATGGGGTGATGCACCTGGGCAAGTCCAACAAGAATCGGAGGGAACTTGATATGTATATGCATTGATCCATTAAGGTTTTAGGATAGGTGGGTAAAGACGTTAAGAAGCCATATTTTTAAAAAAAAAAAAAAAAAAAGTTGCATTTATTAGCTGAGGTGTAGAGTTTAGGAGCAACGAAGTTATGTTGGAACTGTGTAAAACACTGGTTAGGTCACAGCTAAAATACTGTATGTTCTGGAATCCACATTATTAGAAGGGATGTCATAGTACTAGAGAGGGTGCAGAGGAAGTTTACCAGGATGTTGACCGGGCAGAAGAGTTTATGAAGAGATTTGGACAGACTGGGGTTAATTTCCTTTGGCAGAGGTGATTGAGAGGGGGCTTGATTTAAGATGTATAAAATTGAAAGGCATAGGTAGACAGCAAGAAATTATTTCCTCTTGATGGAGTGATCTTTGACTGAGGCACAGCCTTTTAAGGTAAGGGCAGGAGGTTTAGAGGTGATGAGAAAAATATTTCTTCATGCAAAGGGTGGTGGGAATGGATTTGCTGCCTGTGAAGTGTAGTAGAGTCATAAACCCTCAATGTACTAGTATTCAGATGTCATTTGGGATGCCAAGGCATATAAGGCCTTGGGCCAGGCACTGGAAAATGTGTTTAGGATAGTTTGTTTTTTCACTTGCGACACATTGGGCACTAGGATGTTTTTCTGTGCTGTAGCCTTCTGACAAATACTAGCAAAGAGGAGGATTAAAAACTTACTAAATCAAAAGCTAACAGTTGCTGTCGTGGCCTATGTCCTAAAAGAGGTAGCTACAAAAATTGTGCGTACACTGATTAGGATTTTCTAATGTTCGTTATGTTTTAGAACAGTCCCAGCAAGTTGGAAGTTGGCAGATGTAATGCTGCTATTCAAGAAAGGAAGGAAAGAGAAACCAGGTCAGCTGGTCTGACTTGAGTCTTCTGGAAAATGCAAAAAAGAGGTTTATTGATTTTCTAAATATAACTTGTGCTGAGGTAATATTGTTAACATTTTACAAAAATATATGGCAGCAGAGGATTTTTTTTTTTTGCATGGGATTCCTTTTTGGTGTTTTTTGGCAACACGAGGATTTGTTCCCAATTTGAGAGGGTGTTTGTCAGAAAACTATATTGCTGGGTCAAGGAATTTTAAGGCTGAATAAAACTTTGGATAGTCAAGGAATTGTAGGGCCTATAGGAGGCTGACCAGGAATAAGACCGCTGTTTGATCTACCATGATTATTATTGAATCGTGGAACAGACTCAAAACCCATTCCTTTTCACATCTTGTTTCTGTATAGCTACTAACTCATACGTAACAAAGTTAATAAACCACAGATGGAGATAAAGGGGAAACAAAACACTTGGTGCCTCCCAGATCTCAAAATTCTTCATACCTAATTCATTTGTTTTTGTTTAAATGTGCACAGTAGAAATAAACAGTTTATTCTCGATACTTGCAAAAGCCATTGAGAGAAATGACCTAGTTAATCTGTTTGAGCTGTTGACCTACAGCAGATTGTGGAGTGGACACTTAATCTGTTATCTCCTTTCTTTTGAAATAGATGTCGGACTGTGGAGGACTGCCACAAGTTGTTCAGGTATATTTGAAGCTTGCATGTAAAATATATGCATGAAGTATGCTTTAAGAAAACAACTATTAAATAAAGCCATGGCCATAACCCTACTATCTCATCTGTTCCAGCCCAACAACTTTACAAGATATTGTCATTTGTCAATTTCTAGCCTCTTGATCAACCCTGTTTTTTTTTTTAAAACTGCTACTGTTGCTATGTGTTCAATTTAGCTATGTCCTGAACTTTAAACTTCTTTGATCAATCTCTCTACTTGTCTACTTCCCATTCCTCTAATATTCTTTGAAACTTGGCTCTTTCACCAAGATTTTAGTCATCTGCCTAAGACCTTGACTGGCAAAGTACTGCGAAATGCTTTGAGACAATTCTATCACATCATAGATATGATGTAAGTATAAATATTGATTTGCCCTCCCATTGGGACTTCATCCAAATGGCTTTGTCTCCATAAACATTCAGATGGAAGAGATTTGAGCAGAGGTCTCTGAACATTCTGCTTGCTTGCTGTTGCTTGTGCTCATGAGCACAATTGAAAAACGTTTCGTATTCCGTTTTATATAATTGAGTTTTCACTCCTGGTCTTCTCTTTCAGCCAGCAAAGCTTACAGAGGCTTTTAAGTACTTTGTGCAAGGCATGGGCTACAGTAAGTAGAAATAATTTTACCATAAAGGAACTGGATACAGTAACAGAATCCATCATTTGTTTCTGGTTTAATATGTTCTTTCTTTCTTGCCCTGTTCTTTTAATGTGTAGTGCCTGCAGCTAGCATGACTCGCCTTATGAGATCCCGTTCAGCATCAGGATCCAGTGTGGTATCCCTAGATGGCAACAGGAGTCGTGCTCACACCGGGGAGGCATCCAAGTTTTATAGCCACCCAGCTGTGGGATTGAACCAGAATGCAAATGCAAACTCGAATACTAATGTGGGAGGTGTTGAAAACCCTGCCCCGCAATCAGCTGAAATTTCATGTTGAACCTTTTTCTCTTCTGCTCCATCCCGAGAAAAAGTTTAGCAAGTGTAAAATTGCTGTTTTTGAGGCTTAGTGACGTAGTGTGAGCTGGCCCCCTTTTTTAATGAAAAGCTTCACAATATCAGGATTTAAAAATAAGATGCACAAATGAAAATCTGCTTCTATTTTGTGCTTGTTTTCCTAGTTATTGTTATAATTTAGAGTCCATACAAAACTTGATGGTAAGACAAATGTTTCTTTATCTTGCACCTTTTCAAGGAGCAATAGATTATACCTAACGCCCTTTTGAAAGTGCTTCCCATGAGTCATATGAAGCTAGAGTTGAATGTTGAGATGTACATAGTTTGAATAATCATTAAGAAATATAAAATCTTGTTAGTTTGTGTAACTTGTCAAATTTCAGTTGGTTGTTGATGCATTGTTAGCTTTTCCCTTTAATCCAAAAGCATATATATTGCTATTTTTTAAAAAAATTGTTAAGTATGTAGATTAATATTTGTTTTCTTCTGCTCTGAATAAATTTGAGTAGGCAGGTAAGATTTGATCCTTTTTCAAAATGTTGAGCTAGAAGTGCTTAGCACTCGTTCCATTTTCCTGGTTATATAATCGAATTCTAAAATTTGCATTTATATTGTACTATAGAAACTTTGTATTTTTGAATTTTTTCTAAGTTTTCTTTTGAGGTGGCATTGTAATTTTTAACAGCCTTTTGTGCTTTTTGGAATGAACTGTATTCAGAAGTGTCTAATGCAAGTTGCACCTAAATATTTTCCTTTCAATTGACAAGGTGTAACTCAAAATTTTGATCTTAAACAAGAATTCTTTTAGGGCATTCATTCACGCTGCACTGCACTGTTCTGAAATGTGTACAGTAGCAGTTGTGTGAATTTTTGTGAGCTGAAAATATGGCACCTTATCAGCATGTAACATCACTTCTTCCTTCTTAGTCCAATGAATGTCACCATTCCTTTTTTTATAGGTGTGTCTTCAAGCATAACAGAAGGTACAAATGGCATGCAAGTGTAAAGGCCAGAAATGGGTTATTTAGCACAAGTAATTTGTCTCTGTGCTCCATATTAGTCTCTTGCCATCTTTCTTTATCTTGCCCCATCTATCACAACCTAGCATTTACAAATTGTTCTTAGTAAAATTGTAATCAGATTTTAAGCACTGGCTCGGTCTTTAAACTCTGCATTACTCTGCAGATTTCAGATACTGGATGTCACAGCCCAGTTTGCAGATGCTAGCAAAAATAATGCCCCAGTGTGATTCCTTATTGTGGTGCTCTGAAGTGCGATCCCTATTGACCACTTTACATTTACATACAACTTGTTTGGACACATTCCTATTGCTATTAGAACCAAAATGGTCCCCTTTGCCTTAAGGTTGCTTCCAATAGGAAACATGGTCATGGTAATGCTCCATGAAGCTACAAGTGTTGAAGCATTTGCTAACAACATCTTTCAACATGCTAATTTTTCCTTTTGGAAAGACAAAGGATGTGTTGGATCTGCAAATCCAGTTTTGGCTCCCAGGAAGTTGGGCTGTTTTCTTTCGCAGAAACATGATCAATAAAAAGCCTATTGAATACAATGATTATTGTTTTTTTTTGGGGTGATGTTGAAGGATGTTGTTCTTGTCACAGAATAAACTAATGTTGGGAAGATGAGGGGAAATACTGCTAAACCTTGGTCTGTCTTTGGGTCATGTTAATGTTGAGGGGCTTGGTGTTTGCAACCTAAGGTTCTTACTACTATCTGTAGATCCAGTTTAAATCTGCAAGTATTGTTGTTAGCTGTGACCTTTTTTTGTTTTTGATCCTGCAGATGATATTACTGAACAAACAGTTGAAATCAAAGTGCTTAAACTTGACAGTGACGTGCATATTTGTATTTATTTTGAAAATAAAATTTTGAAACCTACAATTTATTCTGAAACAAAACGTTTTGCTTTGCCTTTTTTTTTTGCTGATTTTTAGGTTGAGTTGTTTTGAATGGGGTTTAAATATATAAACACTGACTTGTGACTCACTGCCTGCCTGTCTTTGTCATTACATGTTTTGGTGCCCCTTAGTGGGAGGATGCAGTGTACCCTTGTATGCTTGAAGCTTTCCACAACTAGTAAGCAGGGCAGGGCTAGGAGGCACCATTTTTCCCTGAAAGAAAAATTTCAGTTCAATTTTTGTTTCCTTCCATAGCTGATCTTTTTCTTACTCCTGCTGGTCAGTTTGTTTCATTTTGGATTTGACTGATTTTTCATAATAGTATTGACTTTCAAATTCATCAAGTGCTATAAGCCATTAAAGAAATTCTGTAAGTAAACCTGAATAGATGTGACGCCCAAAGTCACTAGGTAGACACTGTATGCACTTGGTATGCAGAGTTTTTTTTAAAGTTGTCACCCGAACTTGCTAATTGTGTTGGGCAGACATTCAATGCATCTCTCTTGCCCACCCTCCTGTCTCTGGAAAAAATGCATCTATAGGGTGAAATGGACTTGATTTGATGGACATCCTGCCTGTGTTCAGTTAAGTACTTCTACCCAGAGACTAATTGAGACTTCTGACCTGCACTGCTTCCTTTACAGTCACCTTTCTTGGTTGATCATGCTGGCCTTTTTTTTTTTTTTTAAAATGTTTTTTGTTGGAATTCTTGGAAATTGGGCTGATTGGTATTCTACCGTATCTCGTTGAGGTTAAGGCTGCTGCTACCCATTGTGAATTTGAAGCAGTATGATTTTCAATCAACTTTTAAAATGTGCATTTTTTTTTGAGCTTTAGTTTAAAGCAGAAGTGGCATAGATACTGCAAGAGTATTTGACTTTTGGAATAGTGGTTGAAGTGAGCAACCAGTCGAAACAAATCAGCACGTCAAACAACAGTGCAGTCAGGAATGACAACTTTTGACCATTTAATCCAGCTCATTTATGCTATTGTGCAGATTCTGACTGATAATTCTTTTGACCCTTTAATATAGGGGAAGGCTTGCAAATAGAACTAACTTTTTTTGAAGATGTAATAAGTGTTGCTCATGCAAATAAAGTAGCTATCAATGTAAATGTTTTGCAATGGATATAAAATTGGTTGAGAATTTAAAACGTGCCATATTCTAATGCTTAAAATATAAAATAGGCAAATTGATGTTCCTCCAAAAGAAAATTGTTGCTTCTGATCCGAATGAAGTCATCATACAACGAAGTAATGTGAAACCGAAAGAAATGCAGATGCTGTGAATTGGGAACAAAAACAAGTTGCTGGAAAAACTCGGCAGGTCTGGAAACCATCTGTGAAGAAAAAGTCAGTAAACATTTTCGGGTCCAGTGATCCTTCCTCAGAACTGGGAGTAATGTGATACAGTATATTAGTTTCAGTGCTGATGTGATGTCAGGTATTAAATCCTGACCATTCATGGATCCTATCTAGCAGCATCTGCTTTCTGGTCATGTGTAATGAGCGTGGTTAGTACATTGCTTTAATTGGTCAGTACGTGCAAAGTTCAGAGTTTGGTCCCCAGTGTTTTAAATGTAATACCTCAATTAGGCAGGCCACTGAATAGGCCCAGGTGTGCCAAAATTACAACAATTAATTTAAGATTCAGTCAAATTTGTAACATGGTGTGCTATGTTGTGTCATAAAGCCATTACAGCATGGTCCAATCAGTGCATGCCAGACATAATCCCAAACTAAACTAAACTAGTCCCACCTGCTGCTCCTGGCCTTCTTCCCTCCAAACATTTCCTATATCCATCCAAATGTCTTTTAAACATTTGTAATTGTACCTGCATCCACTTTCATTCCACATGTGAACCACCCTTGTGTCTTTTTTAAAACATCTCACTCCTTAATATGCCCCCTAGTCTTGAAGCTTCCCCTATCCTAGGGAAAAGACGACTACTACTTACTCTATCTGTACCTCATTATTTTACAAACTTGTATAAGGTTACCTCTTGACCTCTATGCTCAAGTGGAAAAAAAAAAGTCCCAGCCTTTCTTTATAACTCACTTTTTCCATAGAACATAGAACAGTACAAGCCTTTCGCTCCACAATGTTGTGCTGACCTCTTATCCTACTAAGATCAAACTACCCTGCATACCCTACATTATACTATCCAAGAGTCACTTAAAAGTCTCCAGTATCTGACTCCACTACCACTGCTGGCAGTGCAATCCACACACCCACCACTCTGCATAAAGAACCTACATTTGACATCTCCCCTATACCTTCCTCCCATCACCTTCAACTTATGCCCCCTCGTAACAGCCATTTCCGCCCTGGGAAAAAGTCTGATAGATAGCCAATGCCTCTCATCTTGTACACCTCTATCAAGAGGTACACTGCTCATCCTCCTTCGCTCAACCTTTCCTCATAATACCTGCCCTCCAGTCCAGGCAGCATCCTGGTAAATCTCATCTGCACCTTCTCTAAAGTTCCACATTCTGCCTATAATGAGGCGACCAGAACTGAACTGAACACTATTCCAAGTGTGGTCTATCCAGGGTTTTATGGAGCTGTAGCATAACCTCACAGCTTTTAAACTGCATTTCCCTGCCAATGAAAGCCATAATATCCTTCCTATAATTGGGTGACCAGAACTGGACACAGTATTCCGGAAGAGGCATCACCAATGTCCTATACAACTCCAACATGACTTCGCAACTCCTACACTTAAAGGATGCAAACTTCAAAGAATTGTGTACTTGTACTGTGGGTCCCTCCGTTCTACAACACTACCGAAGGCCCTACCATTGATTGATTGTCTGTTTACCCTTGTCTGTTGTACCAAAACACAGTACTTTGTTTATCCAGATTGGGCTTTTAAAAAATGGCAGATGGCGTTCATTGACTGATTTGATCAAGATCCCTCTGTAATCTTAGAAAACCTCCTTCAGGGCATAATCCTTTGCCAGATTGGTAGAGGGAAACATCTACTTGGTCTAAACAAATGTAGTTTTAGGTATTTTCTAATTAATCTGTTCATAGATATTATTGTGCACCCAGTAGAGCAAGTGGGACTTAAACCAGGGCCTCCTGACCCAGAGGTAGGAAGAGTATCACTGTAGCACAAGAGACTTCAACATGTAGTTAGAACTGTACAGCGCAGGAATATGGGCCCTTTGGCTTGGGATGTTAACAATTAAATACAGGTTACATTTGATTATGGGTAGTGTCCCTACCTCTGGACCAGAAGATCTGAATTTAAGTGCCAGGCATGTGACATAATAAATCCAAACAAATTGATTAAAAATAACTACATTGATTAAGATGGACATTGTTCCAGAGACTTTGAGAAGGTCCAGAAGTTGGGCTTTGCTCCTTTTTGAGGTCCTAGGTTGATTTTCCACATGTCTATATAACATCATCATAGTTGGTGTTGCTGTAACTCATTCAAACAGCATTATGACATTACCCCTGAAGTTTCATTTCTTATCATTTCTGCATATTATGTATAATTACATCATTTCCTTACATTCATACCCCTTCTGTAACCACAACCCTCAAAATTTGCTTGTAAAATTCACAACACAGTGTCTGTAATGTCAAGTGTGATTCTGAAATTGAACAGCATTGGTTGGTTAATCCTAACTGAGGAATTATGGTGACATTCAATTTAGAATTTTCAGTCTTGCAGTATGGCACATTTACCTATACAGTTAAATGTATATTAATATAGAGTCCTGTGCAGGCAGAAAGAACGTGCATTGTGCCAGGTGACTACCATTTGTTGCCTCATTTCTCAGAGGAATGCTCTAACCAATCAAAATCAGCCTTCCTGATTTAAATTTAACAAGGCCTGGTTGTAAACTGACGATCAGCATTATTGGGTGCTGTGTGGCAGTACATTTCCCAATGAACATTTTCCTGTCATGCCGTTCTTCCTCTTGATTTCGATATTTTTGCAAAATTTCCTGATGAGTGCAAGGGGGAGAAAAAAGCTTTGACAAAATATCTCCAAAGATTCTGATAACCACATCTGCAGTTGTGTGTGGCTTCTTCATCTTTTGTCCGTTGATGGAATTAGTTGATAACTATGATGTGAACACCTTAAATTAAAAACAAAAAAAATCTGTGCCTGTGTTCTCACTGTCTGATAGGGAATGTGATGGTTACTAGTGGCTTTCATTGGTCTGCAGCTGGCACAAGTCTTGAAGTCCTCCATGTCCTAGGAGATCCCAGGCCACCGCACCATGAACTGAGGTCTGGCTCTGCACTTGGTAATCTCTAAGTACCCCTGATGCAACTTCCGTAGAACATCTTCCTGAAGTGAAATGATCATACTCTAGTACATTAGGCCATAAATACAGTTATAACATGCTGTAAGTATTTAAAGATATTTTCATGGCCACCCTACTGGGCATTTGGGCTGATCAATTTTCAGCACAGTACCAATTGTGGCTTGCTTTTCTGCTGGCTTGAACTGGGTGGGTGACTTGATTTTGTGAATGAACTCAATTTGATACCTGTAGGTCTGTCAGCCAGTACTCTGGAGAGTGCATTTTTCTTTACATCTGCACTATGTCGTGGGCAAACCTCATGAGAAAAGGTCAAAATCATTGTACGCTTGGAAGTATCCTTGCTAGTTATATCATTTGAGAAATTAATGGTTGGTGATCATTTCTATGACTGTTTTTGACTGATGTCTGAAAATATCACTCAAGCCCATGCAACAAAGAGAAAAGCATATTGTGTTTCTGTGTCTGATAATGCTTATGATGCATAATGAACCTGTTCGCAATACCTATCTGTTGACTCCTGGAACAAAACTGCTTTAAGCTTTTGGTTGAAACATCGGCAGCTATTATGGTTAGAAAAGATGTAGCATGGTATTAAGGTATCCTTGGATGTAAAAATATCCTTCAGTGTCTGAAAAACATTCCCTTGATGTAGATTTCAGTACCATCCTAATGTCTTCTAGAGGCATTGTCTCTAGGATTCAATTGTGGATGTTTAAATGAGGCAAAAATTTAGCCAATTGGTTTACCGTACCTAAGAATCATTGGAGTTATTGGACTAACATCACAGAAGGCCATTTTACTGAGTTTGCTTCCCTGAGCATTCACTAATAAGCCCTCACTGTTGACAATGTGTTCCAAGAACCAAATAGCTTCCTTGGAGAATTCACATTTGTCATTAAGGGTCACCCATTCTGCTTGTGTGCTTGAAGACCGTTTCACTGTGCATCAATGCATCATTCATGTGGCATAAAACCCCATGAAAATTTGTAAACAACATTAGACAGAGTCCATTGAAATATCTCTGTGGATAAAGCAATCCCAAATGGTAGTCTTTTGAAACCATAGCTCCCAAATGGAGTTGAGTGTGTAAGCAATCTTGATTACTCTCCAAATGGCCCTAGTCAGAATCTATTATGTGCGTTGAGTTTCATGAAAGGAGAAACAAAGGTGTAGCATCACTCTTCAGTGTACTGCTATATTCTTGAGTAAAAAGGCAGAAGAGTAACAGTTCATTTAGGTTATCTACTACTTGATGTCACAGGTCTGGAGTCGAGTGGTCCTGGTGGAACCCACACTGTGCATTCCTTTCCCAATAGCATCATCCGTGACTCCTTTTCTTCAAAATAATGAGAGTAGATTAATGAGTTGGTAATTGGTCTGGTTGAATTTATCCTGCTTTTTTATGTACAGACCATATTGTCATCTACTTGGCAATATGGTTATTTGTCCAGTATGGTAGCTGCACAGGAACAGCATGGCTAAGGGTCACACCTTAAACGGTAATTTCAGAGTCTGACTATTGAGCTATGGACTGCCTTAATTCACTGCATCTCATTAAACACCAACTCACTGTATTTATACATCACTTGCATTTCTCCCCTCTAAATGGCATAAATTCCCAACATGTAAGTCAGAGCACCCGGGCTGGCTGTAGCTCATTGAATCTTTACCCCGACCATAGTGCAGCTGCCTGTTCTGTTCGAGATTTTGCACACTCCGTGGGCACGATCTTCCTCAACTTTTCATCCACACAGACAGGTCATAGTAACATTGGCCGTGACATGGGAAGGGTGCAGGGTAAAAGGGGTAAGGGAATTTCAAAATTCTTGGGCGCTGCATATAAACTGAACATGTTAATAGTTATATAAAAGGGCTCAATGGAAATAGTGGGAGGCCATGAGATCTCACAGGCTACTGACAGCAACACAAATTGTGGGGTGGAGCTTGCAAGTCACTCACTGAAATGAGATCGGAACGTTGACTTGTCTGTGCAATAACTACACAGAATGACTACCACCACAGGCAAAAGTGCACAGAGTAAGATGCTTTTGTTTTCTTTGGGGTAGAGTAAAAATCATTGAACTTGACGTCTTGCCAGGGGGCAATGCAGTAATTACACACCAGTCTGACTTTGCACTTTAGCAGCGTGTCATTTATTGTCCAAGAATGTATAATTCAAATTATAACCTGAAACGATCATAAACATGGCGTTGGTTGCAATAATTGCTTCCTTGTAATGCCAGCTAAACAAGTGTGCGTAGAACCAAACACTTAATGCAAGGACCGATCTATGATGGGGGAGGGAGTCTTTGAAGGCATTATCATGATGGTGTACTGTGGAGGGGAAGGGGAAATCATGGTAGTTTACTGTCAGAATTCTACTCCCAATGTAGCATGCCAAATTTGGCTATACAATGTACAGTTGTGTGGGGTCACACCCTACAGAGCTCCTTATAGAGACATGACAGTAACCTCCTTGGGAAACCTCCATGCCACACTGTCCGAGGGCATGTCATGAGGTTTCAGTGTTTTGGTGAGAGGGTTCAAGAGTTATTCAATGGAATTATGTTATCCTTCTGATAGTCCCACAGAGCTGAATGGCTGATTAATCTGTATGGACAACTCCATTGTTGGATTCATTGAGGCTTTGCTGTAACTGCAAAGAAAGCTGTAAGAGATCGTATTGATTTATTTTTGGACAATGGACTGAAAAAGAGGAAATGGACACTGCTTTAAAAATGGGAAAATTCAAGGAATTGTTTGTAATTTTGGAACAACAAGTAAGCCACCTGCTGCATATGAAACAATGTTATTTCTTAGGGACCCTGAGTCCAGAAAGGTGGTCACCATTTGTTATGGATTCAGGAGAGCTCAACACATGCAACAACCTTATTGGTCAGGTTGCAGTTTAAACAGAACCTATGAGGGGAGTGAAATAGAGACAAAAGCAAACAGACCTCCAAAAGTTAGTTGTTTCAATTATTCTCTCTCCTCTTTATAAAGTTATTGTCTCCAAATTTCTGTCCATAAAGTTTTTAAAAAATTACATTTAGAAAATCTGAAAAAAATAATTCTAAAACCTAAAAGCAGCAAGAAAGACCCAGAATTCAAACCAGCAATAAGTGATCTGCAGCCTGCTCATTGCTCTGCAGGTAACATTGAAACATCATCGAAGAATTAAGGATTGTGGATTAATGATTGATTTATGACTGGTGGCACAGAACTGTCAGTGTGTGTGTGCTTTTAAAAGAGGTACAGTTCAAGATGCATAAGTTAGAAATCTCATTAGAGTAATAGACATGTACAACATGGAAACAGACCCTTCGGTCCACATGTCCATGCCGACCAGATATCCTAAATAAATCTAGTCCTATTTGCCAGCATCTGGCCCATATCCCTCTAAACCTTTCCTATTCATGTACCCATCCAGATGCCTTTTGAATGTTGTAATTGTAACAGCCTCCACTATTTCCTCTGGCAGCTCATTCCATGCGTCACCTGCCTCTGCGTGAAAAGGTTGCCTCTTAGATTCCTTTTAAATTCTTTCCCCTCCCACCTGAAACCGAAGCCCTCTAGTTTTGGATTCCCCCACTCCAATAATGAGACCTTGTCTATTTACCGTATCCACGCTCCTCATGGTTTTGTAAACCCGTACAAGGTCACCCCTCAAGTTTCCAACGCTCCAGGTAAAGTAGCCCCAGCCTATTCAGCCTCTTCCTTATTATTTTATTGTTTTTGTTAAAGGTGAGAGTGTTACAATAAATTGAGTTTCTTTTTTAATTGTTACTGAAGACACCTGGGATTTTTTTTGCCTTTTTCCTGGGTAGTAGTAAGTTAGTGATAAATTGGGATTCCTTGAATCTTTCTATTTGTTCTGGCTCCAGGAGTAGTGGTACTACCTAGTGCACTGCACTACCCCAGTGAATCATGAAGCAACGTCAAAGTAGACATCAGCTGAGGTGGCTTTGAGAGAGTGAGATAACCAAGCGAGTTAATGGTATTTACCCTTACACAATGCTGGAGAAAGATGAACATCTTTCTATCCCACTGGGAATCCCATTTCACTCAAGACATAACACTGCCCTGGACTACTATCTGTACCCAGGCTGGCTGTGTCTGGTGCTGTCCCCCCCCCCCCCCGCTCTCCTGCAGCAGTCTGTGGGCTAAAGGAATGTCCTCCTCTCTATCACCTCTTCCGCCAGCACCTCTATGTCCTGTCCACAAAACTGGAGGCAAACCCTTTCTTTAGGGTTATGTCTTCTGTGACTTGCAGTGTCTGAGAAAGTGTGCAGTTGGGCTGTAAATATGGTGCCATATTTGGGTCACCAGAAGATTTCACCAATGGTGAGCATTTCCAGTTGCCTGATTCCCCAGGAACTGAACCCAACAGCCCGGCTACATAATTGAGATGCGGAACAGAAGATTGCATGAAAAAAATTGCCCTAGCCCATGATGGACAAGGTGACATAAAGGTCATTGGCCATCACACTAACTGCAAATGGGAACATTTCACCCATCGTTTACTGTATGTCAGCAATTCATTAAGTTCCACCCTTTAGCTCTGGGCAGTTAGTCAATGGGTGTGTATATTCCTGATTCAACTATCCGCGAGACATCAACCCTGAGGCTGTCCTACCTCTGCTAGCTATGGTTATCTGGAGAATGATCAAAATCTTTAACATTCAGACTCAGATTAGGCAAAATACTTGGCTAAGTTTCACTTGACACAGTTTAGCAAAGTTACCCGTAAATATCGTTCAGTTCAGACTCACTTGATTGTTAAAGAAAGAAGTGAGACATGGGGCTCATTTTCAAAATCCTGAACTATCCTGAGGATGCACAAAGTAGAGAGAGTGGCCAAAGAAATTTCACCGCCCTGAGCCGGCATCAACATATTGAAAGATTGTGGAACCAGTGAATATACTTGCCAGATTGTGGGCAGCTAATAATTATTCTTTCAAAGTATCTAGAATAGAAGCCATGAAATTTTTATGATAAGAACAAAAGACAATTTCAGATCATCGTATCATTATTCATAGAAAGAGGGAAAGTGAAATTACCAAATCCATCCCAGTTTTGTACAGAACAATTCAACCAGCCCCATTCTCTCACTCCATCTTCCATAATTTGGCCATTTAGCTCAATGATTCAGCTCTGCCATTCAATGAGATCATGGCTGATAATCCTCAACTCCATTTTCCTGCCATTTCCCCATAACCTTTTATTCCCTTCCTAACTAAAATTCTGTCGACCTCAGTCTTAAATATAACTAACAAACTAACATCAACAGCCCTTTGTAGTAAAGAACTCCATAGATTCGCTACTCCCTGAGTGAAGAAGTTGCTCCCCAACTCTGTCTTAAGTGGACGACCCTTGCTCTGAGATTGAGCCCTCTGGTTCTAAACTCTCCCATAAGGAGAAATAGGCAGAGTATAGCTGCTATACTCACTAAGAACCTTGGATGTTCCCATACAGTCACCTCTCATTCTTCTAAACTCCCTTGAGTACAGGCCTACATGGCATAGGATGTAGATGGATTAAGGATTAGATGAAGCAGTAGGTTCTGTGAGGATCAGTATTTGGGGCCCCAGCTGTTCATGATATATATCAATGATTTGGAAGTAAGGACCATAATGTGATATTTCCAATTTTGTGGATGATACAAACTCAGTAGAAATTTTGCGAGGAACTTATAAAACAGGTTCAGGTTGATTTGGACAGGCTTAGTGTATGGGCAAGAACATCATAGATGAAATAAAAATGTAGAAAACTGTGAG
Source organism: Rhincodon typus (assembly GCF_021869965.1). Taxonomy (NCBI): domain Eukaryota; kingdom Metazoa; phylum Chordata; class Chondrichthyes; order Orectolobiformes; family Rhincodontidae; genus Rhincodon; species Rhincodon typus. Next base: position 95,749,802 of record NC_063335.1, on the reverse strand, counting down.
GTCATAGAGTCATAGAGTTGGACAGTATGGAAAAAGACCCTTCGGATGCCGATCAAATTCCTAAGTTAATTTAGTCTCAGTTGCCAGCATTTGGCCCATATCTCTGTAAACCCTTTCTATTCATGTACCCATCCAAGTGCCTTTTAAAGGTTGTAATTGTATCAGCCTCCACTATCTTTTCTGGCAGCTCATTCCAAACACACACTACCCTCTGAGTGAAAATATTGCCCCATAGGACCCTTTTATAATCTTTCCCCTCTCACCTTAAACCCATGCCCTCTAGTTTTGGACTCCCCTACTGTAGGAAAAAGACATTAGCTATTCACCCTATCCATGCCCCTCATGATTTATAAACCTCTATAACGTCACCCCTCAACCTCTGTTGCTCCACAGAAAAAGGCCCTAACCTATTCATCCTCTCCCTATAGCTCAAACTCTCCAACCCCGGCAACATCCTTGTAAATCTTTTCTGCATCCCTTCAAGTTTAACAATATCTTTCCTATAACAAGGACACCAGATTTGAACGCAGTATTTCAAAAGTGGCCTAACCAATGTCCTGTACAGCCACAACATGACCTCCCAACTCCTATACTCAATGCCCTGATCTATAAAGCCAAGTGTACCAAATGCCTTTTTCACTATCCTATCTATCTGTGACTCTACTTTCAAGGAACCGTGAACTTGCACTCCAAGGTTTCTTTGTTTGGCACACTCCCCTTACCTCTGAGTGTATAAGTCCTGCCCTGATTTACATTTCCAAAATGCAGCACCTCACATTTGTCTAAATTAAACTCCATCTGCCACTCCTCAGCCCATTGGCCCATCTGATCAAAATTCCATTGTACACTGAGATAACCTTCTTCACTGTCCATTACACTGCCAATTTTGGTATCACCTGCAAACTTACTAACCATACCTCCTATACTCGCATCCAAATCATTTATATAAATGACAAAAAGCCGTGGACCCAGCACCGATCCTTGTGGCACACCGCTGGTCACAGGCCTCCAGCCAAAAAGCAACCTTCTACCATCCCCCTCTGTCTCCTATTTTCAAGGTTATTCACTTGGATAGGAGGAACATGTGCAGAGTATTTCTTAAATGGTAAGAGGTTGGGAAATGTGGAAATATAAAGATAATTTGATTCATTCCACGTGATATCAAGAAAAGGTTGGAGACACTGGATACTGCAAAGGCTATGGGCCCTGACAACATTTCAGCAATAGTACTGGAGACATGCTCCAGAACTTGCTGCTCCTTTAATCAAGATGTTCCAGTACAGTTACAACACTGGAACCTACTTAACAAATGTGGAAAACTTTCTAGGTATGTCCTGTACATAAAAAGCAGGACAAATCCAACCTGGCCAATTACCACCGCATCAGTCTACTCTTGATCAGTAAAGTGATGGAAGGTGTCATCAACAGTGCTGTCAAGGAAGACTTGCTCATCAATAATCTGCTCAGTTTCACCAGGGCCACTCAGCTCCAGGTCTCAATACAGCCTTGGTTCAAATATGGACAAAAGAGCTGAATTCAGAGGTGAGATGAGAGTGACAGCCCTTGACATTAAGACCACATTTTACTGAGTGTGGTATCAGGGAGCTGTAGCAAAATTCAAGTCAGTGAGAATCAGTGTGAAAGCTCTCTGCTGATTGGAGTCATACCTGGCACATAGGAAGATAGTAGTGGTTGTTGGATGTCATCATCTCAGCTCCAGGACATCTCTGCAGGAGTTCCTCAGGGTAGTGTCCTTGGCCCAACCATCTTCAGCTGCTTCATCAATGACCTTCCCTCCATCATAGGCTCAGAAGTGGGATGTTCGCTGATGATTGCACCATTTGCAACCTCTCAGATACTGAAGCAATCTATTTCCAAATGCAGCAAGTCCCAGACAATACTCAGGCTTGGGCTGAAATTTGGCAAGTAACATTCATGCCACACAAATGCCAGGCAATGACCATCTTATTTAAAGACAATCTAACCATTACCCCTTATAATTCAGTTGCATTATTGTTGGATTGCTCACTATCAACATCCTGGGAGTTACCATTGACCAGAATCTCAACTGGACTTGCCATATAAATACAATGGCTACAAGAGCAAGTTGGAGACAAGGAACTGCAGCAAGTACTCACTTCCTGACTCTCTAAAGCCTGTCACCATCTACTAGGCACGATGGTCCTAGCTTAGTGGGCCAAATGGGCCCTTCTATGCCTTAATGAATCAATAACTAGGTGTTTAAGGCCAAAAGAAGTCTTAAACATTGAATATCTTTTCTCTTGGAAACAGGGACTGTGATCCACTTTACATTTTCAGGAATATAAATGAAAATGTTCAATATATTGACAGTTTCAGGTGCTGGAAAACATAAGTTTAAAAATTAGGGACTCAAATAGAAGCAAAAAACTGCAGATACTGGAGATCTGAAAGAAAAAAGAAAGCAAGTGGTTCTTCAACTTCTTTGGAACTCAGGCTTTCTTCGGGAGATGAGTCATATTGGACTCGAAAGATTAACTCTGTGTCTCTCTCCACAGATATTGCCAGACTGGCTGTGTTTCACCAGCACTTTCTACTTTTATTTGAAAATTAGACAATTGGAAGAAAGAAGAGAAAGCAGGTATAATTTTTTTTATTTAAAAGCAATTATGCGACTATTAAATGTGCTACTCGGGAAAGATACCAAAGGCAACAGTATAGGTGGGTTCAAGTGACAATTTATGTATTTATAGATATTTCACATTGGGGTTACGATAATAGAAGACAATCAAGTTATTAATTAAATAAGGATTAAACTACAAGACTTTGTATCCATTTTTGAAAATGTTTATGTTTTTACTACCTTAAAATGAGAAAAACTCAAACAGACATTTCAAATTGCATCTTTAATATCATCAGAACTCTTAATAAGTGGAATTAAATAGATTTTCTTTATTAAAGCATCCCTTTACATATATAGTATTGTATCCCTGATAAGAAATTATACACTTTTTTGATTCATTTCACTTTCATTCTGTGTTGAAGCACCATGACGTTGAGCAGTGAAACTATTTCATCTCATGGATTTTAAGAAGAAAGCAGCCACAGTGAGGGGAGAGGAACACAAGTATAAGGTGGACATTTACTCACCGCTCACATTATTTATTTTCAATAATCTTTGTTTGTTTACTTCTGTCCTACCAATCTCTGAGTGCTTTCCACTCTTAGTTTGTCATCTTTTACCAGGGAATGACGGATGAGAATCATGGCTCAAGTTTGAATGTGGCATTTCCACTGCAAAACTCAATCAAAATATCTGATAACAATATTACAATGTTGTGAGGTGAGGCGTCAGGAAGGCACATTTCATGTTAATGGTTAGACTTTTATCATCTCAATATGGATTGTTTGGACGAAAATCAAAATTATTAAAGTGACTGCATCAAAAAGTCTCTTTGTTTATCCACATACTTTTTATGTCCTTAGCAATTGCTGTTTTATTGTCTCCAACATCTCCAAAAATCCACCAGGATGTGACTGGGTTTAAAATATTTTTTCCACAGAATGACCTTCTGCTTTCAAAGTGATCAGTACCTAACTGTAGCTTAAGCTCGAAAGTCATAAATCTTATAGCACCTTTGTTAGTGAAATAACATCATTTTTCAAACAGAGGAATCACCATCTTAAGTCTAAGGTAAGTCCTGTCAGTCTTAATTGCATCCATTTCAGTTTATGTTATTTGATCCTGGGGTTCGATTAGGGACAAAAAAAAGCACTGTGATGGCATTTTAGCAACTAGTTAAATAACTTGACTTTGCAAATTGGTTGTCATTTTCAAGCAAGAAGAATTTGTGAGATGAGTACATTGCAAAACGTATCTCTGCAGAGGCCGGTAAATGAAGGTCTGACAGCTCTTTTCTAAATCTGATCATGCTCATTAATAGGTGATAAGATCTCCTGACATCTGCAGCTGTCTGGAAATCTTTCCAACACATTTTTATTTTTACTCATAGTCAAAGTTCATGGGGTAGACAGACAACTTTAATCCTTTTTTTTAACCCTTTTGATTTTATAAGTGCCTGATGTCGTACTGTTAGACCTGTGACCAAATCACCACAATACTTTCTAGTAATTTAAATAAAAGCAAAATATGGTGGGTGCTAGGATCTGAAACAAGAAAAATAATGCTGGAAAATTTCAGGTCAGGCAGAATCTGTGGAACGAAATGGGGCCAATCAGTTCTCCAGTGACCTTCCATTTGAACTGCTAACTAACTCACAAGCTGTGAACCTCAGTTCAAAGTGTTGTGTGAGTAAGAGGTTTTTTTTTGCCACTTTTAGACTCAAATGAGGTTGATTTCATCTGGGCACATTGCTACAGTAATGCACAATAGATTTGGTTTGGGGAGTGTTTCAATCCTGTGCACTTGCCATTTATTTTGAATAAATTTCCCTGTGTGGAAAAGATGGCGGGGTGGGTGAGTGGAACTAGCTGAGCTGCTCTTGCAGATAGCTAACATGGTAAGGAGGGACTGAATGGCTTTCTTTTAAGGCTGTGACCATTCCATGGGAAATGTACGGAGGCACTGTGCTGTGAAGGCCTGAATGACAGTTAGAAATGCTTGAATTTTGCTTTGTACAATTCTGATCTATTCCCCGGGGCTAAGTTTCAAACCTCCTTCAGCTGAGCAAGGAACAATCCTCACCAACAGCAAAAGTTCTTAAATTCTGGGAATAAAACATCCCACAGGGCATCACAGCCAAAAACAAATTTGATTGTTAAATATATTTTACTATATTCTTGAATTTTAAGACCATAGATGTGTGCTAAATTAATTGATCTCAGTATAAGAACATAAGAAACAAAAGCAGGAATAGGCCATACAGTCTCTTGAAAGTGTTACTGCTAAACTATAGCTAACATCATTGGCTGTTAATAATATTTTTACTTGAACTGAAAGTCAAGACCACAGGTTAAACTTTCAGCAGATTAATGTTGACCTCTCTCAGCAATGTATGGAACTTTCCCCTAAAATAGCTTTCAACTACCTTCTACCGACAGCTTTGGAACTCAGAAGTAAGATTCCTACCAATTGATAAAAATTGGGAAAGTGGTTTTAAGAAACCAGTAACAATAATTTAATTAATAATAGGGTTATTTAGTGGAATGCACTTTTCTTTTCAGACAAATGGCTGGCTTGCAATGCAACCTTTACAATCTGGATGTTGATCTAACTATTAAAGTGACATCACAGTAAATAATATTTTCCTAATAATTCCTGTTGGACATTTTCATAAATGAAATAAATTTATAATTTTCTACAAAACAAACTAATTTCTTTGAGCACAGATTGGGAACTTGTAATTTTCAGGCAACTAACTCACTGAAAACAGGCATGAGATTGCCATCGTTACCACAAGGTGAAAACACATATATGTATCTTCCCATCTCTTTTATCATCAGTCAATGGAAAAACATACATTTCAATTTGAGTTAATTTGAGATTTCAGAGTAGTCAAGATAGTATGACAGGTCTGCAAAAATGTCGTTCGGATTCTTGCACCTCAAGTTGCAAAAACAGGAGTTTATCCACATCAGATTCTTGGAGAAGCTCAGGCCATCGGGACAGTCAAAATTCACCTCAATGGTCTTTGACTTGAGGGGAGTACAGCATCGGTCATCTTTGCAGACACCACAATACTTTGGCCGGTAGGTGCGACGGCTCACACAGCCAGACAATGTGAAGTTCTTTGGTTCTGCTTGCTTGAGAACACTCAAGCATGTCTTCCCTTCCTGCGTGAAAAAAAAAGAAACCACCATAGTTGAGAATTTACTTGATTGTAAACACTTTGCTAATTCCTTTCATAATGTGGAAGAGTGGCATTAAATCACTTCAATGTTTCCCTTCTCCCCAAGGAGACACAGCCAGTTCCCTGAAACACATCTCACTGCATCTGTTGTGAAGTTAAAAAATGAAAAGTGACACTTTTTATTTTAGATTCTGTATCCTCCGTCAGACAGCATTACAAGCATCTCTTGTTCATCCAACCAAGTGCTGTAAACCCAACTGAACTGTTAAAAAGCAAATATTGGGACATTGGAAAGCATTGACAAACTTCTGTCATATCTTCATGACACAGTTTGTAGCAATATGTTTTGGTAATATGAGTTTTGGGTGTGTTGAATTTACTTTAAAACTAGTTTTTGTTTTCAAAGTGAATCTCTGCAGCATCAGAAATGTTTTTCCTTTTTCCAGGTGTGAATGGATGTGTCTGTGTCTGTGTTTAGAATGGTATTTATTTGTATTTCCATATTTCAAACTGTGTTAATTGGTTTTACATCATCACCAAGTAAGCCTCATTTCCATAATAAATTTTGTTATTAATTAAAAAGACCTGGTTCATGTATCTTGTTATTCTAAATTAAATTCAGTTAAAAATATTTCATTGGTATAGGTAACAGGGTGAAATATTTATGTTTATGTTGTGCTCAGTGGAGCAGTGGGACCAAAGAGGGTTGCAGTGCACTTTGCTGGCCTCAGTGATAATACCAGAGAGTCACTTGGCAATCCCTGGGAGTAAGGACTTAGTGAAGTCAAATCCGAGAATCTTACCTTGATATGTTGCGTAATGTTAACATTGCAGGGACGTAAATAGCAAAGGCGCCTTTCTTTTGCTAGTTTGCACTGGTCGTTTTCGTTTGAAATCCTTGTAGATATTCCCATTCCGCAAGATGCCGAGCAGGCAGTCCAGGGTGTAGTTTGCACTAAGCAATTACGGCGCCACACTTCTGACTCACCTGTGTAAGCTGGGAACGTATACAGTGAACAACAAAGTCAGTATAATCCTCAAGCCAAGACAGCAAAAATCATTTCTGCTCCTTGCTTCCCAAATGATCAAATATGTAGCACCAAGACATTCACTAGATTTCTGATACAAAACAAATGGTGGCAGAAAGTATAACATGACATTAAAACGTTGACTATGTTTTGTGCAATGGCAGTATTGTCGTTTATGCGGTGTAACCAAGGCATGCTGAACTGATCATTGCTTTATTCTCTTCACCATTAGGTCAGATTGTCTGAGGATGTTGGATAAAAGGGCACATGCTAAAGACTGGGAGGAGGAACATGTTGCCAAGGTGAAGGAGAACTGAATGTGTAGGAATGACACTCTGTCCATTGCTGCTGCTAAAAACCTGGATTGAATTGAGAAAAATGCTTTCACGTAAGTGATTTTGGTCTGGAATCCACTGCCTAGAAGAATGATGGTGGCAGAGTTATTGAAGCATTCCAGAGGGCATTAGATGATAATTTGTACAGGAGCATTGTACAGGGATTTCACTGAATGTACTCAGGAGATAGTTCTTTTTTATTAGATTTTAAAGGCATCAAGGTTTTCAAGGAGTACTACTGAAATATGACACTGAATTAGATGATCATGTTGAAAGACTGTGCAAGCATAAAGGGCTAACGGCCTACTCTTGCTCCTTGTTTCTATGTTTCAATGTTTCTACTTGAGGAGATGGCTTGGAGAGCCCAGTGCAGCCTTGGTGAGCTGATTGGCCTCCTCCTGCAGCATAATTATTCTATGATAATACTTTCTCTGTAGTAACCTGCCTGCTGAAATCTAGGTCAATCTTGTGGCAGTTCAGGTCTCCATTAGAGGATATTTTGAACTGATTCAATACCAAATGGTGATACAATAATAGAATCATGTAGCACAGGAGGATTATACCTACAGCTTCATGGAGGGTGCACTGGGAGTGAAGAGCTATCCAATTCATCTCACTCCTTTGCTCTTTCCCAAAAATCTGTAAACCTGTTCTCCTACAACTACTTAACCAATAAACTTTTGACTCATAAAGAAAACTGCATGGTTTTCTCCTAAGTCAGGCCTACTGGGAGTGTCAATGACGATGAAGAACGGGAGATATCAGTAGGTATAAGTAGCTAAATTTGAAAGTACTATTACCAAAGCAAGGTGTTGACAGATCTAATAATGGAACAAGTACATTTCACAAAATTGAAATATACAGAAAACATACAAATGTGGGTCTTTATGAATCGTGAATTAATAAATTGATATTGAGAGGGGTGATAAGAAAGGCAGTGTAAGAAGACTTAAATTGAACAAATGGCATTTGGATATTTGATCTTCTCTTTCACAATCTGCTGCATGACAAAATCAATTATTGATTGCCCATTTTACCCAAGATGGCCACTCTCTATTCCCATCCTGATACAAAGAAAACAGCTATAGTATCGTATCCATCATTCTTAAAATTTTTTTGAATTAGTTTTGCTGGTAATCCATTCCACACCTAAGCATATATTGCTAGCCCCAATTATGTCAAAAATAACTTAAACTTTCCGGTTTAGCAGTAATCATGCTCTGTGGAATGTAAACTGAGACATAAGACCAGCAAGGTCCCAGGTTCGTATCTGGTCTGCGCTCAGTTAGCTGGTCTCTGTTGAGATAGATGAGTGTTTACAAAACAGCTTCAGAACCCGAGCAGACATAGGGGAACAACCAAGATTCCCACTTGTGACTGGAATCCAGTCACTCACTGGCATGTGTACATGAGTGGGCTCCTGCTACATCTATGTTCACACTGGTTATGATTTCTGACCTCTGCAACCACATTTACTGTCAGACAGCCTGCTGAGAAACACTACCGTAGCTCACAAATATCACTTGCACAAGATTTTGGAGGTTGCTGAGAACTCAATCGAGGAAGCGTTTGCACCTTCAGGGGATAACTGAAAACCGGGAGATAGGAGCAGATGAATTATAGAATTGTAGAATGGTGCAGCACAGAGGGTGGCTATTAAACCCGTTGTCTCTGTGCTGGCTCTTTGAAAGAAATTGGTGTCACCTTTTCCATGTAGCTTTGCAAATGTTTGAAGTGTTTCCAAATCTCTCTTGCAAGTTCCTATTGGAGTGTTTCCAACTTTTTAGACCTCGATTTACAAAAATCTCAGAAACCTCTACTGAACCAGGCCATGCACAGGTTCTCCTACCTGACAGGGACACATGACGAGGGGCAGTCTTCTTTAGCTTCTTTGATTCATCGCAGAACCACTGTTCACAGCATTTTCCTGGCATTTTAACACGCTTGGGATTCTGACACCAGACAAGTGGAGGTCGGGACTGCCGGCACACAGGGATACAACCAATTGCACCGTTTACACATGTACATTTGTACTTGCAGTTGGGTTGAAAGCTTTGGCCATTGGAATACATGACCCCGTTGAGCTCGCATCCTACTCCAACCACATCTAACAGAACAAAAGATCAATTACAAACCTATGAAGTAAACTCACATATTACTTAACCTTTAATAAAAGAAAACAATTTATTTGATTTGTCATAATAACGGTAACAGGTCATTCAAATTGATGGTAACAGGTCATTCAAATTGATGGTAACAATGGCAATCCTTGCTATTCTTATTTCCTCCAGAGGATGGCACTGTTACCTGTTCAACCATAGAAAGACTTGTATTTATAAAGTGCCAACGAAGCGCTCTTGAAGTGTCGCCATTGTTGTTATATGGGAAGTTGAAATGTTGCACAAACTCCTGTTCTATGAACAGCTGATAACTTGTAATGTTTTCAGATTGCTGACAGCAACTAAGCTACATCAGATAGCCTGGATTACCTGGAAAATTGAAAGTTCTGCTGCACAATTTCTCTATGCTTGGGACCCTCAGAAAATATCCATTTAAATCGGGATATCGGAAGGGTTCAAATGCAATTAAGGAAACTTTACCCAGGAAAAGTCAGGCTATTAAATAATCTGTTTAACTCTTAAGTATCTATTTAACTAAACGCCATACTTATCTCACAGAACCTAACAACATCTCTCCCACACCACTGACACCTCTCAGACCCTGACCTGACACCCCTGGATCATGGGAAAATAGGAACAGGAGTAGGCTATTCAGCTCCTTGAACCTGTTCCACCATTCAATGAGATCATGAGAATGGACGCAACACTCGATTCCTGCTTCCTCCACTCTCCACATTCCGATCCCCTTCCCCTACTCTGGATCAAACCCTGCTATCCTCTGGGAGTTGACCTGCCATCCTCCATTTGATCCCCTTTCCCTGCTCTGAACCCAAGTCTCCTTCAGTCCAAATGAGCAGGCACCGCCTTCATTACCTCAACTTCTTCACTCACTATGACAAGGAATTTGAAAGGTCCAGTGAAACTTCAATGGAATTCGTGCACCACATAGCTAGTTAAATTAGAATCAGTAAAAGATAGATGAATGTCAATTTGACCAAACCAGTTACACAAAGATAGACTGTTTTTAACAGTTCTATGCAATCTGTTTCAATCCCAGGGTTCAATTCCAGATTGATACTGAATTAAATAAATACCTGGTCCTATTTTTCATGCTGAGATAGCTTATCCTACCCATGTCAGCCTGAATCTTACATTCATCAGTACCTGGACAGTGGAGGAGAAAATGATAAGACTTGGTTCCTGCTCATGATTGTTCTGTAGCCCTCTGAAATGTCAGATGACTTGAAACGATAATTCTGTTTCTTTCTCCGCAGATGCTTCCAGATCTGCTGAATGTCTCCAGCAAATTCTGTTTTTTGTTTATTTCAGATCTCTAGCATCTGCAATTCTTGGTTTTATTACCCTGCTATCGAATGCTATCCAGGGACCCCTGCTGGAAACTGTGCATGCATGTGAACAAATGTGATGCCTTACATGGTTAACTAGCCTTCCAACAGTCACTGCTTAGAGGTGGAGGCATGTCCCTTTGGTGGTGCATCTGTGTGCAACCTCAGAGGCACTTCAGGAACAGTCAGCATTTTCAGCAGAATACATTAGCAACTGGAAGAAAACAAAACTAACACTGGAGTTCGATTGGGAAGACACAGTGAAGGTATTTCCATGCATGAGAGAGATTAAGATCCAACATAGTCATGACTAAATCTCCCAGGGCTAGAGTTCAGAAGAGACATCTTTACCAAAAGAGTGATAAGAATTAGGAAGTTGCTGACACATATCTGAATAACATGGAAGCATTTAATGGGAGTTTGGGTAAGGGCATATGGGAGTAAGGAATGTACGGATATGCTAATAGGGTTGGGACGGGGGTTCAAGTGCAGTATGTACACGGGCATGGACCAATTTGTCGGTGCTGTACATTTCTATTTCTACTCTGTATGATATAGTCAGTTCACATTTTCTGACTGCGGTGGCTGTCTTCTCACTCCTAGGCCTTACTGAGCCTCTTTCCTAGTGAGTTGAAAACCATTCAATTACTCTGCACCTCATTTTTCCTTCCAACAGGTTTCTGAATGCAGACGGCTTGTGTATAGAAGGAACAGCAGTAGCTGCAGTATGGGTCACTCTGCTCAGGGCAGTTCCCCAGCCTAAAATCACACCTTTAACTCTGCTCCCGTTCCTTCGATTAATTCCTAATCTGTAGACCAGTTTTATCTGAGATTCCCTTTGATTTGAACTTACGCCTTTCATATGGCACTTATGAAAAGTTTGGTGGAAGCTGTGAAGTGATAGGTAGCTGTCCTGATGAGACTGCAAAGCACTTATCCTGTCCCCATGAACAATCACCCAGCCCCAAACCCACCCCCATTCCCCAGCAGCCGCCATCCCCACAAGATTGACATGACCCTTTGACCCTCTGATAACTGTTTTTTGTTCTGTATGTCACCAAGGTATATACTTCACTTACACGCGCACAATCCTACTTCATACTTAGGGGCATCCCGACTATAGTCACAGTACAGCCCTTTGTGGTAATCGCAGGTGTCTGCCTCTGTGCAGTTCTCTCCCAGCTGCTTGGCACATGCCTTACAACATTCACAGCCATCCATTACCAAGCTAACTCCGGGTGGACACCTAGGCGTGCGCTTCGGACACTGGCAAGGCCAGTGACAGTACTGGGTGCGGTTATACGGGTGGACGAATTCTGTTGAGTTCACACTCTCCTCTGAAGCTGCCTTGGATTTCTGGGTGAGACCCTGTGTGGAAGAGATAACACAGTTTAACGAAATAAGCTACCACAGAGCCTTCACAGACAGTACAGATAGACTGGGAATGTCTCCGTTAAGTAAAATAAAGGTGTGTACACCAATTGTGACTCTATTGTGGATAAACAGAAAACAGCAAGTCTGGCAGTTTCTTGGGAGAGAAAGCAGTGTTAACATTTTGGATCAGTAACCCTACTTCAGAGCCTGAGATTTGTAACATTAATTCTGCTTTCTCTCCACAGATGTTGCTAGACCTGCTGAGTTTCTCCAGCGATTTCTGTTTTTGTTTCAGATCTTCAGCATCCTCAATTCTTTGTTTTACTTTATTGCCCTCAGATGCATTGGACAGGGAAAGTGAAGGGGTAGCAGAAAGGAGGATCACTTCTGAACATGATACAATGACCTCAGAGTCACTACAACACAGAAAGGAGCCATTGGACCATCGAGGCTATGCTGGATGGCTGTCTGTTAAGTAAATCAATCAGTCCCATCTCCTGCACTACCTCCATAGCCCTGTGAGTTTATCTTCCTCAAGATTTCATCCAATTCCATTTTGAAGTCCTCTATCACCATCCTTCCTCCATCCTCATAAGCAGTGATTTCTGGGTCATTACCACTCACTGTGTATTGTCAGGTTTCAGGTGAAGGTGTGATCCATTTTTGCTGCAGCATTTTCACAACCACTGAGCTGGTTCCAGTCTGAAAAGAATGTTCTTTTGGCCAACAAACTGGTTAGTCATCTCCTTCAGCACAACCTGGCGTCTCTAGGTGAGGGGAAAAAATGGCACTGAGAACAAAAATAAGACAGTGCATCTCAATTAAATACAGGGCTCATTCTCAGCCATGGCCAATGAGTGACACTGTCACCTCTGAATCAGAAAGTTCTGGTCTCACTTCAGAGATCTGAGCACTGAATCCAGTGCTGTCCTGGGAGGGTGATGCATTGTCAAAGGAGGTTCCTTTCATGTTGGACATTAAACTGAAGCTCTGTCAGCCCTGTGGTCACAATAGATCCCACAAAACTATTTTAAAGAAGTGATATCATTCTCCACAATATTCTGGCCAATATTTAGCTCGCGGGTGGCATAGTGGATCAGTGGTTAGTGCTGCTGCCTCACAGTGCCAGGGTTCAATTCCACCCTCAACAGACTGTATGTGTGGAGTTTGCATGTTCTTCCAGTGTCTGTATGGGTTTCCCCCCACAGTCCAAAGATGTGCAGGTTAGGTGAATTGGCCATCCTATGTTCTCCACAGTGTGCAGGCTGGGTGGATTAGCCAAGGGAAATCCAGGGTTATAGGGTAGAGAGTGGATCTGGGTGGGATGCTCTTTGGTGGGTCGGTATGGAATAGATGGGCTGAATGGCCTGCTTCCACACTGTAGGGATTCAATGATATTCTCTTTTCTACAGGGATAGGGGAACAAACTGAGTTTATTACACTGCGCTTCACTGCTGCATTTAGAGTCCAATTCAGATGTTTTCCTATGGTCCTATGTTAAATGACAGTGCACTCTCCCCTTATCCTAAATTATCTTTAAATTGACACTGGAGTGACTTCAGGGAACGTATAGTCTACCTGCTCGTATTATGCTTGTGCGATTTCCCGTGCTAGTCAGTCTAATTCAGTTAGGCTGATACAGAAGCTGGTATTGTCTAACTGCTGTTTTGGAGGGTTTTCTTCTAAAATTGGGATTAAGACATATTGGCAAAGGAGTCTGAGATCTTTACACTGCACCAAACATAAGAGTGCTCACGTGGGAATGTTTGAGGTTATGCGAAAGAATGAGTATTTTCATTCCTGCTGCTGATAACATTGTGCTCATTATCAACAAAGTACAGATAAACCTGCCTTGTCACTAAAATATGTCTGTTCATGCCTGCTCTCCACCTCAAAGTAATGTAACACAACCAGTTAATATTTACTTATTTTCAGTATTGAACTATTCAACATTGCACAAAGGCACTCCTGTACCTCTACTGAAATAGTTCTAAAATAATTTTGTTAATTTTCCCTTCCTCGTTCTCTCTTCAAGACTTTTACATGTTGTTGATGTGGCATTACCTGTTACCTACGCTGCTTCCAGTATCTCTGTATGTGGCCTGATTTCATTTGAAGCCATTGAAATTGAAAGCTATTGAACTGCAGGCTACCTTAACCTCCCAGGAAGCCTCACAGTGTGTCTGGAACAGATGGAATAGGAACTCAGTTAGGAATTAGAACTCCAGCAAATTATCCCCTCCCTACTGCCACACTGAGATCAACACAGACCAGGGGATATCAGTGCTTTGTATGAGTCTGGACAAAGTGGCTCAGTCATTGCAAAGGTCCAAGATACTAACTTCTGCTTGAATTAGACTCATCTCAATAAAATAGCACTAATTTTTTTATTACAAATTCCTCTCACTTGACAGATGCAAACAATGGGAATGTGCATCATCACTATTGGCATTTTTGGATCATTTGTTTTACTCTTTTACCAAATCATTCTAGTTTTGATTCCTTACTGTTACTGAGTAAAGTGATCTTATCCAGATTGCAAGAACTGGCCTCATGACTAGGGAGAGGACTGAGAAAAGATATTCAGAACCCCCTACCCTGATTGTTATCAGGCTAACTTTGAGTGAGGACAGGATAAGGTTTCAGGAAGAGTTGAGAAAACTGGGAATTAAGAAATGTAATCATCATCTCCAGAATTAAGACTGTGAAGGAATAGGAGAAAAAGAAATAATGAAAAGCTAGACTTGACATTAGCAATCACTTTACTGGAAGAGGGAATATATGATTCACTGTGGAATGTTGAAGATGCTGTAATTACATAAAATAATTAAGCAAATATGTAAGAATACTGAGGATTGCACAAATGATCCCCCCTAATCTTGAAGTAATGACAAAAAAATTTTTATACATGGCACTATTTCTGCCAACTCTCAGTTGTGGTCCAAGATTTGGAGACTTGATCCAGACTGTGTGGTGTTGCATTATCCAAGATGATAACTTTCAGATGGAATGTTAAACTTCTCAAGTAGAAGTGAAGAGTAGATACTGTGGAGAAGAGTAAAAGTAGAGACCATCAACATAATTTGGTCAGCCAGAGACTAAATAGGGATATTAGAAGAATTTTTTTCATATCTAAAGTGTGGTGAGAATACTGAACTTGCTATTGCATGGAGTTTTGAAGGGGAATTGTACAGATGTGAATAAGCAAATGCGAGAAAAGGAAATTGAAGGCTCCGCTAATAGTTAGATGAATGGTGGAGCTTTGAGGTGAGCATAAAAACTAGCATGGAGTTGTTGGGATGAATGGTCTATTTCTGTACTGTACATTGTTTGTTTAAAAAAAAGTCCTTTTACACAGTGAACATAATTATACACAAAGGCCAAGTTGCACTCCTCCCTTTATTACGTCAAGTTTGAGGAGGATGTGGCTGAAATAAATCACATATTTTCCAGGAAGTCCTTGCTGGTTAGATATACCTACAGGACAGAAAATTGAACATGAAACTATTCTGGTGAAATTTACGTTCAACAAGGAGCTGGAAATTTAATGTTTTCTGAGTTTCTACATTCAGTATCAGAAACTAGCACTTCTAGGAAAAATTCAGCTGAAGTTAGCTGCAGAGTAAAGCACCCACTACAGTGTGCTTGCAATGTAGATAAGTAATGAGTACAGAAACACACTTATCTTTGTACCAACATTGAACAGCATTGAACACAAAACCACGGGAGCTATGCTGGACTTTTCAAATGCCCTGGTTAGGCCACAACTACATTGCTGCATTCAGTTTTGGTGATCACATGTTAGAAAGGACATGGACGTACTTGAGATTGTTCAGAGGGGATTTATCAGAATGGTTTCAGGGATGTGAGATTTAACTCCAGGTGATGCAACTCTAACATCTACAATCATAAGTTATTGAGACTCTGAGAAGAGGGGAATGGAGGTTCTGTATTACAGAGCTGTAATCAACATTCTGTTCTTTAGTCTTTAAATGTAAAAGCTTATGGGAGCTCCTGAGAGTCAGTCAACAGTCACCCTTATATGAGGCAGGGACAGCGATGCAACAGCCTTGGCGTAGGGATAGTCTAGCTAAGCACAGCAGAATCAAGAGTGCAGTGCAAACACTCAAAGGTCAGATCCCAATGTCTGCAGAATCGGACAGAATAAAACAGATTTGAGTTCATGACAGCAACACAGTCAACCGAGTCAACAGCCATAGCAAAGACCATGAGATTTTTGGTACAAGGTTAGGTTGGAGAAACTGGTTTGTGGCCTCCTAGGAAAAAGAAGATTAAGGGGCAGTCTGGTAGAAGTATATGAGGTTATGAAAGATTTGCATAAGGAAGATAAAGAAAAGCTGTTCCAAAGCCACAAGACCAAAGAACACAGATTTAAGGATTTGGACAAGTGATGCAGGTAGATGTAAAGTGAAGCATTTTTATGCAGTGAATGACCTGGAACTCATTGTGTGCAAAGATGTTGCAAGCAAGAGAAAGATGCAAACAGTGATAACATAACCTGCTTCAAGGCCACTGACAGTATTGTGATTTAAGACAGCACTGTAATGGCTCAGCTGATGATATTCCTGAGAGCATTTAAATCCCACCTGCATCACTACATAGGATAACCCTGTTTCTCTCTATCAGACGCTGCCAGACCTGCTGGCACTTTCTGTTTTTACAGCAAACTTTTTATTAACCAGCGCCTTTGGGACCAGGATTGTGCTGGTAGATCAAATATTCTGGTTGATCAAGAGATCCACATAATCCACGTAAAAACACACACTAAGTAATAGAAGTGTAATACAAGGGTATATACATCGCTGTTATGCCTTATTTACAGCATAAATCGCACAAATAATAATGCAACTCTGCCTTAAAATAAATCTTTTTGGCAGAGAGCTTTCTCCCTCACACCCTCAACTGACTACTCAGACATCGCGGTAGATCGCAGAAATTTGAGCATTTCAGTTGAACAGCATTTACATTGATTAAATAAATTGAACAAATAAATTAAAAAGCTATCATAACTAGACACAATAATACAGCAAACTTCCTGGTATTTGAGGTTTATAATTTTTGCCATTTTATCAAGAGAGTCAATTCATAAAAATTTGCTGAATTTTGAAACCTTAATCTGTTTCTCTAGTCTCGGTGCAGTCTTTGTTTTAACAACTTACTTTAGTAGTACATTGCATTGTCTCATAACGCTCTGTATGAGAAGAATTTACAAGTTCGCCCCCCACCCCTTGTTCCAAACTCCTGAACCATGGCGAAAAGTGAGGCCTAAACGCATTCACATCTGAAACTGAGAATGATCCTTGGGACAAGCAGTCGAGGGGCCCCAGGGCTAAGAGACCCCAGGAATACCTTAAACTGGATCTCAGGCTCCATTTTAATAATTGTGGCACGTCTCAAGGGGCAGCCTGACATCCTCATGTAGTTTGCCAGTCCAGAGCCCTCTGTGGCTCAGATGCCAGCTGAGGCATACACAAGTCTGCATTTGTGGCTGTGCCACATTAGGTTCTGGTAGAAAACTTACCTGCAAACTTCCTCTGGTGACCCTAAAAATGAATGCTGATAAATTCACTGCAGTGCCTGAAGAATTGGTTGGAGATTTCAGTAAGCCAAGCCTGACTACTTTTCACTAGTTTTGGGAGTGAGTCAAAAATGTGCACAAAATCTCTGAACTGTCATTTACTTCCAACATTTCTCTTTACGTGGCTCATGCACAATGCATTGCACAGCCACAATGATCGAGATACAACAGAAAACTGTGAAAAGCAGACCGGAGAGCTGGGATAGCAATCATTCCAGCTCATTAACTGGGAATGTCAGGCTTAGAAGTTACAGAGCCTGACTTTAGGAAGACGTTACGGATGGTATGATGGTGGGTGGGGGTGGGGGAGGGGAGCGGAAACCAGACTGAGCCATCCTTAGAGGAGCAATAAATCTAACAATTTTTATTGAACCTGGAGTATTATAACCATAACGAAGCAGAGATCACATAAAGTTAAGCAGAACTATGTGATCTGGAAAATTTTGAAATATTCTGTTAAGTGGAAACATTCGTGTCCATTTTTTGCATGACCAATATGAACGCTGAACACAACTGATGCATCTGCAGCCCCTCTTATACAGAGAACAGTCGTGTCACTATCCCTGGTGGAAACAGGTCAATTCTCGACTGCAGTGCCTCCTCCAAGGTCAAATACCTGATGCTCCTAGTCTGTGTTTACACAACATATCCCAGTCCTGATGAATTGTCATTGAACTGAAACATGGAGTGGGATTTTAATGGGCATCTGTGTACAAGACTGTAAAATAGGGCACATACCAGTAGCCTGCTTGCCCTCTAGGCCATAGTTTTACAAGCAGCAAGAGAAGTATTTGTTGTCCAAATGTGGCCATTAAATAGGCAGTTAATGTTCAGGTAAAGATCCCTTTCTCACAGACATACAGGGCAGCAGGAGAGACCTGGCCTTAATTGGCACCACAGCAGATTTGATCCTGCATTTGCCCTTGAGAAGGTATTGGTGAGTTGCCTTCTTGAACGGCTACAGTCAATTTACTGTGGGTGCATCCACAATGCCATTAGGGAGGGAATTCAAACATAGTGCTTGGCAGTTATGTGTCACAAATGTCACTGAATAGTTCTCGCTACTTTTTCATTTCACTACATGTCCCACATGACCCATAATGATATCAGCAAGGCAATTTTCTCTTCACATTACCTTGCATATCACTGTCCTCCCGTCTTTCTCTACTTTAAAGCAAGTGGCCTATTACTACAATTGTCACCATTTCTTCAAAGCGCTTCTCAACTACTATCAGCCTTATTGCTCTGAGAAATGAAGCTGTGCTGAAAATTAAAGCTGCAATAAAGGTTACCTCGCACCATCCTGCAACCTGGACTGTCATTGGAAAATTTGAGATATAACAGGGGTGTACTATTAGCTTATGACAATGGTTCCGTGGTCACCATTAAAGAGAATGGCTTTTAATTCCAGATTTATTAATTAATTTGAATTTCTAACTGTTGCTACAATAGGATTTAGACCGTTGCTTTGAAAAGCATTTATCTAAACAGCTGAATTAATAGTCCAGTGACATCATCACTATGCAGCAGCTCTCCTGATGTCTAATCGTTGCTGCTTCTGAAGTTCGTAACAGGTTTTCTTCTTGAACTGCTCAGTTGATTTGGTGAAGTTTGGTCTGATTAGAATTTTTATTTTTCCTGGCCCATCTGGTAAGCAATCAATCCAGTTCCAGCACCTGAGGATTTCTTAGTACCACTCCAGCAAGCCACAACAGATATTTTGTACCATAGTGCAACCACTTTCTTTAAGGGTAAGTGGGCCATTACTGATCACCTAATCTGATACTGAGTAGAAGTATACTAAATGTCCTGTCGCAATTCACTAAAGCCTATCCTTACAGGTGTTAAATAGAGTTTACACGATTTATCTAACATAAACTAAAACCTATTCACATTCTTTGAAATTATGATCACTGTAGATAATAAACCATAGCTATCTGAAATAAAATGACATTGTCCCTATATATCCTGCAGAATCAGTGGCTCAGTGGTCAGCATTGCTGTCTCACAGTGCCAGAGACACAGATTTGAATATAGCCTTGGGCGATTGTCTGTATGGAGTTTGCACATCCTCCCCATGTCTGTAGGTTCCCTCTAGTGCTCCGGTTTCCTCCCACAGTCCAAAGATGGGCAGGTTAGGTGGAATGGCCATGCTAAATTGCCCATAGTGTCCAGGATATATAGGTTAAGTGGATTAGCCATGGGAAATGCGGGGTTACAGAGATCGGGTAGGGGGTGTGGGATGCTCTTCAGTTGGTTGGTATGGTCCCAATGGGCTGAATGGCCTGCTTCTACACTGTAGGGATTCTATGATTCTTTGAATTAGCATATACTGTACTGTATATAATTTAAAACCACAAGATGTAAAAGCAGAAGTAGGCCATTCACCTAATTGAGTCTGCTCACCATTCAATGAGATCATTTTTGATCCGATAATCCTCAACTCCATTTTCTTTCCTTGTCCCCATAATATTTGATTCTATGAATGAATAAAAATCCCTCTATCTCAGCCTTGGATATACTTAACATCCCAGCCTCTGCAGCCCTCTGCAGTAAAGATTTTCACCGATTCAATACCTTTTGAGAGAAGGAATTTATTTTCATCTCTGGCTTAAATTGTTGAACCATAATGCTCAGATTATGCCATTTTATTTGAATGAAAATATTACATACATGGTATGTGCTGAGTTATATAATCTCAAGTGGAATAATATAGAAGATACTGTAATTGACCTGAATTTCTCAGATTCAAGAGGGAATAATACCATCCCTGGCCAGAACAACCTTTCTGCTGGTTATGCAGCTTTGAAAACATCCTGCATTCTTGCGAATGGTGAGCGAAGGCCCAGAGGCAGCGATTCTATGCTGGAGATGAGTAGCAGGCTGCCCTGAAAATCAGCCCAGGCCATAAATCAGAAACATTCACAGGGTAAGACATTGGATTGCAGTAGAATTAAACACAGATGGGAAGAAAAACAATACTTTGAAGCTGGGGGTGGAGGTAGTGATGACAGACGGTGAAAACCAACAGAGATCTGCAGTGTCGTTTCACACAGATGTGTGTTCCATGTTTTATGGTGCCATCAGTAAAATGTCAACCTAACCAGGCTAGATTAAAAAAGGGAGAGCATGTCTCAAGTGGGAGACATAGTGATTGATCATTCCACAGTTATCTGGTCACTGGCAGCAATTTGTTTTCATTTGGGATTATAGGAACAACAGGAGGCCAATTTAGTTTCTTGAGCATGTTCTACCATTCAATGAGATGGTAGCTAAACAATGACCCAACTCCACCTCAAATCATTGGACAAACTGGCGGGGAGCATGAATACTGAAGAGAATTGTGTGAAAGTGATTAATTTGTGCGGAACAGGCAGGCAGTTGTAAATGGGGGAATTAGATATGCCACCCATAACTGCAAGAGTAGGAGAAGAACATGAATAATTTAGAAAACTGTTCTTTTTTTATTCACTCGTGGGTGTGGGCATCACTGTCTGTGCCATATTTATTGCCTGCCCTAGTTACTCTTGAGAAGATGGTGGTCAGTTGCCTTCTTGAACAGCTGCAGTCCACATGATGTAGGTAGATCCAAATCCCATACCCATAAATCTAACAATCGCAGGTTTAAAATTAGCAATTAACATGGAATCAACTGTTGAAAAGATTTTAAAATTTCTGTCACCCATTGCATGTAGACTGTTTCCTAACTTCATTCCTTTTTCTGAAGAAGGGTCTAGACCCGAAATGTTAGCTTTCCTGCTCCTCTGATGCTGCTTGGCCTGCTGTGTTCATCCAGCTCTACACCTTGTTATCTCTCTTCATTCCTTAAATGCCTGGTTCCAATTTTCAGGCTATATCCCCTAACCCAGACTCTCCAAAATAGTGGAAATATAGTTTTTCTATATCTACGCTATCTGTCATCCTTAACACCTTGAAAACAAAGCTTCTAAATCTGAGGGACTATAATCCTACTACGTGTAATCCTCTTGCAAATTAACTTCTGGAGTCTGGATATCATTCTGGCTAATTTATACTGTACTTCCTTCAAGGCTAATCTATCCCTTCCTAGTGGTGCAATCGCAGTAACCCTACAGTTGGACCAGATTCAAGTCTCAACACCTGGAGGTTGGTTAAAAATATTCATCCTGCCTAAAGTCTGGAGACCAGGACTAGACCCAATTCCCCAGAGCTTTGTATTAATGATTAGCCAGGACAATTGGATGCACACCCCTGCTTCTCTCCAAAATACTGTCATGAGATCTTTTACATGCAATTTAGAGAGAAGATTGTAGTTGAATTCAATATTCAGACCCAGAGATGGGAGGACTTTCACTGTTGCTGCCTTTATAAGCTTCTTTTTTGACCTCAAATAAGTAAATTCTATATGCTAGAAGATGTTAGAATTTATTAAGAAATAAAACAATATCCTGTTGAAAATAAAAGGTTAACATTACAGTACTAAGACTATTAAAACAGCAACAATTTGCATTTACACACTGGTGTTAACATAGAAAAAGATTTCCCTTCAGGCTCATTGAAGACATGAAAGGGAAACAGTGAACTAATGAAGAGATATTCACAAGAAACAACCAGCTTCTGGCAATGTTCTAAAGATAAATAGGAATATGGGTAGGCTAAATACTTAGGGAGGGTGACTAGAATATTTGATTGTTCACAACCAGCAAAAATAGGCTGAATGGAACTGGGTGATACACTCAGGCTCAAGTTAGCAGAACAGAAGGTTTAGTAGGGAGCTTTGTGACGTTGGAGTCCTTCGCTCCATTGCATGACAGTTAGTCTCAAAAGGATCAGAACCTGGTGTAATTTCTGTCTGCTCATTCAGTTTGTTCTCTTTTTTTAAACTGGGGAGTTCAGGTGCCTCGACAGTGCTATCAAATAGCACCTGCTCAGCAATAACCTGCTCAGTGATGCCCAGTTTGGGTTCCACTAGGGCCACTCAGCTCCTGACCTCATT
The DNA here is from genome assembly GCF_021869965.1 of Rhincodon typus. Taxonomy (NCBI): domain Eukaryota; kingdom Metazoa; phylum Chordata; class Chondrichthyes; order Orectolobiformes; family Rhincodontidae; genus Rhincodon; species Rhincodon typus. The sequence goes on along the minus strand of NC_063335.1, from coordinate 95,727,236 downwards.
ACAATCTTGTTTCAAACATGGACAAAAGAGCTGAATTCCAGAGGTGAGGTGAGAGTGACAGCCCTTGACATCAAGGCTGCATTTGACTGAGTGTGGCATCAAGGGAGCCCAGGCACAACTGGAATTAATGGGAATCGGGGGCAAACTCTCCACTGATTGGCACATAGGAAGATAGTTCTGGTTCTTGGAGATCAGTCATCGCAGCTCCAGGACATTTCTGCAGGAATTCCTCGGGGTAGTGTCCTCAGCCCAAGCACCTCAACTATTTCATCAATGACCTTCCTTCCATCATAAGGTCAGAAGTGGAGATGTCTGATGATGATTGCACAATGTTCAGTACCATCCTCAGATACAGAAGCAAGCCATGTTCAAATGCAACAAGATCTGTACAACATCCAGACTTGGGCTGACAAGTGGCATTTAGTGACATTCGCATCACACAAATGCCAGACAGTGAGCATCTCCAATAAGAGACAATCTAACCATGAGCCCTTGATTTTCAACAGTGTTACCATTATTGAATCCCCACTATCAACATCCTTGAGGTTATCATTGACCAGAATCTTTACTGGACTTGCAATGTAAACACAGTGGCTACAAGAGCATGTCAGAGGCTAGAAATACTGTGGACAGATCTCCTGACTCCCCAAAGCCTGTCAAAGGCACAAGTCAGGACTTTGATGGAATACTCCCGACTTGCCTGGATGGTTACAGCACCAAGTACACTCAAGAAGCTTGACATCATCTCGAACAAAGCAGCCCACTTGATTGGCACTAATTCACACACATCCACTCCCTCCACCACCAATGTTCAGTTGCAGCAGTGTGTAATATTTACAAGATGCACTGCAGACTGATAACAAAGATCCTTCATCAGCATCTTCCAAACCCACAACTACTTTGAGCCAGCAGGACAAGGGCAGTAGATACATGGAAACACCACCACCTGCAAGATCCCCTCCAAGGTACTGACCATCCTGACTTGGAAATATATCCTTCACTGTCGCTGGGTCAAAATCCTGGAATTCTCTCCCTAAGGGTATTGTGGGTCAACTTACAGCAGTTGGACTGAAGTGGTTCAAGAAGGCAACTCACCACCACCTTCTCAAATACCCAGCTAGCAGTACCCACATCCCACAAGTGAATAAAACAAAATGCCTTGAAAACTGCATTTGATAGCCAATGTTCAGAAGTTCATGTCAAGTCCAAAGCAACATTTGCTGCAAGGCAGACTTTTGCATTATTTTATTTTCGATTATGTGTCTGAGAAAATTAAGACTTCAAAAAACAAGGACCAGTACTAAAAACTATAAACCAGTGCATTGGATGCTCATGGGAAAGGCAGCAAATTTAAAAGTATAATGCAATGTTCGCATTTTTCTTCAGTGTTCTTTCATTCTTGCGGTTGTTAATGCCTCACAGCAGTGTGGTTCCATAAGAGCCAGCTTCTGTCTTAAATTTCACACTTTTTTCCTGTACGAGGCTGTGTGTATAACAGGGAGGGTAAACCACATCCTTCGACTATATGTGAGCACCTGGCAGTAGGGATTACAATGTGGGGAAAAGAAGCAACAGCCACAAAGTGGAGTCTTTTTTATTTTGCTAGCCCTATCAGCATGTTTGTCATTTCCAGTGACAGTCTTTACTTGGCAATTATCTGGACAGAAAAGTTTGGAATCAAAGTTTCTGCAGAAACAAGTCCGTTCCTTCAGTTAAAAAATAAAGAGCCAGTTCATTGGGAAAAAAAAACAACTTAAGCAAGGATGCAAACTTTATTAACAAAATGCTTTAGATGTCCAAATATATCCAACTGTCATGCTTGAAAAATAACTGGCATGCACATATATGTCATGCTGTCAGTTACCATGCAGTCAGTATGTGGTATTCTGGTTCAGGTAGTTAGCTGCCACTAATCCCCATTTCTCGACGCTGTCTAATTTTCAATGGAGAGGATCGACACTGATGATTCTAAGGAAGCACTTATCATACATGATAAGGTACTTTATTGCCTGATAGCATTAGGTAAAATTTTGGTTAACTTGTGAAGCATAATTATGAAGGATTCTCGGGAGCTGTAAATCTGTTCCCTTCAGGCACACACGCAGAACTAACTGTTTCTACCTAACGACTGTGTGACTTCACCAGACTGGGTGGAACTCAATGTAACATGAAAATTAACTCTTTCAGAAACATTATTTTAGACGACAGTTCCTTTATCAAAATCTGAATAAAACTCTGCGGAGTATTATTTTGTAGAGTTTTTAATAAGGGGTTAGATATAATTTGTAGGGTTGAAAGGATCAAGGGTATGAGGTGAAAGCAGCAACAGGATAATGTGTTGGATGATCATATTGAATGCTGCAACAGCCTCAAAGGGCCAAATGGCCTACTCCTGCAGCCTTTTTGTTTTGGCTTAAAAGTACTTTGACAAATAACTGTTAAATTGGAAAAAGAAACTTATTCACAGATTATCAGAAATACTGAACTGTAACCAAAATTAATTTCCACACAAGCTATTGCCACTGAGATTTCTTCCTGGATCAATTTTTAAACAAAAAAAATCATGGGCTGTGGCTGTTGTTGCCTGGGGCAGCATTTATTTCCCATCCCAAAACATTTGGACACTGGTTAAGAGCCAATTGTTGGTCTGGAGTCACATGTCAGCCAAACCAGCTAAGGATGGCAGATGTCCTTCCCTAAAGGTCATTAATAAACTAGATGGGTTTTTAAGGAAAATTGTGACAGTCTCTATTTAAGCAGCTTCATAACCTGTCAGTTCCGCATACATTATCCACCCAGGAGATCTGATTGCTACTTTAAAAGTTCATTAATTCCCATATGTGAGTTAAAGCTCTTAACATGGGAAATATGAGTCAGCATTGAGTTCAAATGACCCTGCTCTGCATTTTCCTCATGTGTGGGTCAAGTCTTGATCACATCCCTTACCAACTAAAATAGTATTTGTCAGAAACTCTGGTGAACTCTGGATTTGAGGTCACTTCACTGTCTTGGAGTCTCTGTGAAATCTCCATGTCTCTGAAAATTCTAATCTAGAATTCACCACCCTCCAATTCAGAGGAGAGAGAGAGAGTTACCACAGACTCATGATTGTAACTGCCCTCAAAGACAGTAGGAAAAAATCAATGCTACAAAGTGACTGAAAATATCACAATTAAACCTGAATTCTGATTGAACCAAATAGGCCTAATTAGGTGTGGACTAACAATGACGAGGGTAATGTAGATGCAATGTAAATGTAGGATGAACAGTTTGCTCAGTGAAACAAATATTTTAGTGCTCACTGTGATTGATGTTGTTCAGGGGTTTTGCCAAATTTCTGAGCATCAAGAAAGCATATAAATCAGGATGTGTGAAATCCTTCAGTTCCTACCTTCTACTCAAACACATCAGGTCTAGGTTTGGGTTCTGCCAGCTAGGAACATCTATTTTCCAGGCATTAGACATGGGGGCTTTGCATCTTATGATAAATTTATTCCAGATGGAAAATATGAAGCACTTTTCTTTTTTGAGTTCTGATAACTACTTGCTCCTCAGCTGTCCAGCTGTAGAAATTGGTCTTGGGTAACCTATTAGTTGAGATCGACTTGTCCCATACCGAGACAATTTTATGCTCTATGGATACATGTTTGGAAAGGAGTGAGCTGAGTCTGTTCAGAAACTCATTTCATCAAAAGGCCTTACAGTTGCTAGACAGATGAAAATTTCATCTCGTGAGTTTGACTTAGTTTCAACTTTAGGTCCCATAAGTGAACGGACAGTTAAAAAAAAAGCAATAATCTGCAATTAAGGGTTGGATCTTCCCATATTTTGCCCGAGTGTTATTTTCGTCAAATTTCATGGATGATTTGTCTCCACAAATTCCGGGCATGTTTGTCCCAAACCTCCCTCATAAACTACCCAGTAGGTTCCTATGGCTCCCCTCTCACCGACTCTCCCATGTGCTGTAGTCGGACATATTTGCCAATGCTGGGACATCCTGGGAAATCATGGCGCTGGCACCATCTTTCAAAGATTGTGTACACCCGGTCAAGCTCTGGCAGTCCAGAGCTGCCCTGCCCGGTTTGTGACATTTGCCACAGACTTGGCAGATAACGGAAAATTGGCACTTTTGTTGCAGATAGAGAGCGTGATGTCCTGGCAGAAGGGATGGTGCAGAGGAGGGCCTGCTTTCACACAGCAGGACAAAAGAATTCCTAAAAAATTAAAGGCATTGGGATTGGATGAATTAAAAGGGGTAGCTAGTCACTTAGAGTTAAGGTTCTGTCTGAAAGCCAGGCAAACAGAAATTTCACCATGGGCTATAAAATATCGAAAGTTAGAAGGGATAGTGATACCAGGTAAATTAAAACTGCAGCAACACAGATTAAAATTCCAACAGAATAAGGAGGAAAGCAAAGTCTAGGAATTGCAAAAGAAGACAAGATATGCAACAGGTAGAAAAGAGGAAAAGGAAAGTTCAAATCGAAACAGCTTAAACTGAGAAGGGAGAATTTCATTGAGACTAGGTCTGCTGCACGATCCACCCCTAACTCAGACTTAAGTGCTGAGGAAGTCATGTTTAGCCATTTAATCCCCACTTTTGATGAGGGAGATGCCTCTTTTATCTCTTCTGCGCAGATAACATTGTAGCTCAAGTTGCCGGTCTAACAATGAGCACTGTTATCGCAGAGCACACTGACAGGGAAAGTTCACAATGTTTGAGAAGTGTGCAACAGAGTATCAGGCAGCAAAAGGAGCTGCTTTAAGTCCATACCAATAAGTGCCAGAGGTGTACTGATAAAAATTCCGTACCTTCAAGCAGTGGCCAGATGTACCTGAAATTTGAACAGCTCAAGCAGCTTGTTTTTGATCAGTGGGTATGGTACTTAAAAGTTCTCCTTGAAAAGTTCAAAAACTCCATAGCTTATCTCTTTCAGACTCATGTAGAAGAGCAGAGGGCAGCAAGATGCAAGCATTGATAAAAATGAAGCCAGGCATGGGAATATACAAAAGAAGTATATTTTATGCAATTGTTTTTTGACAAACAGAAATGGCAAAAAAAAAAGGATTTGTAATAACAGAACTCTCTCCCTCTTTCTCTAAACATCTCAGAAGACAACACACAGTGAATCAGAAAAGTATCCATTTACCGAGAGCTCAAAGATAGCAACAAATTTCAGTAGTGTGGGGACACAAAACATCAATTAAACAATAGTGGTATCAGGTTAAAACTAATATCCCAAGGACTTGAAGAATGTTTTAATGTGAATATTCATTATACCTTTTTGTACTAGACAAACTTCCTTTTTTCAACATTTCAATAAAATGCATCTTTCTTTCACCTAATTAAACCTTGCAATTGACTCCCTAATTATGAATTCTTGAATTATATCGTAATTACAGTGTGATTTTGTTGCATGCTAAAAATAATTTAAAAACTTAGTCATGGCCATCCTAGAGAATTAAAAGAGGGGAGCCCATTCACTCCTCCTCACCTGGAGAGTGATCAGGAGAGTCTTCAACATTCATGATGGGTCCATTCAACATGAAAAGAAACTGCAATAAAGAGAAAAAATGCTGGAGAAACCTCCTTTACACAGGAGAGACGAAACACAAATTGGTTAACCACGTTGCAGAAAATCTTCCAGTTGTTTCTCATTTCAATAAACCACATTGTTCCAATATTAACATTTCTATCTTGGACCTGCTACAGTGTTCCAATGTAGCTCGATAGAAGCTGGAAGAATGACACCTCATTTTCCACTTATGCATCTTACAATATTTAACACTCAATGTTGAGGTTAACAACTTCAGAGTATGACCTCTGTCTGTGTTTTAATTCTAACCCTAACTCTAACACCACCACCCCAGCTCCCAACACCCTACTCTCAACAGAGCAGATCCCATTTTTTCCTTTTCACACCTAACTATTCACACGTATTTTGCTTATCTATCACTGTTTTACCATTAGCACTCCTTTTGTCTTTTGCCACTCACTCTTCCTCCCACTTTGGCAACAAATTTTATGTTCTGAAGAAGTGATAGTGATTACAAAATATTAACTCGCTTTCTCTCCCCACAGATGCTGTAGCCATGCTGGATTTCTCCAGCATCTTTTCAATGTAGATTTTCAGCATCTGTAGTATTTTGCTTTTCTGTAAGAAACCTGCCCTTCCCCCTAAATGGTTTAAGAATGTCCCATTTGGTACATCACTTCAAGGAAACTGTGGGGGATAAGTACAGCACCTTCCAAGGCTTTGATATAACCACTTACAAGTGAAAGGCAGCAGGTACATAGGAAAACCAGCACCTGCCGTTCCAGGCCACACATCACCCTGATTTAGACTCACAGTGACATAGAGATTTACAGCATGGAAACAGGTCCTTTGGCTCAACTTGTCTATGCTGTTTTCACACTTAAACTAGTCCCATTTGCCTGCGTTGGTCCATATGCCTCCATACCCATCCCATCCATGGAAAGATATTGTAGTTCCTTAATGGTCAAAATCCTGGAGCTTTATTCCAAACAGCGTCGTGGATGTCCTTACAACTTGCAGTAGTTCTAGAAGGAAGCTTACCATCACTGTTCCCAATTAGGGCAATTAGGACCCTGCCCTGCCTGCTTCCTCTCAATAATCAGTTAAACAAAAGGAAGAGTCATCAATTCTGTCGTAATATGACACTAACTCATCAACAAGCATCTCACTGGAGTTCAGTTCGAGTTCTGCTGCATAAACCAGTTTTTAGACACTAATCTGGACTTGGACATTAACATTGAATCATACTGACAGTGAATCATACTTAACATTAAATCATGAGAGTGAGGTGACATAATAAGGTTATGAGAATCCATTCATTTGATGAGCCAATGATTTTTCTTTGATTTTATTTGTGCGTCACTGGCAAAGTTAATATTTATTGCTCACCCTTAATTGTCCCTGTCTTGATGAACTAACTTTTTGAATTATCCTTATATGTTCCATTTGTGGGAAGTTACTAGGAATTAAGAAGTGTACTGCCATTGGAAAGGTTCTTGTAGCACTGTGGTAGTGTCCCTACTCTTAAACAAGGAGGCCTGGGTACAAGTCCAACCTGCTCCAGTATGCCATAATGTATATAATCAAATTTACTAAAAATATCTACCTACCTACTAGCCTCATCCCACCCCCTTGACCTGTCCGTCCTCCATGGACTGACCTATCCCCTCCCTAACTCCCTACCTACACTCACCTTTACTGGCTCCATCCCCACCTCTTTGACCTGTCTGTCTCCTCTCCACCTATCTTCTCCTCTATCCATCTTCTATCCGCCTTCCCCTCTCTCCCTATTTATTTCAGAATCCCCTTCCTCTCTCCCAATTCTGAAGAAGGGTCTAGGCCCGAAACATCAGCCTTCCTGCTCCTCTGATGCTGCTTGGCCTGCTGTGTTCGTCCAGCTCTACACCTTGTTATCTCAGATTCTCCAGCATCTGCAGTTCCTACTATCTCTGACTAAAAATATCTACCGCTATTGGAGACAAGCCCTCAATATTTGGATGCAATAGGAATATCCCTCTACCACTGAGCAAACCAGTCTTGCAGTGAGGACCTGGAAGATGTGTCCACTTAAATATGCCAAATGCCTATCTTAGGAATGACAATTATTTTGTCCTTTTCTACTGTAGCTGGTAGGATGCTTTAGTGGCCACTACGCTGGGGACTTAGTAGGTTGGGTAGCACCTGAAAAATGCATGGCAGAATTTACAGAGGTGCCTCTATTTTAAAAGTGGCCTGTGAGATACTGTTTCAAGTTGTGGCCTCTGGGTGGCATCATGGTGCAAGTTTCCAAAGGCGCTCACAATTCTGTTGCTAGTTTGTCTGCAAAATAAATTGCACTCAACAAATTACCAGTGGGTAATAGAACATAGAACATAGAACATTACAGTGCAGTACAGGCCCTTCGGCCCTCGATGTTGCGCCGACCTGTGAAACCAATCTGAAGCCCATCTAACCTAAACTATTCCATTATCATCCATATGTTTATCCAATGACCATTTAAATGCCCTTAAAGTTGGCGAGTCTACTACTTTTGCAGGCAGGGCATTCCATGCCCTTACTACTCTCTGAGTAAAGAACCTACCTCTGACATCTGTCCTATATCTATCACCCCTCAATTTAAAGCTATGTCCCCTCGTGCTAGCCATCACCATCTGAGGAAAAAGGCTCCCACTGTCCACCCTATCTAATCCTCTGATCATCTTGTATGTCTCTATTAAGTCACCTCTTAACCTTCTTCTCTCTAACGAAAACAGCCTCAAGTCCCTCAGCCTTTCCTCATAAGACCTTCCCTCCATACCAGGCAACATCCTGGTAAAACTCCTCTGCACCCTTTCCAATGCTTCCACAACATATAGAAATGGTAGTCACCATTAAAAGACTTTCCAAGCTGTTCCATCAAGTTTCCAAATGGTAAGCTAGCTGCTCACTGTTACAACTGTATCCTTCCCTCTCACCTTCACCCACACAACTGGGAAATCTGCTTCCAGCTCACCACTGGTGAGCCTTGCTCAGTCTCCTCTGTATTCATGGTAAAGCTTCTTGCTCGTGTCATGAGTCAGTTTGTCAAAGCTCCCAATGTGGTGGAGCAAAAGCCTGTAGGGAATGTAACTGCTGCAAAATGAATGAAGAATGGAAACTTCCAGGATAACCATACGTAAAAACACTTCAATTATTAGGTACGGGCTGAAAATTAATCTCTTCCAATTGTCAAGTCGTCCTGGTTGGTCCCAAAGATGCCAGGTCTGCTGCATCTGTTTAGCCAATTACATCATGACGCTGTGGGAATCCAGCCTTTGCAACACTGGATGTGCTCTGTGTCAGTATATCAACAGTAAAACCTATCCCAAAGGATTCTTCTTCTCTGCCCTCACCAGGAAAAAAAATCATTGCAATCCTTAGATGGCCGCAGGATAGCAAATTGTAGCTTGCAAAACCAAGCAGGTCTCTTTTCTCTTCTGACCACACTATCCTTTTACAAATCTCTTGTCCTTCTGTGATATTCATTGATTTTCAGGGCAGCCTGTAACCTGATACTCTCCCCCATGGCAAAATGAAAACCTGTAGCCTCACTTTCAAGTAAAATTACTGATTAGCAATTTGACCCAAATCTCTTTTATTTTAAAAATAAATGGACAGTTTATAGCGAAATAGTACCTTTCTTACTTTTCTAGGACTCAACCTATTGTGAACTCAAAGATTGCTACGATTGTCTCTAACCATGAACACTTTACCCGATTGCCTCACTAACACAATCTGGCAATTCCTTCGAAATTTAACCCAGATAACAGACATGGTATCAACCAGACTTCACAACTCGTTACATAATCCCTTCCATTTTACTTTAAAGGCACAGTGCTAAAATATAATAATCTTATATAACTTATAATTATAACAGTTTGTCCATAAATTGATGAACATAGATTTTTAAAAATTCATGTGTGGGATTTTGGGCATCACTAGCCAAGCCAGCATTTATTGCCATCCCTAATTTCCCAAAGCAAGCTAAGGGTCAACCACATTGATGTAGATCTGGAGTCACATGTAGACAAAGGAGGCAGTTTCCTTCCCTAAAAGGCATTAGTGAACCACATGGGCTTTTTGGGGTAATAAGCAATGGTTTCATGGCTGTCAATAAACTCTTAATATGAGATTTTTATTGAATTCTAATTCCATCATCTGCCATGGTAGGATTCAAACCCAGGTCCCCAGAATATTACTTGGTTCTCTGAAAGAATAGTCCAGTGATAATGGCACGAGGCCATCATCTCTCCTGCAATTTATGTGGATATTCAAAAAGACAGCATGGAAACAGGCCCTTCGGCCCAAACTGGTCCATGCTGCCCGTGAGCTAGTTCCAATTGCCCGCATTTGGTCCATATCCCTCTAAACCCTTCTCATCCATGTACCTATCCAAATGTTTTTTTTAGAGTTGCTATTGTACCTGCCTCAACAACTTTCTCCGCAGCCCATTCCATATACGCACCACTCTCTGCATGACGAAGTTGCCCCTCAGGTTCTTCTTAAATCTTTGCCCTCTCACCTTAAACCTGCGCCCTCTGGTCTTCAATTCCCCATCCCTGGAAAAAAGACTAAATGCATTCATCCTATCTATGCCCTACATGATTTTATACACCTCAATAAGGTCACCCCTCTTTCTCCTACTTTCCAAGAAATAAAGTCCCGTCCTGGCCAAACTCTCACTATAACTCAGGCCTACTAGTCCTAGCAACATCCTTGTAAATCCGAGATAACAAGGTGTAGAGCCTTGTAAATCTTCTTTACGCACTTTCCAGTTTAACTATGTCTTTCCTATAACAGAGTAACCAAAACTCTACACAATACTCCAAGTGTGGCCTCACCATTGACTTATACAACTGTAACATAACGTCCCAACTGCTATATTCAATGCCTCAACTGATGAAGGCCAGCCTGTTAAATGCCTTCCTCACCACCTTGTCCGACTGTGACGCCGCTTTCAACAAACTATGTACTTGTACTCCTAGGTCCCTCTGTTCCACAACACTCCTCAGGACCTTACCATATACTGTATTAGTCCTACCTTAGTTTGACTTTCCAAAGTGCAATACCTCACAATTATCTGTATTGAATTGTATCTGCCAATCCTCAGCCCACTTCCCCATCTGATCAAGATCCCTGTGTAGTTTTTGATAGCCTCCTTTGCTATCAACGCTGCCTCCTAATTTTGTATCATCTGCAAACTTACTAATCGTGCCTTGTACATTCACATCCAGATAATTTATGTAAATAACAATTAACAAATGTCCCAGCACTGACCCCTGTGGCACACCACTAGTCACAGACCTACAGTCTGAGAAACAGCCTTCAACCATCACCTTCTGCTTCTACCATCGAGCCAATTTTGAATCCAATTAGTTAGTCTCCCCTGGATTCCATGCGACCTAACCTTCATGACCAGCCTGCCATGTGGGACCTTGTTAAAGGCCTTACTAAAGTCCATATAAACAACATCCACTGCCCTGCCCTTATCAATCCTCTTGGTTATGTCTTCGAAAAACTCTAAAAGATTTATCAGACATGACTTCCCACGTACAAATCCATGCTGACTATCCCTAATCAAGACCTTGACTATCCAAATGTTGGTTGATCCTCTCCCTCAGTATCCTCCCCAGTAACTTGCCTACCACTGATGTCAGGCTCACTGGCCTGTAGTTCCCTGGCTTGTCTTTGCTACCTTTCTTAAACAATAGAACAATATTAGCCAGCGTTCAGTCTTCCAAACTTCACCAAGATGAAGCAAAAATCTCTGCAAGGCCTCTGCAATTTCTTCCCTAGCCTCCCACAATTTCCAAGGATGAACCTGATCAGGCCCAGGGTATTTATCCACCTTAATGTGTTTTAAGGCTGCAAAACCTCCTCTCTGGTAATGTGTATGTGGTCCAAAACATCCCCACTTGTATCCCTTATTTCCTTAGCATCCATGATTCTCTCCTCAGTAAACGCTGAGTAGAAACATTAAACACTAAAAATCTCCCCTATCTTCTGTGGCTTCACACATAGACGGCCATGCTGATCTTTAAGGGGATCTATTCTCTCTCTAGCCACCCTTTTACACTCAAAATAGCTATAGAGACTTTTGGAATTATCACTGGCCCACTCTCTTAATGGCTGCCCCCTTGTACACCTTTACCTTGCCAGTCGTCTTCTTCACAGAGCTTCTTTTTTTGGTCAGAGGAGGAGGGAGGGTGGGAAACACCAATATATTGTTGGTGACTTGTCATGAGATACCGGGAAAACGTGTCCAGCAATTCCTATAATCCAACAATTCCTGGTGAGTATTGTTGCTCCCTTGCCATGAATTTCCTGACTATTCAAGATATTTGTGGCTCCATGATGGAGCATAGAATATTAGAATCCATGACAACTATCTATCATTTTTGAGCATACTCTTGGCAGGAATCCACCAGGCAGAAAACCAAGAAAGGCAATTTCTCACAGGGTGTACTTGGTCCAGTCTCTATTCTGTTTGTGCAATGTGCCCAGCACCAAATCACTGCACTCTCTCTCTCTGCACCAAATTCAGCCTGACCTTCCTCCCTGTCCTGAGTCTGACCCTGGTCTGTTTCTGCCCTGGACTCAGGCCCTGTCCCTCCGATTTCTGTGTCTGAGCCCAGCTCTTTGAGCTCTCAGCCCAATCTGCCTTTGAGAATGAAGGAAAAAATATTAAAATGAAATACAGCATACAGAGGGAAACAAAGTGACACCTGCCACAGATTCTCTGGCTTGTATTAGTGAAGCATTTTCTGTCTTATACCGTTCAGCCAAGAGTGGAAAGTTTATTGGAAAAATATAAAAGTGTAATGAATGGATTCTTGCATTTCTTTTCCAAGATACAATGTACAAAATATGCCAAACCTCTATATTTTTATAGTAGCTGGAACTCAAAGGTGGTCTTGAGAGTAAAATGAAAAATAACAGAACAGGCAGTTGGAAAAATAACTCACACAAATCATCTGTTTTCTGAGGCAAGCAAAAGTGAAGCAGCTAATTAAAATAATAGATCAGTAAGATGAACCACTTGCCAAGGAATCTGATGCTTTGCCTCCTCTCACTGCTTCCTTGCACAGAAAACTTGACTCATCTGCTATTCACGTTAACTGGAGTACTTGATGTTCAGGGCTTCTATCTCGTTCTTCCATAAGAAATTCCTGTCAAAACTCCAACGGTATCTTTCAAAATTTACACAGGACTATTTCCATCAACAGCTCTTTTACATTATGTTTACTACTATAAGCTGATTTGCTTTTAATTAATCGATAAAAGAACCTCACCAAAGGTAACCTTTCAAATGACTAGAGCTGATCATGTAATTGACTGGGACACTTTTCTCGGTCTGTCTCCACAGATGCTGTCTGAACTGTAATATGTCCCCACGACTTCTGTGACTGCATACTTAGGGTTCATCTACAAATACATCACTGGTTTTAAAAAGTACATGTTTCTTGGTGTTTAATATTGTATTTCATGTACCAATCTTCACCACCTTCGTATTTTATAAAATTTATTCTCAAGGTGCAAATATTGCTTGTGAGGCCTCCATTGGTGGTCCATCCAGTTACCCTAGAAATGTGATGGACATTTTTCTTGCATCATTGCAGTCCACAACGCTGCTAGGTAGGGAGTTACAGTATTTTCATCCGATGATGATGAAGGGATAGTGATAAATAACCAAGTTGGCATGGTGTGGAGGGGAACAAGTTCTAGTTTAGTTCAACGCTGTTAAACTAAAAATAATCATTGAAGCAAATAGACCCTCTGGTGAAAACATGGAGAACACTGGTTCGCTCAGCCCAGAAAGTCCTTTAGTCATTAACAACAACAAAAACAAAGTTGCTGGAAAACTCAGCAGGTCTGACAGCATTTGTGAAGGAAAAAACAGAGTTAACGTTTCGGGTCTGGTGACACTTCCTCAGAACTGATGGTGGCTGGGAAAACGTCAGTTTATATGCAGAAAAAAGGAGAGGGGGATAGGGTAGAGAGTAAATGATAGGATAGATCCTAAAGAAAGAGAACAGAAGTTGGACAGACAAACAGTTGATAATGATCAGGCTGGGAGGGTGAATAGTTGTTAATGGGGACTATTAGTGACTAATAACAGGTAGTGTGTAATGGCAGGCTATGTGGTAACAAGGCCTGGTGTGTGGGGTAGGGGGCTGGGACATAGGAGAGTCTAAGCCACAAAATTACTGAACTCGATATTCAGTCTGGAGGGCTGCAGGGTCCCCAAGCAGAAAATGAGGTGCTGTTCTTCCAGCTGGCATTGAGATTCGCTAGAACACTGCAGCAAGCCAGAGACAGAAATGTTGGCCAGGGAACAGTGTAGTGCATTAAAGTAGCAGGAAACAGGTCGTTCAGGGTCTTTTTTGTGAGCAGAACGCAGATGTACTGCGAAGCGGTCACCCAGTCTACGCTTTGTTTCCCCAGTATAGAGGAGACCACATTGTGAGCAGCGAATGCAGTCGACTACATTCTGGGAAGTGCAGGTGAAGTGTTGCTTCACCTGGAAGGTATCTTTAGGCCCTTGGATACTGGGGAGGGAGGAGGTAAATGGGCAGGTGTTGCACCTTCGGCGGTTACAGGGGAAGGTGCCGTAGGGCTGTGGGGAGGTGTTGGGGGTGAAGGACGTATGGACCAGAGTGTCCCAGAAGGTACAGTCCCTGTGGAATGCGTACAAGGGAGGGGCGGGGAATATGTGTCTGCTGGTGGTATCTTGCTGGAGGTGGCGGAAATGGCGTCTGATGATCTTCTGGATGCGGATGCTGGTGGGATGATAGGTGAGAATATGGGGAACCCTATCGCTGTTGTGGGAGGGAAGAGAAGGGGTGAGGGCAGAAGTGCGAGAGATGGGTCGGACCCAGTTGAGGGCCCTGTCGACAACGGAGTTGGGGAATCCTCGGTTGATGAAGAAAGTGGACATTTCGGAGGTTCCCTTGTCGAAGTTGGCCTCATTGGAACATATACGATGGAGACGGAGGAACTGAGAGAATGGGATGGAGTCTTTACAGGAAATGGGCTGAGAGGATGTACAGTCCAGGTAACTGTGGGAGTCGGCGGGTGTCTTCTCCTTCACAGATGCTGCCAGACCTGCTGAGCTTTTCCAGCAACTTTCTTTTTGTTCCTGATTTACAGCTTCCGCAGTTCTTTCGGTTTTTGTCTAGGATAGTCTTTTAGTCATTGATGGGTGGAGCTTATTTTATAATGTCAGTTAACCATTTAAAGTCCTAACTACGTTATACAACAGTATGGTGCTATTACAGAAATTTGAATGATTTGCTGCAATGCATGTGTAGATAGTGCACACTTCAGTTGTGATTTACCTGTGATGGAGGGAGTGGTTGGTTTAGACTATGGATTTATGATTTCTGTCCCTAAATTATCATCCCTTCTATAAAACATACGGACTGTGAAATGGCACACCAAATTATGAAATCTGCTTCTGGTGCTTGAAACTTTCATAGAAGATTGCTAAAAAAATCTCAAAACATCATCTGTTAACAATAAAGTGGGAAGTATTCTGATATGTTACTGCTACTGAAAATGTGAAATTATCTAATGACAAAAAAAAAGTATTCTGGACTGTCAAAGATCACAGAACAATCAGGAAACAGCCCTCAGTCTTTTTGGTAATTTTTCTATGTGAGATCAGCAATTATCGACAATTAGATAAATACAGTTTTAGACCAACTGGTGGAATGTATTTGAGACTGGTTACATTCACTCTAATCTGGGGACTCCTCCTGATCAACTCGACTAGCTACATCCTCGAAGTAATCCAGTGGATTTGTCAAGCATGATTTCCCTCCCAGTATAGTTCATCACTAATTGGGAGAAGTCTGCTGAGGAGTCAGGAACATTCTGAAATATTTTCAAAATATTTCCACAACTTCAAATGTCACTATTAGGAGCTGTATTGAAAGACAGATTAATGTCAATCATCATAGGAGTCTATCCTCTAAACGTAAATTAACCTTTACATTGAACAACATTGTGTAATAGCTCCTATGCATTGGAGAAAGAGTTATAATACCTTAAAAAAGACATTTAAAAACTTTCAGTTTCTGCTATTATGTTTTGTTGTTTGATTTAAATTGATGACTAGTAATGTTTTTGTTTCCTTCCAGTATCAAAGATATGTATTCCAAATTTTATTGGACTGTTAATATTTTTTCCACGCAAAGTCATGATCACTCAAAACTTTACAAGACTGAAGGCCTCTGCAAATGGGCAATTTGTAAAAATGCAACTTTATTTACAGGGCATTAAGACAACACCTTGTTGCGTTTTTTCATTGAAAGAGAACTGTCACCCTAAAATTCCAACTGGATACACTGTATTAGGCTTATATTTCTATAGTTTTCTGTGTGTTACTCGGAGCTGAGTTCTCACTCAAGAGACCATACTTTCCTAAGGAAATATATGATATAATTTCACACATAAGTGAATATGTGGAATAGCTTACCCAGGGATATGAAGGAATGTTATAAACTTCAAACCGAAAGGTTGACGATAGATTTTTGGCAGACAGAGCCATCAAGAGAGCATGGAAGTAAGTGGCTTGTGAAGTTCAGTACTTCTGGAAGAAGCCAAAGGGATAATGTTTATCTTTACCCGTCCTGTTCCTAAATGACATTGGGACATTTTAAAGCAGAGATAGGATAGTCCTTTGTGCAATAAGCACAATATTCCACTGAGATCATGCCTGAGAAAACTGCAGAGCCCTATGTGAAAATGTCTTTTCTTTTTGATCAGCATATTCTGCAGAAGAAGGAAAGATTTAGAACAAACAAAAACTAGAATGTTAGTCAGCAAGGTTAAGCTCCTCTGCATTATGAGCTGCTGATGATGTTTAGCACCCACTCCCTTTAGGAAGACCATCTTATCACCTCTCTGATATAAACAGGTCTTCTCACCACTACTCCTGCCTTGACTGATCTTTTTAATGATTCCTCGCATCAAAACTTTTATCATTGACCAGAGTCAGGGGAGTCATCTCATCATTACTGATATTCTCTTGGCCTGGATTGAGCATAGGGATACCTGTTTAAGTTTGAGTGATGATAAGCACATCCCTTACAAGAAGTAGTTATCAAACAAAAAGAGGTAAACAGCACCTCAAACAGTTTCTGGAATTTAAGCATGATGTTTTTCAAACATTGCTGAGAACGTTGTTAGAATTGAAACCTGCTGTTCTGACATGCAATCTAGACTCTCCCCTGTCCATGTTTATTGAGCATTAGCAAAGATTTAAATTTCAGTCTATAAATGCAGAAATTAAATGATTTATCTGTCAATTTAAAGAAATAAACACAGCGCATTTCAAATTGGTTACTGTAATGTTCAAATTGATTAGTGAAGAAAAGTACTTTTTAAAAGTAGCTTTATCTTGCCAATGCAACTTCAGTCAATAAATATGTTCTTACATGCCAACTATAAATCTTCGGTCATTTTAGTGTGTTTTCCTGAGTAAATTCACTCAAATATAAATGAATATGTTTAAATAAAAAACTACAGCTTTGATCTCAGGCTCTGGTCAAAGGATTGCAACTATTAAGCCAGTTCTGCCTTCACTTTATTGTAATCTAGTGGTTCTCGGTGGTAAAGTGCAGCTGTGTCGATGTCAGGTGATGACATTGTACTCTGAAAGATATTGACGGATTATCTTTCTTGTTTCTTTTCTGCTTAATCTAAGTCTTCTGCAGTCCGTTCTCACAACTTATGTTCCTTCCTTATACTCCTCCATGAATACAGAAATCTACAGGATAACTACTCTTTGAGTGAAAAAGGTTTTCCTCACATCAGTCTAAAATGGTCTACCCCATATCCTGAAATTGTGTCCTCTTAATCTCATTTCCCAACCAAGGAAAACATTCTCTTTGCATCTAGTGTGTCCAGCCTGTTAGAACCTTACATGTTCAATCAGGCTCCCTCTCATCCTTCTAAACTCTGGTGAATACAAGGCTAGTCAACCCAATCTCTCCTCATAGGGCTTTCTTGTCAACTCCAGTATCAACTTAGTAAACCTTTGCTGCACTCCGTCTATGGCAAGTATATCCTTTCTTATGTAAGGCGATCAAAACTGCACAAATTACTCCAGGTATAGTCTCACTAAGACCACATATAACTGTAGTAAGACATCTCTATTTTTGAACTCAATTCCTTTTGTAAAGAAGGCCAATATACTATTTGCCTTTCTAATCTTTTGCTGCACCTGCCAGTCTATTTTCACTGACTGATGCACAAAGACACACAGATTCTTTTGTATATTCACACTTCTAAATATATCGCCATTCAAATAATATTCTACCTTTCGTTTTCACACCAAACTAGGTAATTTCACATTAAACCACATTGCACTGCACCTGCCATGTGTTTGCTCAACTTGTCAAAATCACCTTGAAGGCTCCTTTTAACTCACAATCTTGTCCATTTAGTGTCATCATCAAACTTAGAAACGTTGCATTCAATTTCCTCATCCAGCTCACATACATAACATGAATAGTTGGGCCCAAACGCTAATCCTTCTGGTACCCCACTAGTCACTGCCTGCTACTCAGAAAAAAACAATTTCTGCTTCCAGTCTGTCAATAAATTCTCAGTTCATGCCAATGTATTATCTGTTAACCAACATGCTTTAACTTTGTCCACTCACCTCTCATGGCAAACATTATCAAAAACCTTCTGAAAATCTGAATACATCACATCCACTGGTTCTCCCACATCTATTCTCCAAGTCACATCCTCAGAAAATTCCATTGGATTTGTAATGCATGAAGTGCCTTACATGCATGTACTGAATGCTATCATGCAATAAGCTGCATTTGTTAACACAAAAACCTCTAACTTATTAAAATTCATTGGTGGCTGATCTTCTGTGACTGTAAACCAGATCCCTAGATCCAATCAATGGAAATAGAATTGGTGACAGAATCCATTTACCCACAGATATCACACATGCTGGGGACTGAGAAATCAAATCACAGTATGTTCTAAATGATGAGAACTATGGAGTATGTAATGTATTGGCAAATCTTAATGGAATGTTGGCTGTGAAGCATTTCAAATATGTGGTCTTTCATTGTGTTTAATTTACAAATTGGCATTAACGAGACGCCCCACTATACTGAACAGAAGACACAGAAATTAGATGTACAAACATGCCCGCAGTACAAGCAATTGCTATTTGTCATGATGTTGGTGATCAAGTACTAACAGGCAACAAAATTGGCACAGTTGAAATTAAAAAGGAGGCACCATTTTTTGAAAGCATATGATACAATATAGTCAGTCTTTTATGAGGCTTTACATAGGTCTCCTGTACAAATCTTTCTGTTGCCAAATGACTGTCTTCTGCTACCTCTTGATTTTCATTCACTTCTGATCAATTCCTCCAAAATCAACATGAACTGTGGGAAAAGTTAGACAACAGGATGTAAACAGCCCTGACAATTCCTTCCATTCGGTAATGAAATAAACCTTTAATTGTCAATTGAAGAAAGACTGCAGAAAGCTACAGAACAGAGGGCTCGTCATCCACAAAGAACAAAAAGTTAGCATCCACATTCAGTGGGGGATAGTAAAGACAACTGGAACAGTTGAAAGGGAATGGAGTACAAAAGTTTTGCCTAAACTATACTAGTCAGGCCACACCTGGACTGTTGTGAACTGTTTTGGGCCTCTAAATAAAAAAAGATATACTGGCATTGGAGGCATTCCAGAGATCATTCATTAGGATGACGTGGAAGGACTGTTGTATGGGAAGAGATTAAATTGAATGGGCCTGTACATATTCGAGTATAGAAGAATGAGAGGTGACCTTTTTGCATCATACAAAATTATCACAGGACATGATAGGATAAATGCAGAAAGGTTGTTTCCCCTTGTGGGAGAGTCTAGAACCAGACAACATAACCTCAGAATAAGGGGGTCGCACATTTAAGAGAGACGAAGAGGAATTTTTTCTCTCAGAGGGTTGTGAATCTGTCAAACTCGCTGCTGAGGCTGAGTTGTTAAATATATTTGAGGATGAGGGAGACAGATTTTTAATCTATAAGGGAATCAAAGGTTATGGGATAAAGCAGGAAACTGGAGTTGAGTATTATAAGATCAGACACGATTCAACTGAATGGCCGAGAAGGCTTGTTGAGTCGAATGGCCTACTTCCGACCATACGAGTTATGTCCAGTGGTGCTGAGGCTATTTATAATTCACACAGTCTAAGAGCTGTCAGAAATCAAGTACTTTCCAGCAATTGTCCCTGAGGCCTGCAGTGTGAAAACTCTGCCCCACTGTCACTGCTCTGCTTTATGGAGGCTGGTGAAAATAGGTTCATGGTGACTTTGGAAGAACATCTGGAATGAATGGCGCATCTTTGGTCAGGAAAGAGGTGCTGGTACAGCAAGAAAGGTGCTCCCAAGCTGAAAACCCAGCTTTGAGTGCAGGTAGGAGGGGGACATAATTGTCACTGTAATGGTCCCAACAGTTGAACAGTCTGCTGCCACCAAATAACAAATAAAGAATAGTTACTTGGCATTAAGGTTGTTTGAGCTTACAAAAACGTCAGAAATTATGGGAAAATATAACGGAGTGCCAATTTCAGAAAAAGAGTTCAAATACTCATCCAATCATTCTTAGTTGTTTAATTCTAGCCCTGTGGTCTGATTAGTTCAGTTGGCTGGATGGCTAATGTGTGCAGTTCCAAAGATTCAGGCTTGATTCCCGTTCCAGTCCTAGACACCCAGTCGCATCCACAGAGAAAAAATTTTGCTGTGGTTCAGTAAGTAATTATCAAGGGCCTGCTTTCAGGCAAGAACTCAAGATGACTTATTCTAGAAACAGAAACCGAAAGTGCGAGTAACATCTATCTGTGGAATGATAACTACCACTGAGTATTTCCAGCACTTTCTGATTTAACTTCAGGTTTCCTTTGCTTTTAATCGAAAAGCAATATGGACCCCACTTGTTGGCATTACCAGCAGAGGGCGATGTTGACCAGTGGCTGAAAGGGATCCAAGCCGCAAGATTTTCAGTTGGACATGGAACTGTATTATTTATCTGTTCACCAATTTAATGTTAATATAAAGTGGGTAATAGTATGTTCAGTGCAAAATATAATTTCACTAAAATGAACAAATAAATGGACCTGTCTCTGTAACTATTAACCATTAGTTGTTATATTAACACCTGTAAATCAGAATAAGTTTATGATTTTTTTGAAAAGTAATTCCAAAACGATATTGCAAATGAAATAACAGAGATGGGAAAGTGACCACACCCTCAGCATCAAAGCAGCATATGACCAAGTGCAGCATCAAAGAGCTCAGATGAAATTGAAGTCAATCAGAATTGGGGAAAACTCTCCACTAGTTGGAGTCGTATCCAATCCAAAGGAAGGTGGTTGTAATTTTTGGAGGCAGGTCGTCTCAGTTCAGGTCATCACTGCAGAATTTCCTTAGGGTGTAAGTAGCTGAGCATTTTGTTAGGCTGGCCTCTCTACTGGCCTTTAGGGAAGGTGTAAGTGATGTTGTTCTGTCACGGCTGAGCAGTAGTCAACAGAGAGGTAATGAGGCTGGTATGGCATTTACTTTCACAAAGATTTAACAAAATTTTGGCACATATTTGGAACTAGTGAAATTGATTGTGAAGCTGTTTAAGCAGCTTGAAAGATTGTTTCATGCAACAGCATTTTCAGGGGCAGTCAGCAAGTGAGTGAACATATGCCACTAAAAACATATCTGGGGTCAATTGAACCCTAACAAAGAAGACTGGTGTAATTCCAAACAGATTACACATCTGACTGAAAGAATATAAGAGAGGAGTTGAACATAAAGTTTTTTTATTTATTCGTTCACAGGATCTGGCCAGTATTTATTGCCTTTGAGAAGGTGGTGATGAGCTGCCTTCTTGAACTGCTGCAGTCCACATGCTGTAGGTAGGGTTCCAGGATTTTGACCCAGCAACAGTGAAGGAATAGTGATATGTTTCCAAGTCAGGAAGATGAATGGCTTGGAAGGGAACTTGCAGGTGATGGTGTTCCCATGTACCTGCAGCCCTTGTCCTTCTAGATGGTAGTGGTCTGGGTTTGGAATGTGCTGTCTTAGGAATCTCAGTGAAATTCTCCTTCTTGGTGAAATGTCTTATCAACGATGATGAAACCAGATGCTACTGAGTGCTTGTCAGCTTTTGTTGACCCCAGTACAATGGACTATTCTGAAATAAATGAAATTTTAGATTCATATTATGGCATGATAAAGCATGAGATTGCACGAGGGTTGAACTCTGTGATTGGAAATGATTGCCAAGTGAGATCCAAAGAAGGATCACCGCACTCAAAACATTTACTCTGTTTTCTCATTCCACAGATGCTCCCAGACCCGCTGAGATTCCCGACCATTTTCTGCTTTTATGCCAAGTGAGTCTTTCAGAGATTGCATTCTCAGATTAAAAATACTCTTTCATCACTGTGAGTACGACGTGACATTAGAAGTCAAGCTTAGAGAAATGGTTGTGGGAAGCCTAAAGAATAATAAAACCTAAGCCAGGTTTTTGAATAAAGATAATAAGCTTATTATGAGGCCACAGCCAAGGAAATAACAGAAAGAAATAGTTACAAATAGCAAAGAAGTCCTTTTCCAGAATCTGAAAGAAATGTTTACCAGATTTCAGCAAGAACCGGGCTATGGCAGGCAAGATCACAATCTCAATCTGAAAATTAGATCTTGCCACTGCTATGGTACTCAAAGAATCGCAAATCTTTAGATTTTTCTATCTCAGAGGGTTCTGGAAGCTCAGTCTTTAGGCATTTTTAAAGCAGAGACTGAAATTTTTGATTACCACTGACATAAAGGGTTATGATGATAGTGTGAGGATTGATGAAAGCAGAGCGGTGGTCGTGATCTGTATGAACTTCAGTAAGGAGTTTGACGGGTTCCTCACCGGTTAGCCAGGTTGGGTCACATGGAATAGAGAGAGAACTAGCCATTTGGATACAGGACTGGCTTGAAGGTAGAAGACAGAGGGTGGTGGTGGAGGATTGCTTTTCAGATTAAAGGCTTGTGACCAACGGTGTGCCACAAGGATCGGTTCTGGGTCCACTTTTTTTCATCATGTAAAAGATTTGGATGTGAACATGGGAGGTATGGTTAGTAAGTTTGCTGATGACACCAAAATTGGAGGTGTAGTGGACAGTGAAGAAGGCTACCTCAGAGTACAACAGGATCTTGATCAGCTGGGCCAATGGGCCGAGGAGTGGCAGATGGAGTTTAATTTAGATAAATGTAAGGTGCCGCATTTGGAAAGGCAAATCAGGGCAGGACTTACACACTTAATTGGAAGGTCCTGGGGAATGTTGCTGAACAAAGAGACCTTGGAGTGCAGGTTCATAGTTCCTTGAAAGTGGAGTCCCAGGTAGATAGGATAGTGAATAAGGCGTTCGGCATGCTTGCCTTTATTGTATTCTGGGGAATTACGTAGATTAAAACATTTTACATTTTATTTTAATTTGGGAGGAAGTGTAATTTGTTGTAATTGCCTATAACCAGCTGGATGACTTGATAGCATTCAGCCTTGGGCTGATAAATGGCAAGTATTATTTACTCCACATTATTGCCAGGTAATTACTATACCCAACAAGACACAATCTAAATACAATTATTTATTATGACAGGTGTTGAACATAAAAGGAAGGAGATTACGCTTCACTTATACAGAGCTTTGATGAGATCATATCTCGAATACTGCATGCAGTTTTAGTCTCCTTCATAAAAGATGTGACTGCATTGGAGGCAATTCAGAGAACATTCGCTAGGTTGATCATGAAATTAGTGGATTGTCTTATGTAGAAAAATTGGAAAGGCTGAGTTTGTTTGTAATGGAGTTTAAAAGAGTGATGGATAACTTGATTCATATGTATTAGAGGGTCTTGACAAGGTGGACATGGAAAAGATGTTTCCTCTGTTTTCAAATTAGTGGTTCACACTTTTATGACGGATAAGAAGAATATTTTTCTCTGAAAGTTGTGCAACTTTAAAAATCTGTCTCAGAAGATGTTTGAAGTAAGGTCACTGAATATTCTTAAGACAAAGGTGAATAGATTCTTGTTAGGCGAAGGAATCAAAGTCATTGGGGGTGAATGAAAATGTTGAATCAAGAACTCAAATATATCAGCCATGGTCTTATTGAATGGTGAAACAGGCTAGAGTTGTTGAATGGCTTACTTTTGCTCCTGGTTTATATGTTCATAGTTAAACATCTCTCCTTGGCATTCAGTTCACACCAGCATTCCAGCTAAATTGTTTTTCTTCTGTGCAGAGGTCCATGTACAACAATGATTTTTGGAACTTGAAATCAATGCTGCTAAAAGGTTACCACTGACCAGAAACAGAAGTGGAAACAGCAATATAAATACTTTAGTTACAAGTGCAGATCACAGGCTGGGATTTCTGTGGTGACTAACACATCTGAACTCCCAGAGTTCATCCATCATCTACAAGGCATGAGTCAGGACTGTTACTGAACAGACTCCACTTCCTGCACAAGCGCTCCTCTAACAAAACTCAAGTTCAAAACCATTCAAAGCAAAGTAATCTATTAGAGTGACAGTCCATCCACCACCTTCAAAATTCATTCCCTCCACCACAGATGCACAGTGGCAACAGTATACACGACATCCACACAACATGCTCTGCAAAATTTGCTAAGGTCCCTTTGTCAGCACCTTCCAATAATGTAGGATCTCTAACACTTAGAAAGACAAAGGCAGCAGATACATGGGAGCACCACCCCACCAGCAATTTCTTCACCTCCGAGCCACACACCATCCTTAATTGGAACAAGCTGTTGTTCCTTCAGTAACTATAATCACCATTACTTCACTTTTGTTCATTCAAAATCCTGAAACTCCTTTCCTAACAGCACTCTGTTCCTACACCCCGAGACCTGCAGCACTTTGAGCAGACAGCTCACTATCACCTTCTCAAGGGTAATTAGATTTAAGCAACACTTGCTGACCTAGCCAATAACGCCTCTATTCCATAAAAGATTTCAAAAAAGCACGTTGCATATTTCTTTTTGAATGTTGTGGATCTGGTGCAGGCCAGAAACAGTTCAGATAAGATCCAGCACCAAAGGAGCAGTGAGGCAACAGTATTGACACACTTCCAACTGTGAAAACAAAGCTGTGGGCATTTGATCCACCTGCACTTTGAGATCTTTCAATAACATGTTAAGATGTTTTAAAAAATTGTATTCTGCCTTCCTTGAAGCACCTTCCCTCAGTTTGATTTCAGTTAAAACAAGACTGAAAAAAATGTATGCGGCCCTTGTAGCCCTCAGACCCCAGAACCAGGAAAATAGGAATTGAAGATGTAAAAGTACAAAGTCCATCTTGTTCACTTTCTACCATTGTCATAGCAGCATTTTAATAATATTGGAACTGTTGATCGATGTGAAGAGAACCCCCAGTGGTGGAGACTTTCACAAATCTTAGGCCCAGAGTTACTTGTGCCTTCCAAAAATACGACCCTTACCATGTCATATTTCAATTTAACCCTATGCTGAATCTCAAATTATTTTATTTCTGGAAAACTGATTTCAATTTGATTTCTCAGTTCTTAATCATTATTTTCCCTGGTCTGAAAATGTTCTGTCGCTTAGTTGGCGGATAAATGCTAAGTTAGAATATTGTGGTTTACTGGTATATCAACTTGAGATACAAGGATCAATTTTATAAACTCACATGAATAACAGAGCCAATATCGAAAATCAGTACAGACACCAGGACCCGATACACCAGGCCTTGTTATGACATAGCCTGCTAACACACACAACACATTGTTAGCAACTAGTAGTCCCCATTAGGAGCTATTCATTCTCCTAGGCTGATTGTTATCTACTCCTTTGTCTGTCCAACTGTTCTTCTCTCTTTTTGTCCTCTATCTCCACCTATCCACCTTACTCCTTACTCTCTCCCCGCTCTCACCCCCCGCACCCCCTCCCCCCGTCTTCTGCAATAAAAAACAACTTACTACGTCAGTTCTGAGGATGGGTCACTAGACCCAAAATGTTAACTCTGATTTCTCTCCGCTGATGCTGCCAGACCTGCTGAGCTTTTCCAGCAATTTCTGCTTTTGTTCTTGTTGTTGAAAATCAGTGTGTTCAGCCTTTACTGGAATTTATGATTTAAGCCACTAGTGCACATGGTAGGGAGGATTAATAGTTCTTGCCCATTATTCTAATTGAAGGAAACATTAATTAATACTTTGTGTATGAAACCCAAGGCTCCGTACTAAGTACGTACACAGTAATAAATATGAACATCTTTTCAGTGCATCATTAAAAGACTGTAATCCCTTACAGAATGCAATAGTATCTTCAGGATCATGGTCTGATCAATGGTATCTGACTGAAATGTTTTGGTACAGTATTCAAATTAAATGAGAATATCCAACAGGACAATTACATTCCTCTTAATTCAGAGAACAAAGTTAACCTCCTGCCTTTGTGTAGGTTTTAAACTGTGACACTTCTGATCCTTGCTGTTCCTGGCACAAGTTCCAGTTCCAGTTTTCCAAGGGCAATTCTCTAAATGGGTGTCAAAGTGCAATGTCGTGGTTACAGTTCATCATTGGTTTTATAGTTGGGAGCCACTTGATTACTGTAACTAAACCAAATTATATGGAATACTGGAATTGCACCATTGTTTGAAAAGCATTTCCTGATTCAGGATATTTTTCCAAGAAAGCTTTCATTACAAACAAAGCAGCCTGTCTGATCAGCACCATACCCACTATCTTAAGCATTTACTCCCTCCACCACTAACATCCAGTGTGTCCACTCTAGAATCTGCACTGCATTAACTCACCAAGGGTCCTCCAACAGCACCCGCAAGGGCAGAAGATGCATGGGAGCACCACCACCCACAAGTTCCCCTTCAAGTCACACACCATTCTCAAGTGGAACCATACTGTTATTGCTTCAACATTGCTGAGTCAAAGTCCAGGAACTCACTTCTAACAGGACAATGGGTATATCTACATACTTCAACAATTCAAGAAGGCAGCTCAATACCGGCATCTAAAAGGCAATTAGGGATAGAGAACAAATGCTGGCCCAGCAAATACATCCCATGAAAAAATATTTTTAAAAAATGGATGTAGCTGTCATTTTTCCTACCTGCGTAATACTGGTGTTATCAAATGAATGACGAGATGTAACATTGTCCCAATGATTCAACTCTTTAGGATTGAAAAGACACTGATCTTTTAGCATGCAGTTTTTCGTGTCTAATATTACAGATTATGCGACGTCATAATTTTTAGGAAAGCAGAATGCAGCTTAGAATAAATTCCCATTGCTGCACCAGGAGACCCAAATGTGGACAGGGTCTGGTCATCCATATTTCTACCATTTGCAGGGTGCAGCTCCTATAAAAATATTGTGATTTTTAAAATAAACACAAGCTGAAGTCATGGGCAAAGCTGGCATGTTGCCTATGCTTAATGACTCCTCTCTGTGACGCCTCCAGTACAATGTTTTCTCTCTCCCATAAAACAGACTCCTGCTTTAATGAAGGATCATACTCAAAAAAAAATTGTTGATTTCTGATCTCAATAAGCCTACTCTGTACTTCTAATATTTTCTATTTTTTGCTTCAACGTTCATGCAAATAGTGCTCACAAGTTCTCTCCTTTTGCATTCTAGTCTAACAAAACATTGATGTTCTTTATTTCGCTTGTGATTGTCAATCCATAGAGGTGTCTCCCTTCCTCTTTCTCTGCTTGTCCCTATCCTTTTCTTTGCCTCTTGCCTTCCTTTAAAATTAGTCAGAATGTATTACCTCATGTTCATGAACTGCATTTGATCAGCTTTTCATCAGTACAATGTTGATACCTAGATCAGATTTTAGCCTGGGCCACTTTTCATGAGCTCTGATTTGGTGGCTGAAGCCTGATGCACTGTGTCTCCTTTAGTGACCTCTGCTCCTATGATGCTGCTTGGCCTGCTGTGTTCATCCAGCCCTGCACCTTGTTGTCTCGGATTCTCCAGCATCTGCAGTTCCTACTTTCTCTGGTAAAACTCACTAATCTTTGGGAACAGTCACTTCTCATGCATTGTAATGCAGCCACCTATCCTTTATAATGCATTTTCCCATCTCCTGAAACACAGATTATTGTGACATAACCCATTCTGCAAGATTTTAGTTAGGGATGAGATCAAAAGTACTTGTGTTTGAATGAGAAAGACAGATAGGAAGAACTCTCAGCACACATCAAACTGAAAGGAAAACCAAATGAGCTGGTTTAAATCAATTAATGTACTATCCTCACATATTTGCACAGGGCTTTGGTTAGATTAAAATAACACCATTATCTACTACCTTGTATCTTGCTTTTGAGATTTGAAATATTGTAAAATTACAACTGGTAGGATTTTGAATAAAATTATTAAAAGGATAGAAACCGAAAGAACTGCAGATGTTGTAAATCAGGAACAAAAACAAAGTTGCTGGAAAAGCTCAGAAGGTCTGGCTGAGTTCTGAGGAAGGGTCACTGGACCCGAAACATTAACTCTGATTTTTTCTTCACATTATCAGAAGGATGTTTGTGTGCTTAGACACAGATGATTTAGAGGGGAAGTGTGTGTAGACAAAGCAAGGACAAATGGAAACCTCAGTTTTCTTTCTGGCGACTTTAAATAAAAAAAGAGAAAATTTGGAATTGTAAAAGATCTTAGGCTACAATGGGAGTATTATATACATTTTAGCATTCCATAACAGGAAAGATATCAAAGCTTTAGAAAAACTGCAAGATGGGTTCACTAAATATATGAGTTCCAATTATAAAGACAGATGGCAAATTACTTTATTTTTATTAGATCAATGAAGAAGATTAGGTGACCTGATGGAGGTTTTCAACATTAAGCTTTATGATAAAACAAACAATGGTAGGTTGTCTTTCATTGTCAGTGATGAGAGGATGCAAATATTTTTCTTGGATTTTCAGTGTTAGTGATGGTAAAGCTGCCAGTGTTGCCATCAATAATCCACTGAAACTGAAATAAGCTTCGGGAGCCTGTACATGCTCAGGACCATTTGGTAATCCAGGCATTGCTGTCAGTGTTTCTGCACTTCTCTATAGGATGTGCTGTTGAAACTCCCTTCAGGTTTCAATAAACGGGAAATTTGTGAAGAGACAGCCACTTTCGCTTCTATGTTGTTAATCTCACTGGTTAACTGGGGATTGGCAACAAATGCTGGCCAGCCAGCGATGCCCACGTCCTGTGAATGAATAAATGAAAATAGGCCTTCCAGACCCTCAGTCTGTTGCATCATCCTGTCAAGTCATGGCCAGTACGTAATCGTGTACAAAAAGATGGTAGTAATGTTGATGACAATGGATCTTAGACATCAGAAGCCATGTGCTAGAGTTTGTAGAGAGAAGGAACAGTCCTAACCACAGGTGTTGTGCTAGCTCACAACATGGTTTGAATTATAATAAAACTGAAGGAGTTTTGCTGAGGTGTACTTAGAGTCAGACTATAATCACTCTCAAGTAGAGAAAATCTTCTCTATATGTATATTAGGACACAGATTACCAAGGTAGGATTCAGAAGGGGTATCAAACCACAAACTGCTTCAATTCCATTTATTTACATTCAATTTATTCTCTTTCCTTGCAAAAGAAATCTCAAAGTCTCTGCCACAAAAGCTGCTAAACTTGCTCAGGAAGGGAAAACAAGGGTTAACAACTATTTCCATTTCTGATCATATTCCAATGTAAATTCCATAGGAAAGCAAAGTCAGATACATCTGAAATTCTCAACTTTTCATTTCCCAGAAGAAAAGACTATTGACATTCACTGTCTGGGTTACCAGAGGACTCACACTGTCAGGGGATATTGAGAATGGACATTAGTATTCCTGTAAAACAGAGAGAATCGCAATAGCTGTTGTGGATAGGATGTACATAATAGAAACAAATATGAACTCCGAGTGGGTGGGCTCAATGATGAAATGACTGTTGTTGATCTTGATTTAACTGTGGATATTTCAGCAATGTATTATTGTCAGCTGTAGGACCAAACATCAACCCTGTCTTCAGGCAATGAGTGGGACAAAAGAGAAATTAATAAAGAGTCAAATGCTTCCATATCTTGTTTTTCATCTTTGAAACTATTTCAATAAATTTCCACTAATTCCCAATGAATGAGCATGGTTTTAATCTCAGCAACTCCACCATCAACCAGCCGTGAATTTACATCCAGTGAGTACATGCTTTATCTAATCTCATACACTTACACCACTGTGATCTCTTTATTCATTTATCACTGCTTTCCTTGAAGAAATGTTATTACTCTTCTCTAGAGCAGTTGGGGTTATAACCCAGGTCTCCTGGCTCCGAGGTAGGGATGCTACTACAGTGTCACAAGAGCCCTCAGTCTTGCCATCATTAAATATTTGCTGTGTACTGGGTATAGCTAATCCCTGCCTGATATCAACTAAACCAAGGCACAAATCAGGAGTGTGATGCAATACTCTCCACTTGTCTGGATGACTACACGTCCAACAGTTATCATGTGGGACAAAGTAGCCTGCTCAATCAACAGCAACCCAACAACCTTAACTTTCACTCTATTCACCATTGGTGCACAGTGCAGCAGTTTGCTTTACATACAAGCTGTAGCAACTCATCAATGTTCCTTCAATGCTCCTTCCAAATCTGCAGACTCTACAATCTAGAAAGACAATG
This sequence comes from Rhincodon typus, assembly GCF_021869965.1. NCBI lineage: Eukaryota > Metazoa > Chordata > Chondrichthyes > Orectolobiformes > Rhincodontidae > Rhincodon > Rhincodon typus. Next base: position 95,696,917 of record NC_063335.1, on the reverse strand, counting down.
GCAACAGATGCATGGGAACACCAATAGCTGCAAGTTCCCCTGCAAGACATACCCCACCCTGACTTGGAACTGCATTATTATTCATTCATTGTTGCTGGATCAAAATCCTGGAACATCCTTGCTGACAGCACTGTGGGTGTACCTACATCTGATACATTGCAACAGTTCAAGTAGGCAGCTCACCACCAACTTCTCAAGGATGTTTAGAACTTGGCAATAAACTCTGGCCTTACTGGTGATACCAACATCCCGTAAAAGAATAAAAATATCATTCACACTTGAGCAGTTGAAGAGAGAAGGAACAATGTGGTATGTGTTATAATGTAAATGAATCGTTTTGCAGAAGTGTACTAGAGTCAAGATTCTAGAGATGGGCAATAAATATTGGCTTTGCCAATGACCAACACATCCTGAGAAAAAGTAAAAAGTATAGCAGTAGTCTCACTGCAGGAAGCTCCCTTCTGTAAATACAACATAAGCATAATAAATATTGCAGTGTGCAATTCCAGAATTCACTCTAGTTCAGAATGTTGAAATAAGCAAATAACTAAAACAGTCGTTGCTGGAAAAGCTCAGCCGGTTAATGTTTCGGTTCCAGTGACTGTTCCTCAGAATGGAGGAAGAGTCACCAGACCCGAAACATTAACTCTGACTTCTCTCCATTGATGCTGCCAGACCTGCTGAGCTTTTCCAGCAACTCCTGTTTTTGTTTCTGATTGACAGAATCCACAGTTCTAAAAAATAAACAATGTTGCACTGATACAATACAGGTCTTTGTTAATTATTGCTTAAGGCGATTGAGGCCTTTAGACTCAGAATCTTCACTGACATGATCTTATTTTGATTTTCGTAGCCCCACCACCAAATCACCCAACTGAACAACTGACAACATTTTATTGCATCAAAGTGAGCTAATTTGTGCTATTAGTTTGAATAGAAACAGCAATTCTAAACTCTAAATCAGATGCTAATATCTGATAGAAACTTAAAGGTTTAGATTTGATGCTTTCACTTATTTTCTTCCCTAAATTGAATCCTAGTTGCAAATATGTTCTGAAGGCGAATTTTCTTTCAGAAAATCTCATTCATTAATTGGGTAGGTCTCAATGATTAGTATGCTACATCTGAACTATGCCAGACCCCCTGGGCCAAACATTCACACTGATACTATGTGTAAGGAAAGGGAACTATCCAATAGTATTTATAGACCTACATATAAAAACACAAAGATTCACAGAAAATTGTCACCTTTATTGGTCAGTGACTGAGTATAGGACTTGGAATATCATGTTGCGGCTGTACAGGACATTGGTTAGGCCACTTTCAGAACACTGTGTTCAATTCTGGTCTCCCTGCTAAAGGAAAGATGTTGTGAAACTTGATTGACAAGGATATTGCCGAGGTTGCAGGGTTTGAGCTATAGGGAGAGGCTGAATAGGCTGGGGCTATTTTGCCGAAGTGTCAGAGGCTTATAGAACCTTATAGAAGTTTATAAAGTCATGAGGGGAGTGGACAGGGTGAATGGTCAAGGTCTTTTCCCCAGGGTAGGGGAGTCTAAAACTAGACAGCATAGGTTCAAGGTAAGAGGGGAAAGATTGAAAAGGATCTAAGGGGCTACTTTTTCACGCAGAGGGTGATGCATCTATGGAATGAACTGCCAGAAGAAGTGGGGGGAGGCTGGTACAATTACAACATTTAAAAGGCATCTGGATGAGTATATGAATAGGAAAGGTTTAGAGGGATATGGGCCAAATGCTGGCAAACGGAACTAAATTAATTTAGGATATCTGGTCGGTATGGGCAAGTTGGACTGAAGGGTCTATTTCTGTGCTGTACAGCTCTATGACTACTTTAAAAAGGGTTTCAATCTAGAAACTGTATACCATCTCATTGAAACAGTAGTCAAATTTCCTTTCATTTTGGACATATAATTCGATAGCTAATTTAAAACAAAACATACGCCTTCCAAACCCAGGATTAGTATCATCTACGAAGACAAGGGCAGTAGATAAATGGGAATATCAACGCCCGCAAGTTCCCAGCAAATCCACTTACCATCCTAACTTGGAAATAAATATTGCTGGGTCAAAATTCTGGAATTCCCTCCCTAGTGGTATTGTCGGTCTACTCACAGCACGTGGACTGCTGCGGTTCAAGAAAACAGCTCACCACCACTTTCTCAAGGGCAACCAGAGATGGGCAATAAATGCTGACCCAGTCAGTGATGCCCACATCCCAAGAGTGAATAAAAAAGCCATGTGACTGGCTTAATATAAACTTTGAACCAAAATGTCATCAATTCATGTTGAAGAGCTATATTGAAATTGCCCTTAATTTTCTTTGGAATCCTTACAAAAAAAAGGGTCACAGTGTAAAAGTAATGGTTGCATTTGGACAGAATCAATTATACAAATGGTTCACACTATAAACTGAGAAATCTTCTAATGCAGTGAAAGCTTTCCAGTGAAGTTTATTTTTCATTTAGCAGAAACATTGCACTCTTTGAAAATCTTTCTCTCCCATTAAGATGCAACTTACAACCTATCCATTTCATCATGCTGGCCTAATGTCTCATTCTTCACCTAGCTTTCAATTTTGGTTTGTTTTAAACAATCCTGTGAAACTCCACAGGCTGACCCAATACCTAAAAGATATTATATTCCAGCATATTGTTGTACTAACTCAGAAACATAGTTTCCGTCTGGTAGTGCAAAGGTAAATCCATTCACGTAAACTCATTTGTGGGTTACTTTAATCAAATTGCTAATGCATTTATAATGACTGCACTGAACTACTCATATGGGGATGTAGATGAGGTTTTTTGAACTGGCAGACAGGGACTCATGAGCCAACTCTTCATGCTTTTACTGTTTTTAGCCTGACACACTCCAGCTTCTTTTTGTGGGTTTCTAATCCTGCCACTGGAAGGAAGGAGACGACAAGGTGCAGGGCTGAATGAACACAGCAGGCCAAGCAGCATCATAGGAGCAGAGAGGCTCTGCCAATGTGGTATACAGCATCCGCTGTACCCGGTGTGGCTTCCTCTACATCAGGGAAACCAAGCGGAGGCTCGGGGACCGCTTTGCAGAACACCTACACTCGGTTCGCAATAAATAACTGCACCTCCCAGTCGCGAACCATTTCAACTCCCCCTCCCATTCCTCAGACGACATGTCCATCCTGGGCCTCCTGCAGTGCCACAACAATGCCACCTGAAGGTTGCAGGAACAGCAACTCATATTCCGCTTGGGAACCCTGCAGCCCAATGGTATCAATGTGGATTTCACAAGTTTCAAAATCTCCCCTCCCCCTACCGCATCCCAAAACCAGTCCAGCTCGTCCCTGCCTCCCTAACCTGTTCTTCCTCCCACCTATCCCCTCCTCCCACCTCAAGCCGCACCTCCATCTCCTACCGACCAACCTCATCCCGCCCCCTTGACCTGTCCGTCCTCCCTGGACTGACCTATCCCCTTCCTAACTCCCTACCTACACTCACCTTTACTGGCTCCATCCCCGCCTCTTCGACCTGTTTGTTTCCTCTCCACCTATCCTCTCCTCTATCCATCTTCTATCCGCCTCCCACTCTCTCCCTATTTATTTCAGAACCCCCTTCCCCTCTCCCTTTTCTGATGAAGGGTCTAGGCCCGAAACGTAAAAAAAAAGCCTCTCTGCTCCTATGATGCTGCTTGGCCTGCTGTGTTCATCCAGCCCTGCACCTTGTTGTCTTGCATTTTAAAATGTCATTCTTAACAGATATGTTTTTCCTTCCTGCTTTGGTTTAGTTAATCTGAAGTAACATTATCAGTGTGCCTGTGTCCGCATGCTCTTTATTATGTTCTAGCTTTATTGTCAAAGATCTCATTGACACTTTGCAAAGATGCTGGTGCTTTCAGTGCTACCAAAGGGGTTTTATTTGACAGTTTCATGAGTGATTGGATCTAGATAGGCCTGAACTTGTATCTGCTTTAATCTTGCAATTCAACTAGAATTTACATGCTCAGTGATGCAGAAAATGTTGTTAGTTGTTTTGTTCAAGAAACACCCATGATAAAGCAGTCGAGCCCTTATGTATTTGCTCATTTTACCTTTATAAACAGGTTGTCCCTAAATCACAACTCACACCACATAGAAGAACAGGATAATTCCCCCTATCATGACTTTGACAATTATCAGCATTCCTTTATTGTCATTTGCTCAAATTCTTTGAAGTGCCTCCCTAACTCTGTGGATTAGCTGCAGCATATGTACTGTAGTGGTTCAGGAAGAAGACTGTCTCAAGAGTAACTAGGGCTAGACAATATTTGCTGACTTTTCTGGTGACACCCCTTATTTGCAAAATAATAAAAACACTTAGCAGGAAGAAATATAAGTGACTGAGATATGTTACGCTGCATATTGTTTAAAAGACAAAGAGTAGCAAACTGTAATGTAAAGCCATAGGCAGGTTCTGATAATGTTTATTGAACATTTTGAACTTTTATTGTTTATTGAACTTTTGAACATCTAGGAGATATTGGCAATAAACTGCCACTGGCAGATCTCCACTCTTTCACTGGAAGAAAAACTATGAAAGCCCAAGAAAGATGGCTTTAAAAGATTCAACAAAAAATGTGCATTTCTTTGGGATTTCTGAGGTTTTTCCCAACCAAGGGGGGAATCCCTTACAGAATCGTTAAGTGGGCGTATCACACCAACATTTCAAGGGAGTATGTACTCATGAGGAACAAAATGGCATTCTATGAAGTACCATTTAGAAATTAATCGTAGCTTTATATTTGCTTGAAAAGATGGATGTGCTGAGATTTTGATAGTTTGACCCATCAGTCTAGCTAAGGAATGGGAGGGGCTTAGTCCTTTGAAATTGTCTGACTCCGGTTCAGAAAGGATTTTATTCTCTTTGAAGTACAGTTCAAACTTTCCAGCCCCGATCAGTTAATCCAATTCTTCATAGTGACTTCTCACTCCAGTTTATTCTTTCCTCTCAAGTTCGTTTCTTTCACCTCTATTTGACTGCCTTTTCTTTATTTTGTCTCTTGAATTTGGAAACATAGAAAATAGGAGCAGGAGTAGACCTTTCAGCCCATTACTCCCTTTCCCCATAGATGATCCTCCATCTCAGTATGAATTGCAGAGCAGACTCAATGAGCTAAATGGCCTACTTGTGCTCCTAGTCTTATGGTCTCTCTCTCTGTCTCAATTTCCCACTTTCTCTCCCCCCACCCCATACTCCTCGACACCTTATCTCTATCCTTTCCCTTTTTAGACAGGGGATTTCCTACCCACTCTAATTAGTGAGTTTCTTCAATTGTGTGAACAGTTCAGCAGAATACCAGTCAGTTTATCATAAAGTGATCAAATTGTCTTCTCTCTGCACGACTAATAAATAACAATGGTGTGATGATTAAGAGACACTAGGCACTAACACGTGCGTACTGGGTTAAATGATTTCCTTTTGTGCTGTGAGATCTATATGTTTCAAAAACTAAGGGTTAATAATGTACAGGATTATATGACAATTCAATTCACTGCACAACCTCTTTAAATGATAGTTGCCATTAGACTACTTGTAGTATCTACTAATGAGTCATTTGATCTCCCATAAATCTGTCATTTATTAAAAGTTTCGTTAATTTGCTTGTTAATGGTTAATGTTTTACAATTTTCAACAAAATTTCATCAATTGATGGAAACTGTCAGAGCCAAAAGTTATTGGATATCCTGGAGGAATTTGCAACTTCCAAGAAACAATTTGTCCTTCTCATTCATGGAATTTGTCTTTGAAATTGAGACTTCTGATGTCCACTGTACCTGTTAACTGAAGCATCAAGATTTCATACATGGAACCGATGATGGAAAGGCAGAAAGAATCCTTTTCTTGTGAAGTGAAAGGGAGATACAGCACTGTCCTGGGTGGGGAGGTAGGGGTTAGAGGTGGAATCAACTTTTTGAGTCACAGTAATTCTGTATGTGTTAGCTGGTCAGCTACGGCTGTCTACCTGTACTTCAGTTTCAATTTTCTTCAAAGGATTCTTTTCTAAAGGTGCTAGCTTATTAAATAAAGGGTCAAGGTTTGCCATCACCTTTAGAAATTAATACTCACAAAGGCTGAGCATGTGATGGAGTACTGATTGGGTGGTATCAAATTTTGAAGACAAAAGTAATCGAGGTTCAAGACTGAAAAAGACACAAAATTTCAGGGTTGAAGCAATTCTCTGCTGAGTCTCATGGAACAGATGGCATAATTTTGTGAATAAAAACCTGCATCAAGCCAATCAGCAGCACGTAGCAAAAAATCATGGACAGGATATCTGTAAATGTGCTATGAATAAGCAAACAAACAAAACTCCCCACCAGTAGTATATATCAAATTAAATTTTTCATTTCAATATAATGAGTTGTTGGAAAGTAAATTGGAGCATAGGAGGAATATGAATACAGTTTGGAACAGGAGATATGGAGAAAAAAATATTATGAGAGAAGTTGGGGCCTAGGAGAAGACAAAAATGTTGTATATTCAACTTTTTCTCCACTTATGATGCCTTGAAGTGCAGTGGCTTTCCATACGGGAGGAGCAATCAAGTTTTCAGCTCAGTTGGGATTTGTGGAAGCTGGGTTATTAATTTGTAAAGATATGTTCACTATGAGACAGGGAGCTAAACACCTTGGAGGGAGCTTTAATAATAGAGGTGATGGGGTGACATTAAAGCCAACATGGTTGATAGATCAAGAGAGACCATTGTTGGTGCAATAAGATTAATAAGCAATACTTAATAAGTACGTTTATATGATGATGTCATATGACTACGCTTATTAGCAGATGGATACATTACTTTTTGGAAAAGCAAACTGGAACATTCACACTGAAATGTGGACTCCAGGAAAGTCATGTGACATCTTTTGTGGTTTCTGGAGAATAAGAAAAGACATGTCTTAACATATTTCTGGGATATTAGTATGACATTCCCAGCTATTGATTAACTATCCATTACCATTTCAATGGAAGAAATTTAAAGTGGTAATGGTTGCAAGGGCTACATGTAAATGAGACTTTAGATTAAGTTATTCAGAAGGATAATCATAGGTGGAATGGTGGTGAGGAATCAAACATTTCCTTAGTGTGTGTCAAATTAACTTACTGTGTGAGCAATGGAATACATCAATACAATCATCACATGACTGAAACTGGCTAGAGAGAGAGAGCCAATACATTATTTATCCATTCGGACAGTCCAGTGAGTCACTTTGAGATACAAAGGCTAGAAGGAAGCCATGTGTCACTCAGCAGAAATATGGTTTATCCTCAATGACACCTTAAGCAGAGAAGAGAGGCTTATTCATCTTACCGATTATGTTTTTTTACCACAGGAGCTCAGACATAATTATAACTGAAACAGCCAGATATTTCCAACTCCATTGTTCACATGCATTCAGGAGAGAATCCTTCAGCTTTGCCACATTTAACATAGAAACGAGGAACAGGAGTCAGCCATTTGACCCCTGTGCCACCATTAAATACTGTGGCTTATTCTCTATCTCAGTGCCATAGCCCCAATTTTTCTGCATACTCATTGGTGCCTTTAATATCTAAGGAAAATAATCTCTTTATTGAACATGGGATAACACAGTGTGGAGCTGGAGGAACACAGCAGGTCAGGCAGTATCAGAGGAGCAGGAAAGCTGACACCCAGCCTCTACAGCCTTTTATTGTAGCAGATTCCACAGCTTGACCACCCTCTGAGTGAAGAAATATTTCCTGATCTCAGTCCTAAACAGTCTACCCCATGTCCTGAGACTGTGACCCCAGGTTCTAGACTCCCCAACCAGGGGAAACCTAGTGCCTCTATCTAGTCTGTCCCAGCCTGTCAGAATTTTATACATTTCATTCAGATTCCCTTTTATCTTTCTAAATTCTAGTGAATACAGACTCAATTGAACCAATCTTACTTCATATGACATCACCAGTGTCAGCCAAGTGAACTTCTGTTGCATTCCCTTTCTGATAAAGTATATCCTGTCGTAGGAGGGGAGTTCAAAATCACACACAATATTCCAGGCATGGTCTCACCAAAGCCTGTAGAACTGCAGTAAGATATTCCTCCTTCAGAACTTCAGAACTTACAGTGAAGGCCAATACACCGTTTGTCTTTTCAACTGCTTACTGGATCTGCCCATTGATTTTCATTGCCTGTTACACAAGGAATCCCGGATCTATTTGTACCTCCACATTTCCCAATAGATCACCATTTTAACACTGAAGTGTGTAATTTCACAATTATCCAGGTTGCACTGCATTTGTATAAAAATCAGAAATTGCTGGAAAAACCCAGCAGGTATGCTGGGAGAAGCAGAGTTAACATTTCAAGTCCAGTGGTGTTTCTTCATAACCGGATTCAAAACATTAATTCTGCTTTTTCCCCACAGATGCTGCCAGATGTGCTCAGTTTCTCCATCAATTTCCGTTTTTGTTTCAGAACTTCAGTGTTTACAGTTATTTGTTTTGTTATACTGCATCTGTCACGTGTTTGTCCACATACTTAACTTGTCTGGATTGCTCTGAAACCCCTTTGCATCCATCTCACAGCTCACAATCCACCTAGTTTCTGTCATCAGCAAACACAGAAAAGTTGCATTTTGTTTCCTCGATCAAGTTGTTTATATGTATCATGAATAGCTGGGGCCCAAGCATTAATCCCTGCAGTAGCCCACTAGTCACTGCCTCTCTCCTGGAAAAATGCCCATAAAGAGCATGATCAATCTTCAAGGGGCCAAGCAGTGCAATAAACAAGCTGGACATAGCAAAGAGAAAATAGTGGAAATTATGCTTCAGACCATTCTGCTGGTCTTTGCACACTCACGGAACAGAGCTTTGTCATTCATAACAAGGGGACTTGCACTTTGTTATGAAATTACCAGTTGCAGTATTACTACTGGCTTCAATCACTCCACCAGTTAGCAATGTAATATTTGGTATGACCCCTGTTGTGGTCAAAATAGTATGTAATGCATTTGTCAGTACGGACTGTACATTCAACTTCTCCACAGAATAGCATGGACATGTAACTTGCACAATGTAGCCACAGTGTTGCATTTGCCAAAGTAAAGAGGCCACTGCTGGCAGTCATGTTTTATGAGGCCTTTGAGACATGTGAGTGTGGCAAGGATTCCAATTGTATGATCCTTCATGAATTTGACTCTGGTGAGATATGGATATGCATGAGCCTCAGTGAAAGATTGTAAAGTTGTGAGAGGGCTAGCATGTGTGAATGATAAGGAAGGAATGATTTGACACATTACATTTTCTGACCTGTGCTTTGTACATGCTACATAGTCCTGTCATTTAGTCTAACCTTAACATATGCCTAAGAGCATGCCACCCATTCCTGAGTGTTGCCATTACCGTAGCTTATACCTCTTCTATCTTTAGCAGAAAGGTCTGGAGCACCAAATAGAACTAGTCTTGTTTACCCAACTCCTGCAGCACGTTTTCTATTTAATCAACTACAAAACAAAAGATCAGCTTTTATTTCACACCTGCATGGCTTGTCCTTTTATCCTGATTAAACCTTTCTTGCATTTGGCTGAAAAGTAAATCACTTTATCAGCATTTTAAAAAGCTCCATTTTTATCTCATAAATATAGTTACTTTCCTTTCAGTGGTTGATTTAATTTTGACACCATCCAGGATAAAGCAGTCCGCTTGATTGGAACAACATCCACGAACATCCCCTCCCTCCACCAACAACGCTCAGTAGCAGTGTGTACCATCTACAAAGTTGGAATGTGTCAGGGCTCTTTTTGTTATGTCGCCGGCTTAACTTTAAGAAAGAAACACATTTGAAGATAAAACTACTCTCACTGTGTTCCATTAGTATTTTCACCGGAATGACTGATTCGATGCTGAATATAGTTGAAAAATGGAAAGAAAAAGATACTGGCATGCAATTCCTTTTGAGAGCTTCTAGTCCTCTAGAGTCTATTTCAGATGGTCATTGCATTTTTCTTCCTCCAGGGAGGTGGGCATCGCTGGCTGGGCCTGCATTTATTACCTGTGCTTAGCTGTTCTTGAGAAAATGGTGGTGAGCTACCTTCTTAAACTGCGACAGTCAATGTGCTGTGGGTAGACCCACAATGCGGTTATGGAGGGAATTCCAGGATTTTGACCCAGCGACACTGAAGAAAAAGTGATATATTTCCAAGGTTGGATGTTGAGTGACTTGGAGGTGACCTTGTAGAGATTGCTGTTCCCATGTATTTCCTGCTCTTGTCCTTCTAGATGGAAATGGTCATGGGTTTGGAAGGTGCTGACTTAACATCTTCAGTGAATTTCTGCAGCCTTGTAGATGGTACACGCTGCTACTGAGCATTGTTGGTGGAGAGAGGGGATGTTTGTGCATGTCATTCTAATCAAGCGGGCTGCTTTGTCCTGGATGGTGACAAGCTTCTAAAGTGTTGTTGGGGCTGCACTCATCCAGGCAAGTGGGGAGTATTCCATCAGACTCCTGACTTGTGGCTTGTAGATGGTGGACAGCTTTGGGGAGTTAGAAGGTGAGTTAGTTGCCGTAGTGTTTCTAGATTATGACCTGCTCTTGTAACCACTGTGTTTACTTGGGGAGTCCAGTTAGTTGTTGGTCAATGGTAATTCCAAGGATGTTGACAGTAGGGAATTCAGTGATGGTAACACCATTGAAAGTCAAGGGGCAATGACCAGCTTGTCTCTTATGGAAGATGGTTATCACACAGCATTTGTGTGGCACAAATATTATTTGTCACTTGTCTGCCTAAGCCTAGATATTGTCCAGATCTTGTCACATTTGAACATGGACTGCTTCAGTACCTGAGGAGTTGTGAATGATGCTGAACATTGTGCAATCATTGGCGAACATCCCCATTTCTGACCTTATGATGGAGGGAATTATCATCGATGAAACAGTTGAAGATGGTTCAGCAAAGGACACTACCCTGAGGAACTGAGGCCAATTTTTTGGACACTGTAGACAACTAAGTTACCTGGTTCATTTCTACATGGGCAGTACACTGCCAGCAGCACTTTCTTTTAAATCCCTACTCAAATGAATATCTGCTTTTTCTGTTTCAGTGCAAGCCTTCCCTCAGATGTGCAGTTCATTTTCGGTTTGCCCCTTCGCCCAGAGTCTGAGCAGCTATTCACAGGACAGGAGCGGAGCCTGTCTCTCACAATCATCCAGTACATTGCCAACTTTGTCAAATCGGGGTAAGTTTTGTTTCACAATTGGCACAATATCAGTGGATAATAAGTGTCAATCAGACAGAGAGTGTGCGTACAAAAAGAAACAGAGAGAGAGAGAAAATCCACAGAGAAGGAAAGGCAAAGTGAAGGGTAGAGGAAGAGAGGGAGAGTCGAAGAAAGTGACATAGTAAAATTGATATTGTCCTTCAAAGAGGAAAATTCCAATGGTTCTGAAATGATGCGAACTATCAGCCACTAATATATTCATCTGAAACTTTTTGTTACTTTAAACAAACTTTTTAATCAATTTAACCAACTCCTCTTTTCAAATGTTTCGTTCATATCTTTTCCCTCCTGTGAAGTGCCTTTTGATATTTCTTATGTGAGATTTACAATATAAGCACAATATTTTATTGTGAATTCAATGTTACCATCGATAATATTGTTAAAAATCTTTTGCCAGTATGCTTTTCCTGTTAATGTCTTCCAATATAAATTACAATGGCAGTATTTATAATGGACACTGTCTGCGTATAGTTGTCACACCCCTTAAGTATAGTGTCTGACCTGTGGTCAAAATAAAATGTCTTAGGCTTTGTCCATACTGTTAAGAAACACTTGCCTTTGGCTGCACATTTATCATACAACAAGAGCCCCAGTTCAATAAATCTATCCAATAATTATAGTTTCATTCTGATGAAGGAGATAGAGGGTAATTTTCATTCACACAAGATGACACAGCTTTGAATTCCTGATGTGTGTGGCCAGTCAGTAAGAATTTAAAATGATAATGCAAGCTCAGTAATTCATTTCTGCCTTCCATCATGAAGTCTTTTCCAAACTTTTTTTCAGCAACCCCAACTATCCCTTCGTCTTCTCCAGGAAGTCTGCTAGTGAGGCTCTACCTCCATGGCCTCGTTTCTTAGACAGCACCGATGGCAGTAACTACAAAGAATTTGCATCTGCCCTCAAAAATAAGAAAGGATTGAAGACTGCAGAATGTTCTTTCTGGAATGATTATGTTGAGATGTTCTTGGCATCCACGGGTAAGCATAAGTACACAGTCTGCTCTTTCCATCATTTGGATGAGACTTCCCTTAACTGAAACCCCATCAACTGGTCTTAATATCCCAGATCATTACTCAAAGAAAAACAGAGGGTCATCACTTGTTGTCCTGAGCAGCATTTATGCCTCACCCAACTAAACAAACTAAAACAGATATAGATGTAGGGACCATCATTAAATTTGCAGATCAAACAAAACTGAATGTGATTGACATTGAGGGAAAAAGAACTGTAGGAAGCAGGAAATGTCATGGATTGGACAGATTAGCAGAAAAGTGATGGATCAAGTTCAATATGGAAAAGTGGGAGCTAATGCCTCTGTGGAGATTCACAAAGCAAGAAACACACAATAACTGGTGAGATATGAGACATATAGAGAAATAGAGGTGCCTTGGAAGGCACGCACCCATATCCCTAAAGGTAGCAGTACAAATTGGTAAGGTAGTTAAATCAGCAAACAATGTTTCTCCAAGAGATATTCCACCACCCATTCTGTGAAATTCCAGTAAATGTAGTCCTAACGGATTCCGTTTCTCTATGTACATCAGTGCTGCCATCCCAGGAATCAGTCTAGTAAACCTTTGTTGCACTCCCTCCATAGCCACAACATTGTTTTTTCGGATAAGGTGACCAAACTGCCCATAATGCCTTGGTGCAGTCCACCTTGTATATCATTGATAATGTTGTAGCTGTTCATCAATAGTGAAAGGATTGAATGTTGAATGCTTTGACCTGGATGGTGCCAAGCTTGTTGAATGTTGCTGGAGGTGCACTCATCCCAACAAGTTATGCACAGTCCTCATTTAGGCCTTGTAGGCAATAAGGAGACAGGAGGTGAGTTTCTTACCACATACTTCATAGACCCTGACCTGCTTTTACATAGAAACGTGCAAAATAGGAGACAACATAGACTATTCAGCCTCTCGTACTTCTGCCACCATTTACTAAGATCGTAGCTGATATGTTTGCATTTTGTATTCACATCTCCATCTATTTGTGATAACTTTTCATTACCTTACCTTACAAGAATCTACCTACCCTGTGTCTTTAAACTAATCAATGATCCTACTTCCACCACCTTCTGAGGCAGAATTCCAAAGTCGCACAACCTTCTGAGAGAAAAAAATTATCGTCATCACTCTCTTAAGAGGGCAACCCCTAATTTTTAAACAGCGCCACCTAATTCTGGACTCACCCACAAGTAGAAACATTCTTTCCACATCCATCTTTTCAAACTGTACAGGATCTTATAAACGTCAATAAAACACCCCTCACTCTTCTGTATTCCACTGAAGGGAAGCCCAGTCCGACAACCCAGCCTCATAACATATTTGAAATGGAACAATAAAATGAGCTCACTTTCCTCAATGGAAAAATTTGGAGATCGCTAAAGTGCTTCTCTACGGCTATCTACTACAAAACAATCTCCATTGATCAGGGCAAGTATTGCGATTCTACAGCTCCACGCCCTATAAACAAAGCAAAGTGCAGCACTGATGTGCAGAGGTTAACTGTAAATGGGTCAGAGAAGTGCCATGAATTGATGATGATGATGCAGTGAGGCTGTTATATGTCAGATGCCTATTTCTGTGGACATGGGGTACATGTGCCTGCTGCCTGTGAAGTACATCCTGAGACATTGGTGCCAGGTGTCCAAGGTAGAGGGCTGAAGGAATCTTCAGGAGCCCGCTCTTTGACTTTCACATCAGGAATTCTCAGTGTCTTGTTTCTATCCAGCAGGTGGCAGAATGGAAGCCTGCATGTTAATGAAGTGATATTAGGTAGTAATGAATGTGATCATGAGCGATAATTCCTGTTAATAGGCCTCTTGCTATTTACTGGTGAGAACCTCTTCTCAATGTCTGGGACTTGGTTTGAAAATGTGACTTTTTGATCTCAATGCTGAGAAGGCCCTCACTGACACCTCACCCATTTTCCCACCATAGCTCACATCATTCAGGACCTGGGAAAATTCCGCTCTGTGTGGAAATTCGAGGAGATGGTGATGCGCAGTGATAATGTCAATAGTAATTCAAAGGCCAAGGCTAGTGCTGTAGATCATGTGCTGAAATCACACTATAGTAGCTGGCAGAATTTAAATTAATGACTAAGAAATGATTGCTGATTATTGCAAAACCCCATCTGCTTCACTAATATTCTCGACGGAAGGAAATCTGCTTTCCTTACTTGGTTTGGCCTATGTGTCATTCCAAACCAACACAATGGGGTGAAGTCTTTTAGAAATGGTCTAGCAAGCCAAAGTTCAAAGGCAATCAAGGATAGGCAACAAATATCAACCTTGTCTGTGATGTCCATATCCAATGAAGAAATAAAAAAAAGTGAGTGAAGACAGGAGTGCCCTCTTCGTGAAGCTCTATGTGGTCAAATATAATTCTTCAACGTTAACATCCATATTTTGATAAGCAAGTTGAATGTAATTTGTTGATCATACAACTTTAGCCTACTTAGAGTCAATATCTACATGGAATGAAGAGAGATGAAGATGAAGATGATAGAAAATTTACACATTAAGACACTTTAGATCTATGCATTTGTTTAAGTAATTAACTGAAACACTTGAGGTAAACACAGCCTTCCAGCCTTTCTTCTCAGACATGACTGCTTCTATTAAGAGCTTCACACCTCCTGATGAAAAAATGTACTGCATATTTTTTCAGCATGTTTTCTTTGAGGATTCACACAGATGTCAGATTACAAAAACCCGAGACGATTTAAGGGACAGACAGCTTCCTTTTGTTCCCTTTGGTTTTTCTGTTTATACTTTTAAGGTGAAAAAGAAAAGATTATTCTCAACTTTTCAGAGTTAATTGTGTTTTTGCAAAGGACAGATCGTGTTTCTGAAGCCCTCTTGCCAATCCCATTGATTTATGCTGCAAGATGATATAATGTACCGGAGCACTATGCTCTCTGGTACTATACTCAAAGTATTTGCTCTTAGTTTTGACTATTGATAAAGGGAAATGTCAAAAAGCGCATTAATCATGATGAACCCCATCTTGTTTCAACTGAATGTGAAAAAAATAGTTATTTTTGTCTAGGTCAGTTCAGAAAACGAAAGCATTAGAAACAAAGGTTCAAATGGAATCTAAATATAGTACAAATGAATTGACATGCCTTGATTCCGTGATAAATGGCAGGGTTGCTTTACGGCCATTAATAAATTGACTTCAGCGACTAAGTGGTAAATCTATAGAACAAGGTCCTCAGGAAGAGATAAAATAGTTAGTTAAACTCTGTTTACTCTCAACAGATGCTGTCAGACCTGCTGAGTTTTTCAAGCAATTTCTGACTTTGTCACAAAATAGTTTTTTTAAATTCATTCAGGAGATACACAATGGTAGATTCAAGGATGTTGATTGAAAATTAGAAAGATTGGACTCAGAAATCTGCATCAGCAACTTGAAAAATTAGATGTGATGTGTATAACATGTTTGGGACTGGCAAGTGGGCTTAGCATTCACAACAATTTCCAATACTCGGGGTTTGTCTATCTGCCCGTCTCATAAACCAATTGACAAGGATTGATTTCTGTGATTAGTAACTAACTTAGTGCATCTTAATTTCCCATGTTCTCTTCGAAGTAGCATCAGCTTCCTCTTTGCACACATGCTCAATGCGCCAATTCAAAACTTTTGTAGCAGCGGGCAAATGCAGCAAAAATACTCCACAATCTGCAAAATTAGTCAGACAGATGTCCATCATTAATGTACAATTTCATACAAACATTTTCTCCTTCCTTCACCTCCACTTACATCAATAGGAGCAGAAGAATTGTCTTGTATGGAGTGTTTGATCCCTTCAGCAACAATATTGATCCTGTTTCTAATTAGATTTTTATTCAACTCTATTTTTAAGGTATTACTCGACTCAGCCTCAGCAATTTCTCTTCAATGCCTCTCTCTTTCAGCTCAGGCACATCTCTCTAAAGCTCAAAACCTCTTATCAATAATGATTTAATCCAACCCCTGTCTTGGCACTCTCCCATTCTAGTTCAAGCTTGCTGACGCTGTTGCACTTATAAAACATTTTGAAATGTTTCTGTCCATGAAGGTGCTGCATAAGTATTTATTGTGATCTTGGGAGGCTGTTCTATATGGTCACTTACTCCATAAGAATTTCCAATCTTTGACTTTACTTGAGACTTCCTTTTTACAGGGACAGTGTTGGCTCAGAGTCTATGAGTGTAACGTATCTGTAGGAGGTGTAATTGGGGCAATGTGTGGTAAGTTGTGTGATCATTTTAATAGTTACTTTATCCAGGAGTTAGACTAGGTTTTATAATGTTCTAAATTTTCCAGGGCAACTTTTAACAACTGCAGAGGATTCCTCTAAATTCTCAGATTTAAATGGATAGTTTTGGACTGTTCTAATCATATGGGAATTACCCATTGGAATCTTCAAATCTCCAGGCAATTCCCTCGGACTCTACCACATCGGGGTCTTCACAGGGTCTCGACAATACAACTCCCTTAAAATGTTGCAGAAATGACTATCTGTAATAACTGTGACTCTCAAATATTTTTCTGCATTCAGGTTTTATTTTCACCTATATATGAGATCATTGTAAGTGGTCAGTGCAAATTATCAGTTACCGATCAACAATGGTGCCCGCATTGTGTGCCTGAGAACCATTAACTGACCCTCTCTTGATAGTATTTGTATTCTGCCTGTGACTTAAACATGTATTTTATCTTTCAGGTGATGTCAGTGAGAATAATCTGAGCAGAGATCAACATGGCCAAGTCTTCCCGTCATCAGTCACTCAAACACAACCGCAACCAGCAAAGGAAGTTTACAATTAAGATGAAAATATCTCCACTGCAGATGATTTCAAATGCTAATTCTGATATGTCTTAGAAACATTTAATGGAAATTGCAGAAAAGAAAATAGTAAAATAAAGCATCCATTATAAAAATAAATATGGTTACAGTCTAGATCTTGTGTCAGCACTGACCTCAATTACGTCAAGTTCATCCGTGGTAAGATTTATCATTGCTGAACCTACTCAGTGACTAGCTTCTTCATTCTTTAGATTTCATCTGCATAGAGCCCTATTACAACTTATTGGTCATTTAATTAATATGTGGCATGCAATAAATATTAAACTTTGTGCATTTGTACAGGTAGTTAATATCAGGAAGAACTGGGATTAAATAATGCATGATGAATCATCACAGCTCTCAGCTAAGGGGCTGAGACCAGTAATACATGTTCATGTGTATGAAGGAGATTTCTCTGTGTGGCAGCATACAGTACTTATTGCATTAGCTTGGAGACAGTCTATCTGCTGCTGGTAGATGCATTTTCAGTTCATGCATCTGATAAAATTATTTAAGATAAGAACATAACAAATACACCAGCAATTGGCATCGCTCATTTGATTCCTCAAGCTTGCTCTGCCATTCAAAAAGAACATAGCTGTCCTGATCTTAGCTTCACTGCCAATTCCCTGATTTTATTTCTCCCATGTCCTTCCACATCCTTGTAGTTAAAGAAGTTGTCTATTTTGAACCTCAATGATCCAGCCTCCACAGGTCCCTAAGGCTGAGAAGAACTATCTTTAGCCATTTTATAAGTCAGTAAACATGTTTACACTCCTGGTTCAGCGGATCTCTGTACATGTTTCTTTTACCCAGAATATGGAAGTTTAAATGTTGCATACTTGCTAGTCTATATGTACAGCTGTCAGTGTATTATGTGGGTGCAATTGTGCACACAGATAGTCGGAAACGCTGATAACAGGTTTCAGAACAACATAGCAAGCAAACCGCATGAGAGTTGAAAACATAACTAAATAAGTCAAAACTGTTGGAAAGTACATAATGGAAAAACAATTTATGTTTATAAATCACTGAACTGGCCACCAGTTGTTTTCTTTGTGAATTCCTTTATCATTGATAGCATTTTCAATGCAAGGAAACTATTTTTACATTTCTCACACGCCGTCATTGCTAGGTTGGGTGCAACACAGAGTGTGCCTTAAGGCATTCTTATTTCTGTTGGAAATTCTGAAAACCAATGTGTTTTGAATCAGTCTCTATTTCAGTACAGGATAGCACAGATGCTTTAAGGATGATTTAAGGAGAAGCTAGATGAGCATTTAGAAATATATAAAATAGGAGCATCTGGGCCTTTGAGCCTGCTCCACCATTCAATATGATCACGGCTGATCATCCAACTCTGTACCTTGTTGCCATTTTCTCCCTATAACCTTTGATCTATTTGGTTGTAAGAACTGTATCTAACTCTTTGAAAATGCTCAATGTTTTGCCCTCAACCATTTCCTGTGGCACAGAATTCCAGAGGCTCCCCATTCCCTGGATGAAAACCAACTCCTCATCTCAGTCCTAAGTGGCTGATCCTGTATCCTTAGACTGTGACCTCTGCTTCTGACTCCCCAATCATCAGAAACATTGATCCTGCATTCGCCCTGCCTAGTCCTGCGAGAATTTTATAGGTTTCTATGAGATCACTGCTATTTCACCACCACTAATGCCACCCCCACCCCCCCACACCATTCTTTTAAACTGTAATGAATACAGTACTAACTGGTCCAGTCTCTCTTCATACGTCAGTCCTGCCATCCCTGGAATCAGTCTGGTAAACCTTTGTTGCACTCCCTCCATTGCCAGAACATCTTTCCTCAGACAAGGAGACCAAAATTGTGCACAATACTCCATGTGTGGTCTCACCAAGGCCATCTCCAATTGTAGTAAGATATCCCTGCTCCAAAATGGGAATGCTTTTGCTCTGAAGACCAACAGACCATTTGCCTTCTTCATTGTACTTGCATGTTGACTTTCAGTGACTGGTGTACAAGGACTCCTAGGTCTCGATGCACCTCCCCCTTTTCCAATCTATCAATTTTCAGATAATAATCTGCCTTCCTGTTTTTGCTACCAAAGTGGAAAGAAGGAGACGATATGAAGGAGAAAGGATTAGAGCAGACTTGCCAACAGCCACATACAGCAAGGCGGTCAATGTGATTCTTGAGCCTATGTTTGAAATACTTTTGAAAGATTTTGAAATGAACTGTTCCTCCAGTGAGAGGCTAGATCTCTCCTTATACCTGCTTCTCATAGGCTCACCAACGAACCTATCAGCAGCAGATGCAGGAGGGAGGTGGCCTGTGAATGGAAGAGCAGCGAGTAGCATAATGTGGCACTTGCTGTAATGGATGGAGAGACTTTCAGAAGGACAATGTTCTGGCGTGGAATTAAATGACAGCCAGGCCTTAGGGGAAGGATGTGAGAGATGGAGTGGGCATGGGGCACTGCGAGGATGGGGGAGGTGACAGTTAAGCAGGCTGTCCTGAAATGGGGTCACAGAGGTGTTAGTTATTGAGAGACTCAGGGAAGGGATAAGTGAGTGATTGGGGTAGGAGTTGAGTCAGTGACTGAGGGTGGGTGGGTGATTTGAGGGGAGTGAATTGATCGAGTGATGATTGACAGGAGGGTGTGACTGTTGAGACTGGAGGTTGAGTGAGTGAGTGACTCTGGGTCTAGGTGTGAGAGTGACTGGGGAGTTGGTTGGGCGAATGGATAAGAGAGTGAGTGAATTACCTGGGAGTTGGCAGATGAGTGACTAGGGGCTGGGTGGGTGAGTGAGCAAGCCAAAATTACCTATCCATCCTCTCGTCCTCCTCGCCCTCCACCTCCCTTTCTTCCAATCCTTGCAAACACCTACTCAAACACCACACACAGGTAGTGGAGGCTGAAAGGAAATTCATTTCCACTCCCCACTCTCATGTGAATTCTGCCAAGGTCAGCTTGGATTGTAAATCACTAGGACTGAACCAAAGTCAGTGCTTACCTAAACCCAAATCATTAGCTCAGCCCCAGACTCTAGCCCTTTCTGACTGATCAAGAGTTGAGGCCAAGATGTTTTCTTAATTGAATAGGCAATGAAAAGGTTTGTTAGTTAGCTCTGTAGCTTGACACCTTTTAATAGTAATTTTAATTAATTACTTCTTTAAATAACCAACTTAATGCTTTAGAATGTTTTTCTTCTGAAATTCATGTGTATTATTGTGCCAAACAATCTCTGTCTAAATTTGCTTTCTGTTCCCCCATACTCCTGCCATGCAAAAAGGTTGATCAACCCTGGATTAAATGGTTATGTTGATAGACTTAGATAAGTGAAGGCTCAATGGGAGCATAAATACCAGCATGAACTGGTTGAATTGCATGATCTGCTCCTGTGTCATATGTCCTAAGTAATCCTATGTTAAACTTTGACAGAGCTGATTAGAAACAGGAGCCCATGTATCCCATTATAGTTCATCAACTGTGTAAGAATACAAGTGTGGAGAAAGTCTGGAATATACTAGATATGGGATAAAGCACAGAGTTATGTGTGTTTCACAGAGAATAAGACACAGGCCAGAGTGTGTGACACCCAGGATCAAAGTTTTAGCGTCATGAAATCTTAGCCCAGTATAAAAGTCAGCCAAACAGGAAGGCAGAAACTGAGGAGAGAAGTGAAAAAGAAAATGAATAATGTGAGACGATTGAGAAGTTTGTCATTTCAAATTGAAAATAGTTGACAATGGATGATCAAGAAGTGGAATGTTCTCTGAATTATAACTTCCTTCAAAACATTTGGGGGAATTTTACGATTAAAATTCAAAGGAAATCCAAGGTTATTATTAAAAGCTTGCCAAAGATCTACCATAGGCTGTATAAATCACATTTATATTGTTCAGTATTCATTAATATCTGCATTCCATAAAGTGCATTACTTTATGAAATATTCCTTTAGATACCTTCAATATAAACTCAAATGTTCCTCAATCATTTTTGTATCTATACAGATTATTCATTGACACTAAGAGTAGCTACTTTCTACAAAGGGCAGGTTCGTCACTCTGTCTAAAATGTATGGAAAAATAAAGATCACTTACTTGTGCCCCAATTTCATGATTTTGAGATTCCCAAAACACTTTTCAACCAATAAAGAATCTTTGACATATTAATTGAAAACTATTTCAGTGATGTTGGTTCAGAGGTAAATGTTGGGTAGGATGGCAGGGAGCTCTTCTACTTCAAAATAATGGCATAGGACCATCTCCATCCATCTCAGAGGATAAATGGCAGTCTCAGTTTAAGGTCTCATCTGAAAGAAGAAATCTGTAGAGATCATTCAGTAATGCACTGACTGTCTGTCTAGATTCAGTGTTCAAGGATTGGAAGTGGAACATTGGAATATCAACCAGTCTCCAATGGTGAGGACATGATTTATAAAAGAGAATGGCTAGGGGAGAACACTTGACTCGTAGGATACATGATAGGATTATTCTCATGTAAGGACAACATGTAGGACATATTTGGCATGGTGGGCCTGAGCTAGCCTCTTCCCATCTTGAGAGAGCAGGCAACAGAATATTCTGAGCTTTTAGATCGTTTTTGGTGGCAGGTAGAAAATTTCAATCAGGACAAGCTTCCTGAGAAATTGGTTTGCACCAGAAAAGATAGGCCTCATTTAAATGCCAACAAGCTGAATAGACATTCGGAGAATTCTCAAGAAGCTTGCAGGAGGATCAGATTTAGATTTAAGGCTGCAGGATCACGGTTGCCCTGCTGTTAACCTGGGATGGGAGGCAGTTGGGAAGGGGTAAGTGAACAGAATGGAGAACAGTAATCTAGATCCCATCCATGTTGTTTGCTTTTGGTCCCTTTTCCTGATAAATTATTTCCCAACTCATTGATTGAAAACTTCTGCCTGGCTTCAGTTCCAGTTACCAGCTTCCTAATTTTGAGTTTACGCCTCTCAGTATTTGAATCTTTCATCACAGTTAGTAAGATGTCTGCAGCAATCTTGTTAATCCATTTTATATCTTTAAATAATTCAGTTAGGTTATCTCCTCTTTTCCTTCAGCTTTCCCCATAATTTGAACGTAATTTAATGCCAATAGATTTGGCAAGTTTTCTAATAGTAATCCATGTTGACTTCCAACAAAAACTGGATTCATTTACTTCTTTTCTTTTATGTTTACGTGGCCTGGCCTCATTTACTCCATACTTAGCATCCGGCAAAGACTGAATATAAAGGTATAGACCAGACTAAAAATGAGGTCACAGCTAGTCCAAATTCTTGTATTACAACAGGGCCTCATCTGTCTCAACTGCTTGCGGCTGAAGTTGAGAAAGGAATGCAAAACATTCCATCGTGGCAAACTGGGGAGAAAAGAAAAAAATCTCCAACTGTAATCATGATGAATTCAAAATTCCACATGTCACAGGGAGAAGGCAATATTTTTTTCCCTCCATTGCAAATGATATCAAGAGCTCTTGGAGTGCTTTGTCCTGTTATCCAACAAGGAAATAACTCGTTTACACGTTTCAAAGAGGCCTATTATGAGGACTTGTTGTTGAAAAGTAATTTTTGGCACCTATTTACATAAGCCTCATTATAACATTTTCAGAATGGGACATGAAACAAATCTTTCTGATGTAAATGAACAGACTTTTACTCTTTGGCGCTCCTCCAGTATCCTGTTGTGCTTCCGTGGAATAAGCTTATCCCTTGCTATCAGTCAAATGGCTGAAGGAGGAAGACAGGAGGAGGAAATAGGGAAAGGAGGGGGAGGGAGCAGTGGAAAACATTCAGTACCCATTTTCTTGTACTGAGACTGCAGTTCCCTTTGAGGGTCATTCTATCACCATCATTGTTCCAAATTCCCAGCTTTCAAACCAACCACTATATCACATCACAGCGTCCTGTTTACAAAAGTCCTGAAATAAATATTATCAATTAAAACATTTGTATAATAACTTTGTCCAACAATATATCCAATGCAAGCAATTTACCTTTATGCATTCCCTTCATGCCTGTGGGTGCCTTTGACTGTGCTGATACCTATTGCTCCTGGATGAGTAGCACTTGTACAATTCTAGCCCTGTGACTGCAGTGGACGATTTGAGATTTTCTCTGGGTGAGATGATCTTCCTGGATACCCTTGAGCAGCTCTGACCTTTGTTAGCATGGCTTCAGAATTCATAGCCATGGCACGGTCAGCAGCTGCCTGATTGGCAAACAGCAAGGGGTCAGGTGGAGTGGAAGGACCATGCTTATGTTCCATAGAGCTTCTGACAATGCTCACACCAGACTCCCAATCCCACTTCCATAAATAGTTATAATCTGTTAGAGGACAGATTGCCAGACTGCTCTAAGCATCTGTATGCTTATTTGAGCACTGTAATTCATTGCCGTGATGGCAGCAGTCTCTATAAACCGCGCAGTACCCTCATGGCCTCTACCTGAACTGCTATCACTGCACTGAGGCATTGGTAGCTTTCCCATCTACTGCAATGACAGCCACCAGACATTGCATTGTTGATGGGTCCATACTGGATAGTAATGAAGATGGCCACCCCATCCATGCTGGAAACAATGGACTCCAAGACCTGCCACTGTTCCAATTTGGAGCTGGGCACCTCCATGCTCCCTGACAGTGCGGCAACTGGTGTATTGTGATAGGGGCGGATGTTGGTTGGAGACAGGAGATAGAATGTCAGCTTCTGTGATAGGGAGATTGTGAGATTAGAAATTCAAACTGGGGCCAAATGAAGTCACAAACATTTGCTTTAGCCTGAGATGGTGGGATAAATTTGGTGGCGAGTTCACAAATTTGTGACAGTGCCTTTGGCCTTTTCAATGTTTAGTTGGAAAAATTGGAACTTATCCAGTACGTTATGCTGGACAACTAAATACTGCAAACCAAATAAAGTAGCTAATGTTTCCTTTCTAGACCATGATAATTTATTTCTGGAGAGTTCAATAGCTGCAATAAATATGCTATTCAAATATGTGAAATGAAATATAGTGTAATGGAACCCTTGCCGGAGTGCTGCAAGATTTGTTTTAATTACCAGAAACTTTACTAAAAGGATCTGAAAGTCCATAGCAAACTGCTGAAAAGACCAATAATTCATACTGAACAATCTACCATGATTTAATTGCTAAGCAATGATTATTTGTAAAAGATTTTCATATATAGGCATTCCAAACCACTTTCAGTCATCTCCAGACAGAAGTAAATCCCAGCTTCCAAACAGAAGGACCCCTTTAGAAAGGCCTTCTCGAACCTTGACATTGTATTTTTAAATGCTGAATAGGGCTTACAAATTTTTCAGATTTTCCTGTTAAAAATCATCTGCCTGTAGCTGTACATAAGGCGGCAGGACATTAACTCTTTGAATACAGCAGGAGCTGTTACAAATTAAGCACAAATGAAACAAAGTGTCACACTAACAGGATACTTCATTCTTCAATACCTCTCTGTCCTCCAGCTGGATGGCACTGCATTCAACTTTTTGCACTGTTTATCTAGTTGTAGCCAAAACAGCACGTAGATTGGCTTATCTTCTATCCTCCCCCTGAGCACCCCGCACTTCCTCCAATGCTGCTTCCTCTGGTGGTCCCTAAGATCTAGCCTCAGCCATCTCCTATTTCTCTTTCGAATGCTTCCCCAACACAACGTCATCAGAAACACATTCGATTCCACATGTAGAACAGCAATATCTGGACCTCCTCGTGCCTACCTCTCTTGACACCCCCACTGTCTCTGACCTGTCATGCTGCTTGCTGGATTAGTAGAAATTTCTTTTCAATTCCCTTCATTGTCTCACCTGTCCCTATCTCTGTAATCTCATGTTAAGTTGACAACTTTCTAGAATTTTAATACTTTTCCAATTCAGGCTTCTTTCATAAACCTGATTTCAGCCACTCCTCAGCTCACAGTTGTGTTTTAGCTACAGAGCCTTTAACTTGAAATTCCCTCCTTAATTTTTTCTGTCCAGCTACTCTGTCCCGATGCTACTTAAAGCCACCACTTCACACAGGCTTTTGGCAATCACCCCCAATATGTCAATTTGGTAACACTTCAGTTAAGTGCCTTGGGATATTTTTCTGCATTAATGGTGCCATATAAATGCAAGTCGTTGTTGTAGATGGTGCTAAGTCCCTTCAGAGGATAGTTGCATACGACTCACAATGGTGTGGAGGCCAGGATGGCATATTTATTTCATTACAGGGACCCGAATTACACATGTAATGGATTTCGATGAGTGGAAATGGATATGCTTGTGATCACAATAGAGTTGAACAGCAACAAGATGTCCCAGCACATCTCCAGTAATCTGACTATCCTAGAGGAAGATCCAACCCACAATTTCTTCCCAAATAAAAAGCTCTTTTCTACGAATGCTACAATATAGGACAGTCATTTGACTCATGTCAGGAGTAATCTTCATGTTCATTCTACTCCGTTAACATGTATACATGAGACAGCAACAGAACTAATATGGTTCACTGAAGAAACTGATCTAACCTGCGATCTTAATCTGATTCGGATTAAGAATAGATTCAGTGATTCAGCAGAGTATTTGTACCCAGATGATGTAATACTTATGTTAGTTCCAGTAACATAAGAACTAGATGTGGGTTATATAGTATTGAAAGATTTGATAGACTTTTATTCCTGGTACCTTAATATGACTGGCACTGCTGTGACTGAGTTAGTGATGAGCAATTTGGATGTAAACTACAGTCCGCTTCCTTCAGCATGTGATACGATAAAATGTAGGAGCAAAAGTAGGCCATTTAAGTGAGATCATGGCTGATTTGACAACCCTCAAATTCACTTTCCTGCCTTTTCTCCATAACTCTTGATTCTCTTACTGATTAACCATCTGTCTATCTCAGCCTCGAACATACTTAGTGACTAAACATCCATGGTCATCTGCAGGTGAGAATTTTACAGATTCAATGGTCTTTCAGAGAAGAAATTTCTCCTCTATGTCCTTTCTGGGCAACCCCTTACTCTAAGATTGATGCTCTCTGGTCCTATACACTCAACAATGGAGAAACAACTGCTCAGCATTTACCTTCTCAAGTCCCTAAGAATCTTATATATTTCAATAAAGTCACCTCATTCTTCCCAATTCCAATGAGTACAGGCCCAAGCTACTCTATTGCTTGTCATAAGAAAGCCCTTCATACCTTGAATTGATCTAGTGAACCTACTCTGGACTGCCATTGTCTCCAATACCATATATCTTCCCTAGATACAGGGATCAAAACTGTCCACAGTATTCTAGTTGTGGTTTACCTCGTGACTGGAATTGTTTTAGCAAGACTTCCTTACTTTCATACTCCGTTCCATTTGAAATAAAGGTCAACATTCCATTTGTCTTCCCTATTGTCTGCCAAAATTAGTTGTTAGCTTTTTGTGACATATACACAAAAATACTCAAATCCTTCATTATTACATCCTTCATTAATGGACCAATGACAGATGTTAAGCTAACCAGCCTATAGTTACCTGTTTTCTGTCTCCTTCCTTTTTTAGAGTAAGGTATTACATTGGCAGTTTTTGAATCCTCCAGTTCTGTTCTAGAATCTAAGGGTCCTTAGGAGATTATTATGAGTATATCCATTATTTCCACAGCTACGTCATTTACAATGCTAGGATGCAACCCATTGGATCCAAGGGATTTACCAGACTTTAGCCCCATTAATTTTCTGAGTTATTTTTTTCTAATGACGGTATTTATATTTATTTCTGCTCTTCCCCTTGCTCCTTGTTTATTTAATATTTTTGGAATCCTACCATCAAGACTGATGTAAACTACCTATTTGTCATTTCCTGTTTCCCCATTATTATTTCCCCAGCCTCATTCTCTAAGGGGCCCATGTTCATCTTTGCTTCTTTCTCCTTTTAATAATTTGGAAAAGGTCTTGTTGTCCATCTTGATATTATTTTCAAATTTACCCTCAAATCTCATCTGCTTCCTTTTGGTTTTAGTCATCTTTTGTTGATTTTTAAAATTTTCCCAATCCTCTGGTTTATCACAAAACCTCGCTCCATCTTATTTTTTCTTTCAATTTGATGCTATCCTTAACGTCCTTGGTTAATCATCGTTTGCTTATCCACTTCCTAAAATCTTTCTTTTTGAAATATGTCTTTACTGTGAGCCATGAACAATTTTCTTAAACTACTATTGTTCCTCAACTGTCCTTGCTGCTAAACTCCTCTCCGAGTCCACTCCAGCTAGCTCTGCCGTCATTCCTCTGTAATTATTAAGTTTAGCACAGTAGTTTCTGACCCAAGTTCCTCCTTCTCAAACTGAATACAAAATTCTACCATGTTGTGGTCACTATTTTCTAGAGGATCTTTCACTCTGAGATTATTTGTTAAATCTGCCTCATCACACACTACCAGATCATAAATAGCATGATCCTGCATTGGATTCATAAGCATCTTGTTCTAGGAAACAATCCTGAATACACTCTATGAAGTCTTCTTCTTGACTATCTTGACCAATTTGACTTTCTCCATCGACTAACGTCAGCCATGATTAGTGAACTATCTTTTTCACATGGTCTTGTATCTCCTGATTTATTCTTCATCCTATCGCACAGCTACTATTAGGGGGCCTACAAATTACTCCCACCAATGTCTTCTTCCAGGCAGCATCCTGACCTGACACAACCTGTCCATCTTCTTCCCCACCTTTCTGCCCTACCCTTCTCATCGACCAATCCCCAGTACCCTACCTACATTCACCTATCAACATCCCACCTACCTTTCCCCAGCTCCACCCTTCCTCTCTCTACTTAGTTCCCAGCTCCTTTCCCCCTCCCCATTTCTAAGGAAGGGTCCCGACCTGAAACATCAACTTTCCTGTTTCTCTGATGCTGCCTGGCCTGCTGTGTTCCTCCAGCTCCACACTGTGTTATCTCTGACTCCAGCATCTGCAGTTCTTGCTATCTCCGAATGCTTTCTTCCACATGGTGTTTTTCCCTCCACACATGTAGATCCTCCATCTCTGATCCAAAATCAATTTTCTGTCATACATGTTCCATCCCATATTACCAAAGCTATCCCATCACCCTTTCTTTCTCCCTGTCCTTTTGAAAAGTCATGTTTATCTGAATATTTAGTTTGCAACTTTGATCTCTTTATAACCATGCCACAGTAATAGCTATAAGATCATAGTCATTAACTTCCATTTGTATTGTTAACTCATTTATTTAGTTCCAAATATTACATGCATTCAAGTAAAGAGTCAATAATTTTGTATTTTTTAAAAAACTATTCTATCCCTCTGTTAGCCTGTATTTTGCTGTTTGCACACTCTGTCCCTTCCTGTCCTACTCTGGGTTTCATTATCCAAATGATTGTCCTGTTATGTTGGTGTACCTTCTTGCTTTGTAAGCCTACTTTTCTCCTTCCTCAAACTGTTCTTCCCCTCTGATAATTGTAACGCCCTCTCTACAGCCTAATTATTAGATTCGCCAGGAAACAGGCCCAGTACAATTCAAGTGAAGTTTTCTTACTGGAAAAGCTCCCTTCTACCCGCCTACCCAGTGCCCACTGAACTGAAAGCCATTCAACTAGGCCAAGCTTTGAGCATGTGTTTAACACCTTGACTTTAACTCATCTGCCATTTGGCCCATGGATCAAGTAGTAGTCTAGAGATTTATTATCTTGGAGGTTCTGCTTATTAATTTAGCTCCTAACTGTTCAAAATAATTCAGCAGAGCCTCCTTTCCAGTCCTATCAATGTCATTGGGACTAACATGGATGATGAGAACTGGATCCTTCCCCTCCCACTCCAAGTTCTTCGCTAGCCCTGAGGAGGCGTCCTTAGCCCTAGCACCTGACAACCAACACACCATTCAGGACTCACAATCTCTGCTGTAGATAACAGTATTTATCCCCCTAGTTATACTCCCTCCTACCACTAATTTTCTTCCCTCATTTTAATGGTTCCCTGAATTATGGTGCTGTTATGAGTTCGCTTATTCTCTCTGCAGTCCCCAACTCTCATCCACACAGTGTGGAAGAACCTTCTAACAGTTAGACATTTGAAGGGTCTAAGACCCCTCAAATGCAAACGGATCCCCAGATGTACCTCATCTGTAGTTACAACCCCCAATCCCTGATCACGGACAAATTTTTATTATCTCGTTTGAGGGGTTTGATTGCCCCCTGGAGCAAAGAACTCTCCCTTTCCCTGATGGGGCACAACGTCTGAAATTCAGTCTCTGGCTCCTCATCCAAAGTTCCTTAAGCTTCAAACATGTACAATGGATGTGTCACCCTGCAGTACCTCGGTGCCCAATAGCTTCCACTTGCTGCAGCAGCAACAACACATCACCCATCCTGCTAGCATTAGCATATTTAACCTAATTGATTAATTAATTACTCGAGATTCACTGCTGTCCATGATGCAACTAAGTAAAATGAAGACTGAGTCCTTTATACTTTTCTTTGTTCATTCACGGTATGAGGGCATCATTGGCTAGCCCAGCAGTTATTTCCCATCACTAATTGCCCAGACGGCATTTAAGAATAAACTACATTGCTGTGGGCCTGGAGTCACATGTAGGCCCAGACCAAGTAAGGATGGCATTAGGACATTAGTGAACCAGATGGATTTTTCCAACAATTGGCAATGGATTCATGGTCATCATTAGACTCTTAATTCCAGATTTTTTTTTAATAATTGAATTCAAATTCCACCATATATAACAATGGGATTCAAACCTAGGTCCCCAGAGCATTATTTGGGTCTCTAGATTAACAGTCCAGTGATAATATCACTAGGCTGACACCTGCCCCTTCTCCAAACATACATTCCATGATGATATAATAAGTAGGTCTCTTAAAGGTTAACATATTGCATACTAACCAGGAGACATACACCAACTTATGTGGAGCTCCCACCCGTGGATTTTCAAATTGACCTTGATTCACATGGCCAGAGACAAGTGGGAAGTCTACATGAATTGGGGTCAGATTGTGTGGTTAGGACCTCAATGCCATTTTTCCCCTTCCCTTAAACTCTCTGTTGTAGGCCATTTAAATTCGTTCACTCAACATATTCTGAGATAAATGAACTGTTCGTTGGATACTATGGCTCACACTGACAGCTCACCACATTGTGACGAGGTTCTGAACCAAAGTGGATCAAGTCTTCCATCCACCCCTCTGCACAAGTCCCAAATGCACTCCACCGCACATACACTGCCCACACTTGGCCTCTACTTGCAAACCGGCCCTTTCAGCTCTTCGTTTAGCTGGCACCACCTACCTTGTGGTAGAAATAGAAAAAATAGAAAAATAGAAAAATTGATTATAAAAACTGAAAGAACTGCGGATTCTGTAAATCAGAAATAAAAACTGAAGTTGCTGGAAAAGCTCAGCAGGTCTGGCAGCATCTGTGAAGAAAAATCAGAGTTAACATTTCAGGTCCGGTGACCCTTCCTCAGAACAGGTCACTGGACCCGAAATTTAAAATTCTGTTCTGAGGAAGGGTCACTGAACCTGAAACATTAACTCTGATTTTTCTTCACAGATGCTGCCAGACCTGCTGAGCTTTTAACAACAATTTCTGTTTTTGTAAATACAGTAATTATGAAATACTTCACGCTGCTTCATTGCACAAGGATTGCACAATTTCTTATAAAGTTCTTTTGCAGTTGGTCATTGTGGTTACATGGGAAATGCATCAGCCAAATTACACACAGCAAGCACCAATTAATGAGGTCATGTCTGGATAATGTGAGTTATGGCATTTCGTGGGGGATAAATATTGTTGAGGATACTGGACCTATGGAATATTGGTCCAGGAATGTATTCAGTTTATCTTTTCAAATTTCTTTCATTGGATCTGGGTGTCATTGGCTAAGCCAGAATTTATTGCTCATTCCTAATTGCCCTTGAGTAGGTCATGGGAGCTGAATTCTTAGCATAGCTGCAGTCCATCTCTTGCAGATCTACCCACATTGCTATTAGAAAGAGAGAGCCAGTTTTCTGAACCAGCAACAGTGAAGGAGTGATGTTATATTTCCAAGTCAGGATAGTGAGCGGCTTGGAGGAGAACTAGTAGTGTTGGTGGACTGATGTGTCTGCTGCTCTGACCTTTGAGGTGATAGAGATTGCAGATTAAGATGACAGCTGTCAAAGGAGGATTAGTGAGTTGCTGCAGTGCATCTTGTAGATCCTTCACACTGCTGCCATTGTGCGCCAGGGCTGGAGAGGGCATGGTTATATTGGTGGATGGGATGCCAATCAAATGGGCTACTTTGTCTTAGATTCTTCTGTTGGAGCTGCACACATCCAGACATTTGGAAAGTATTCCATCACATTGACTTGTGCAGACTTCGGAGCCTCAGAACACAAGTTATTCACTTCAGAATTTCAAAGCTTTGACCTTTTGTTGTAGCCATAACATTTATATAGCAAGTCCAGTTCAGTTTCTGGTCAATGGTGACACCCAGAATGTTGACATTGGGGAATTCAATTATGATAATGTCATTAAATGTTAAAAGGAAATATTTCAATACTTTTCTGTTGAAAATGGTCATTGCCTGCAACTTGTATTCCTTAAATGTTGCTTGCCACTTGTCAGCCCAAGCCTGAATATTTTCTAGTTCTTGCTGCATTTGGACAATGACTGCTTCAGTATCTAAGGAGTCATGAATGATGCTGAACATTGTGTAATCATTGGCAAACATCCCTTATGATGGAGGGAAGGTCATTGATGAAGCAGCTGAAAATAGTTGGACACTACTCTGAGGAACTCCTGCAGAGATATCCCAGTACTGAGACAAATAGCCTCCAATAACTGGAACCATCTTCCTTTGTGTAACTAAGTTCACACCCCACACCCCGATTCTGACTTCAGTTTTCTAGGGCTCCTTTATGCCAAGCTCAGTCAAATGCTGCCTGGATGTCAGAGGCAATCAGGCTACCTCACCTCTTGGGTTTGGCACAAGGATGTAATGATATCATGAGCAGAGTGTCTTTGGTGGAACCCAAACAGTGCAGGCTTTGGTGAGTTAGTGCTGCTTGATAGCATTGTCAATGACACCTTCCTGCTGAGAATCAAAACAAGCTTTAAGGAGCAGTAGTGGCTGGATTAGATTTGTCCCGCTTTCTGAGGACAGGACATACCAGGTTGGTGCTTGGCCAGTCTTTGAAACTAGGACATTACTGTGAGGTATCCTAACCACTACCTTACTCTCCCTATTTTGGCACAAGACCCCACATGTTAGTAAGCAGGATTTGTAGGGTCAACTATTGCACAGTCCCTGGTTAAATTGCTTTTGAAAAACTCTTATTCCCTTATAAAACTGAGAGTTCATGTTGTGACTACCAGAAAAGATGGTGAATTCCCTCACAAAAGAGAATCGTCATCATGAAATTGCCTTAATAAAGGAGTAAAATGAAGTGGCCATATATTTTTGGATAAAAGATGTTGGATACTGTATCTCCTTTGATGATAAGATTTTTAAAAGTCACCACTTTCTCCATCACAAAGAGCTCAGAAGTTGAGACTTGAAGGAAGGGCCTAGACTCAGATTCAGATCTGACCTGAAACCAGAAATCCCGGTTTGTGAATGTACGGCTTTCCTATGGTGTAGCTAGTTACACTCAATGCTGTTTTAAAATATGATGTTTTAAAATAGCATGTGAAACCATGAATGAATTATTTTCACTCCTTACATTTTCACACTCCTCACCCCAAGTCATGCCAAAAGATGGACAAAAGAGTGAAAAAAAAAAGCAACATTTAGAAATGAATGTACTGGTAATTCATTGTGAGGTATACAAGATACTTGGACCAGAATTTGTAATTCACTAGTCATACTGGTTTTCTTTCTGGTAGCACTGCCACAGCTACTCATTTCCAGGGTCAAATCTCAAAAAACCATTAGCCCTGTGCAAGCCATCTTCTGCCTTTTGATATTCAAGACTACACATAGAGTTCTTAAGTGATTTGAGTCAAAACTGGAGTTGAAACTGCATTTCTGACCTCCTGCTGCTCTCTGCAGAGCTCTCCTGTGTTCAGAAGAAGGAATTGCTGAGCAGGATCATTTTTAAGACATTGATTACAACAACTTCAGTTTGGTATTTCCGCATTGTCAGGACTGACGCTTTCACAACACCATCACTTCAGACTAGATCTAAATCTGTACCTTGACGAGGAATACAGGTACAGGGGAGGACATCAGTCTGTGAGAATGTCAGGTCTAGTAGGTCCAGTGAGAGGCAAAGGCTCCAAGTCAAACCTGCAGAAGCAAGACAGAGGAAGAAAGGTCATAAAACAGAGAGTTGGCAGCAACTTGGTGAGTTGGGGAGTTCAACAGACCACACATCAGAGACTCATCATCAATTGGATGAGTTATAGAGTGTAAGAGGCACAAGTTGGAGGACTGACAGCAAGAAGTCTGGTCAAAGAGCAGGACTGACTGCAAGTCAGAGGGTGAGTAAGAGGTGGGGTCAGCAGTGACCAGGAGAATCTGAGAAAGGAACGTGTGGCTAATGGGATGATTAAGAAACAGGAGTGGTGCTAAGTAGGATTGGCAACGAGCAGTGAGTAAATGGAAGGTACTATATTTCTTTTATATTTTTAACTTTATTTTGTTTTTGAAGTTATTTCATTTACCAAAATGGGAATTTAGATTTTCCAGTCAGACTGACAATGAGGTGCATTTATCATCACACAGGACCCTTTTCTTTGCAGAGTGAACAAACATGTACACACACTGAACTTGCTTCAATTCAACAAAATAGGTCACAGCTATTCTTTGGTTCATTTCTCAGGACAAACCCTTCACCAGTCTGAGTGAGTCATCTACCCAGTTTAAAATTTAAATAAAGCTTGGCTGTTAATTGGCAATCATCATCTAACTGGTGTATTCACCACAGCACAGCTTCAGCCAATCAGATACCATCTGACAACCAATCAGCACTCTTTTCTCAGATAGAAAATGCTATTTTCCCTTTATAATGTTATTCTTGTGAATTCTCCTGCTGAGTATAACACAGAAAACTTTGATAAAATGTATCTTTTCATTAGTACCCAAGCTATCCTGTTAAAATTCATGTCCTGTCAAATTTTGTTCTGCGGTACTCCTATGAAGAGCCTTGGCATTTCAAAAGTAAATCCATGACAATTATCTTTTTTTTGTTATCAATGATAACAAACCTATTAGCCTTCATTGACAAAACACCAATTTAACACAGCAGCCCTTTTTTTCCCAAAGCATCCCTTTACTCCTAAATTTTTCAAAACGTTAACCCTCTTAAGCAGCAGTGAATCACCATCGTGTTATCACATCTGAATTCTGCAAGTATCTTGAGAACCAAAAATCTGCTTAGGTGAGAGGAGAAAGCAATATGAAGGAACTAATATATAAGAGGTCGTTTTGAATGATGTTTACACATTAAGCCTCACTTCCTACATGTGTAAAAATATCACCACACTAATTAACACATCTTAAGGAGAAATACATTCTCAGTTTTAGCACAATCACACAGATTTTCTTCAAGTTTTTTGTTTAGATTTTCGAAAGAACAAAATCAGCTTGAAAATAAATGGATGGATGTCCACATGTATTTGTTTTTTATTGACAGGCACCAAAACTATAGTAGGAACAAATTACTGCAGATGCTGGAATCTGTACTGAAAACAAAAACTGCTGGAGATCACAGCGGGTCAGGCAGCATCCCTGGAGAGAGAACAAGCGAAAGTTTCGAGTCTAGATGACTCTTCATCAGAGCTGAAGTGAAGACTGGAGGGGACAACATTTACGCTATAGTTGGGAGCGGGGGGTGCGCTAGGATAGTGAGTCGAAGGTGCTGATGGACAAAAGGTGTTGATAGTTGACGTTAAGTGATTGGAATGTAAGAATGACAGAAAAATGGCGTGTCTCCTGCCAGACTTAAAAGGATAGACAGTCCCTACTCAGATGGGCGGGAGAGGAGAGAGGACATGATAATGAGCTAAAAGAAAGGGAAGAAAGAGGAGCTGGTTCACAATTTAAAGATGTTGTAAAGTACCTAATATGAAGATGAGATGTTGTTCCTTCAGTTTGTGCTGTGATTCACGGGAACACTGCAGCATGCTGAGGGCAGACATGTGGGCATTCGAGCAGTTGTGTTTTTCTTATTCATTCACAGGATGAGGGCATTGCTGACCAGGCAGCATTTGTTGCCCTTGCCTAATTGCTCAGAGGGCAGTTGAAATTCAACCACATTGCTGTGGGTCTGGAGGCAGGTTTAGGCCAGACCAGGTATGGATGGCAGTTTCCTTCCCTTCCTTAAAATGACCAGCTGCAGGAAGGGAAGGAAACTGCTTGCACACAGACTGGAGGTGTTCCGCAAAGCGGTCTCCCAGTCTGCATTTGGTTCCTCCAACATACAATAGGCCACACCAGGTGCAGCGAATACAATACTCAAGATTGGAGGAGGTAGAGGTGAAATGCTGCTTCATCTGGAAAGAGTATTTAGGTCCATGGATGGTGAGCAGGGAGGAGGTGAAGGGGCAGGTATCTCACCTTCTGCAGTTACATGGGAAACTTGCTGTCTCTCCAAGGATACTGTCTGACCTGCTGTGATCTCCAGCATTTATTGTTTGGATAAAAAAAATCACCTGCAACGTACCATTATTTCAAGAAGTTTTCACCTCAACTGGCCTTATGTGCATTTGCTAAATTGTAATATGAACTGAAAAAACTTGCATTTCTATGATAAATTTTCACCTTCTCAAGACAGTTCAAATTGCTTCAAAAG
Source organism: Rhincodon typus (assembly GCF_021869965.1). Taxonomy (NCBI): domain Eukaryota; kingdom Metazoa; phylum Chordata; class Chondrichthyes; order Orectolobiformes; family Rhincodontidae; genus Rhincodon; species Rhincodon typus. Next base: position 95,661,034 of record NC_063335.1, on the reverse strand, counting down.
GCAGTGTTTTTTTATTCCAATCGAATCACTGCTGTTCTGAATGAAGATCTACTAGTCAGTTTGAACATAACCCTAGAACTGAAGGTACAACCTGTCAAAATGGTGTTGGTAGTGTTCATTGAAACAAAGAGGATTACTGGCCAGATGTTAGGGGTATTCTATTATTTTTCATCAGTTGAGTCGATGTTGCTGCCAAAGTCTAAAATTTATTGATCCATTAGAATGAAAGCACTCCCACATTAATGACAGGCAGTTCCATGATTTTCATACAGTGACAGTGACAGTGAAGGAATGGCAGTATATTTCAAACTAGGATTCTGTGTGATTGGGAGAAAAAAAAACATTCCCAAGCAGCTGCTCTTGTTTTGTCCATCTCGAGATGGCAACAACGCAGAGTCATTCGCTTGTACGTGCTGTGAAGAAACTTTGGCAAGTTGCTACAGAGCATCATATAGATTGTACAAATTACAGCCACTGGTTGATGTTGCAGGAACCAAGTGCCAAGATGGTAGATGGAGTATCAGTTAAGCAGTTACTTTGGGGCAACAGATGGAGAATATCCCATCGCATTCCTGATCTGTGCTTTCAGATAGTGGAAAAGCAGTGGGAAAATCAGAAAGCGTACCATGCTGTAGAATACACAAATTCTGATCTGCTCTCGAGGCCATAATATTTCAGTAGTTGGCCCAATTAAATCATATAGCTTTAAATTTCTGATCAATGGTAAATCTCTGGGATGTTGATTTTTTGGGATTCATTTATGGTCATGTAATTAAATGATAAGGGGAACTGGTTAGACACTCCTTGATTAGAGATGGTCATTAGCTAGTATATGCGTCACAAACGTTACACAATACATGTAGGATATCAGTTCCAGCCTTGAATGCTGCTTGAAAGGAGGGCAGTACCTGTTCATGAAAGAGTCTTCTTTTTGTACAATCTGCTTGCAACCTTCCAGCCCTGCTCACTGTCTTAAACCCAAGTCCATTCACTTACACTGCTAGTATCCTTTCCCTTTCAGCAGTACACCATGAGCAAAAACTCCCTCCTGCAATCCCTACCCCTCTTTCCCTTCTAAACTTGAGATTCTTCTCAACAGGGAACAAGGTGTGTGGCTTGGGCTTCTGTTTCTCAACACCATCCCCTCCCCCTTGGCCTGCAGCTTCTCCAGGCTCAGAGTTCTCCTTTTCAGCACAAAATTTCCCTATGCACTGACCATTACATAGCTTTCAACTGTCTGATTCTCATCCATTCAGAGGTTTCTTCTCACCCACATTTACTTCCGACTAGTGCAATGGCCCACTTATCATCAGCAAATGTAGGGAGAAACCAATGTGTCTGGACTCTCAAATGGACTCAAAACATTAATTTTATTTCTTTTTCTACAGATGGTGCCAGGTCTGCTGAGCTTCTCCAGTGCTTTCTGCTTGTGTTTCAAATTTCCAACACCCAACTCGTTGTTTTTAATCAATCTACTCAACCTTTCTTCGTAACAAAGTCTGTTCATGTTCAAGATCAACCCAGTGAACCATATCGAGACTGCTACAAATACCAGCATATTTTTTTACATAAAGGGACCAAAAACTGTCACATCATTGTATAATTTTATCAGGCTTCCTTATTTTTATACTTGATTTCCATTGAAATAAAGATGAACGTTCAATTTGCCTTCCCTATTACCTGCTGAATTTGTAAGCAAGTGTCTTGTGTTTCATGCATAAGGACCCCTAATTTCTTTTGTACTGCAGCTCTCTGTAGCCTTTCTCCTTGTAAATGATATTCAGTTTCTCTATACTTTCTGCCAAAGTGCATAACCACACATTGTCTCACATTATATTCCATCTGCCAAATTTTTGCCCACTTATGTTACCTACTTATAACCCAATTTGTGTCATTTTCACAACATGCCTTCCCATCTACTTTTGTATCATCGCCAGATTTGCCAATTACATATTAAGTTTCCTCATCCAAGTTTTGTGAAGAATTGTTCTCCAGCTCTGATCCCCAAGGCTCTCCACTAGTTACAGTTGCCACCTTGAAAATATACTTTTCATTCCAATTCTCTGTCTTCAAATTGTTAGCCAATCTTCTATCCATGCTAATCATATCAAATCTTATCAAATGTTCTTTAGAAATCCAAATAGGTTACATTGCTTCATTCCCCATTATCTATCCTGCTTGTTGCCTCCTCAAGGAATCCTAATAAATTTGTCAGACATGGTTTCCCTTCATGAAGCCATACTGACTCTGCTTGTCTATGTTGTGCATTTCTAAATGCTCTGCTATTCATTAAAATAGTCTGTAACATTGTCCCAATGACAGATGTTAAGCTAACTGGCCTATTTTTACTTGTTTATTGTCTCTCTCCCATTTGGAATAAGGTATTACATTGGCAGTTTGCCAGTGCTCTGGCACATTTCCAGAATCTTAAGGATTCTTGGAAGTTTCCTATAGTACATCCATTATCTCAGTAGTTATTTCCTTTAGTGTCGTATGATGCACCCCATCAGTCCAGACGACCTAGCAATCTTTAGCTCTATTAGTTTTCCTAGTAAATTTTTTTTCTCCAGTGATAGTTATTTTACTTGCTTCTTCCTTACCCAAAACGCCTGATTTATTTTTACAATGCTGTTGCCGTCTTTTACCAAGAAAACTGAAGTAAAGAATTTATTGCACTCCTCTGCCATTTTCTGGTTCACCATTATTACTTCCCCAGTTTCTTTCTCTAAGGGGTCTATGCTCACTTTGCCCTCTCTCCCTTTTTATGTATTTGAAGAAGCGCTTGCTATCTATTTTTATATTATTTGTTATTTACCCATGCAGTTTACTTTTGTCCTTTCTATTATTGTTCTGGTCATCTTTTATTTGTTTTCAAAGCTTTCCTATTTGTCTGGTCTACTACTAATGTTTGATAAATACAGATATGGATTATCAGTGCTAGATTTACATCCCAAGCAAATTAATTGAATTCAAGTTCTACCGTGTTGGAATTTGAACCCATGTTTCCAAAGGATTTGGCTGTGCTTTATGAGCTGCTAGAGCAATGTCCCTACTGCTATGTCACTGCCTCCCACTACAGGGCAGCAGTCAATGGCCTTCCATGCCTTCCTCTCTCACTGAGTCCTCCAAACAAATCTGTGAGCCCTGTTAAATTGTTGGAAAACCTGCCAGAAAAAAAAACTCCCTGCTGCAAATGGAGAATTTTAACGGAACATTTCAATCCAGCAACAGTGGTTCCAGGAGCCAGGGCACCACCAGTCAATGCTACAAAACAACTACCTCAGTGAAAACAAAAAGTCTAGAAGAAGGGTCCTGACCCAAAACGTCAACTTTCCTGCTCCTCTGATGCTGCCTGGCCCGCTGTGTTCCTCTAGCTCCATATTGTATTATTTCTGACTCCAGCATTTGCAGTTCTTGCTATCTCATCCAGACACGATATTCTTTTTAACTGACATTATTTCTTCATTTGTTTGTTACTTTGCTAAGTAAATGCCTGGCACTGTGTAAATCCCTATTTCTTTGCATGTTTGGGGACTGAGTCTATGTTTGCAATCATTGGTGGGAAGTGGGAACTATTTTTATATTTTCAATATTTCATAATACTTTAATTTGAATAGTTTATAGAACCTCTCTCTCCTTCCTGGACCTCTCTGTTTCCATCTCTGGCAACCACCTGGAAACCGATATCCATTTCAAGCCTACCGACTCCCACAGCTACCTAGAATGCACCTCCTCTCACCGACCTTCCTGCAAAAAGGCCATCTCCTATTCCCAATTCCTTCGCCTCCGTCGCATCTGCTCCCAAGATGAGGCATTCCACTCCCGGACATCCCAGATGGCCTCATTTTTCAAGGACCGCAACTTCCCCTCCACAGTGGTCAAAAACGCCCTCAACCGTGTCACCCACATTTCCCGCAATTCATCCCTCACACCCTTTCCCCGCAATAACAACCAAAACAGAATCCCCCTCATCCTCACGTACCACCCCACCAACCTTCAGATCCAACGCATCATCCTCCGACACTTCCGTCATCTGCAATCTGACCCCACTACCAAAGACATTTTTCTCTCCCCACCCTTATCTGCTTTCCGGAGGGACCACTCTCTCCGTGACTCCCTCATCCACTCCACACTCCCCTCCAGCCCCACCACACCTGGCACCTTTCCCTGCAACCACAGGAAGTGCTACACCTGCCCCTACACCTCCCCCCTCACCCCCATCCCAGGCCCTAAGAAGATCTTCCACATCAAACAGATGTTCACCTGCACATCTGCTAATGTGGTATACTGCATCCGCTGTTCCCATTGTGTCCTCCTCTACATCGGGGAAACTAAGCAGCGGCTTGGGGACCACTTTGCAGAACACCTACGCTCGGTTCGCACTAAACAACTGCACCTCCCAGTCGCGAACCATTTCAACTCCACCTCTCACTCCTTGGACAACATGTCCATCCTGGGCCTCCTGCAGTGCCATAACGATGCTACCCGAAGGTTGCAGGAACAGCACCTTATATTCCGCTTGGGAACTCTGCAGCCCAATGGTATCAATGTGGACTTCACCAGCTTCAAAATCTCCCCTACTCTGGCCGCATCCCAAAACCAGCCCAGCTTGTCCCCGCCTCCCTAATCTGTCCATCCTTCCTTCCACCTATCCACTCCTCCCACCTCAAACCCCACCCCCATCTCCTACCTACCAGTCTCATCCCGCCTCCTTGACCTGTCCGTCCTCCCTGGACCGCTATCCCCTCCCTAACTCTCCACCTACACTCCCCTTTACTGGCTCCAACCATGCTTCTTTGACCTGTCTGTCTCCTCTCCACCTATCTTCTCCTTTATCCATCTTCTATCCGCCTCCTCCTCTCTCCCTATTTATTTCAGAACCCCCTTCCCCTTCCCCATTTCTGAAGAAGGGTCTAGACCCGAAACATCAGCTTTCCTGCTCCTCTGATGCTGCTTGGCCTGCTGTGTTCATCCAGCTCTACACCTTGTTATCTCAGGTTATAGAATGAAATTATTTTCTATGTGTTTAAGTTAAGAATACATGTCTGGGTTTATTTCTTACAAGATTGCAGATGGGCAAATACATACTGAATTAGCAATCCAGCATCCTTTATAAAAATTCAAAAATGTGGAGGTCAGATGTATAGTGTGAAAGAGGAAAATCAGTTCTATCCCTCCTGACCTGGTAATAGCAGTGCTCTGAAATGTATTATGCCTGCCTCATGATACAGTTTAATATCTCTTCTGAAGAATTGTAACTTTGACCACACAGTTCTAAAGTCACTGGATAAACAAAATGTGCAAGGGTGTGGGACAAAAGAAGAAATTGACATGAGGTAATGGTGCTCTTTTAATAAGTTGGTGCAAGCACAATGGGCTGAATCACCTCCTTTGATACTTTCCTTTCAAATGTGGGATTCAGATTTTAATCCAATTTTAATTACTGACAACAAAGGATCCCTGCTTGCTTTATGAAGACATTAAATGAATCTGTGCTACTTTTTTAAAACTTCATTCACAGGATGCTGGCATTGCAGATTGGGTAAGCGTTTATTGCCCATCCCTAATTGCCCAAATGGCATATAAAATGGCATACATTGCTGTGGATCTGGAGTCATATGTAGGCCAAATCACATAAAGATGGCAGTTTCCATTCCTAAAGGACATTGATTTTCCCCCAGACTCTTAATTCCAGACTTTTATTGGATTCAAATTCCAGCATGGCAGAATTTGGACCCAGGTCCCTTGAGCAATAGTTAAGTTATTGGCTTCACTAGTTCAGTAACAATACCGCAAGGCCATCACTTCCACACCAGAAAGTGTCAGTTTGTTGTACAAGTTCGCTGGAGAAGTAATGATTAACAATAGATCTACAATATTGGATTAAGGTAGGAAAAAATTTCTAAGACTGGTATCTGTTTAAGTAGCATATCATTTTACTTATTTAACTAATGTATTATGTCTGGATTGATTCCTTTCACTTATTCTGCACTGCCGAAAACCAACTATACTTTTGATGTATCATATTCATACTGTAGAAGCCAACTAAAATTACAGTGTTTTCTGAGAAACGTCAATTTTTTTGGCATCACCTCAAGGCTAATCTGTCACTATAATGTTTTTTCACAGTTGCTGACTGCTCGGTCTACATGGCACTTGTGGATTTTTCCACAGTCCCAAATACAAATAATTGCACACAATTAGGAGCAGATAATGAAATCCCAGAACATCGGTTAATCAAGGTAATTATTTATGCATCTTCCCCCCAACAAGATTACACCTAGAACAAAAAAAAAGAACTACAGACGCTGGGAATCTGAAACAAAACATAAATTTTTGGAAAAACTCAACAAGTCGGGCAGCATCTGTGCAGAGAAAGCAAAGTTAATGTTTTGAGTCCAGTGACCCTTCTTAATAAGGGTTCTGAGTTCTGAAAAAGGGTCACTGGACTTGAAATGTTGATTCTTTTTTCTCTCCACAGATCTTGCCAGACCTGCTGAGTTTCTCCAGCTATTTCTGTTTTTGTTTCAGATTACACCTGGGAGCTTTTCAACAGACTGCAGTCTTTCTTTCACTTTGCTCTAAGTATATATCACATTATGATGCACTGACATGCTCACCCATGGAATTAGTTCTTGTTGGTAGCTCTTTACTTACAGAGTGGTGAAGTTACATAGAGATTTATACACAAACATGACAAAGGCAAACCCAACAGACAATCACATTGATTCATTAACCTAATTACTCATAGAGATGCTTAAATCCAAGTTCTCCCAATTGATGTGTTCCTCATCTCAACTGGGTTGACAAAGGAGACACTGGGCATATTTAACCAATGAGAAAAACAATTACTTTCTCTTGTGGGTCTTCTCTTACTCACTTGAGATCATTTTGATGCACAATTATGCTACATGTGTGAGATACAAGCTTCCTGATCCAAAGAATTTGAATGGAGTTGACTTTAGCACACAACAGCTGCAACATTCACTTCATTCACCACCAACATACAATGGAAACAGATTATGCCATTATAAATTGCACTGTAATAACTCACCACGGCTCCTTCAACAGCACCTTCCAATGCTGTGGCTTTCCCCATTGGAAAGACAAAGACAGCATCCCCACCTGCAAGTTACCCTCCAGTTGACATCCCATCCTGAGATGGAAATATATTGCTGTTCGTCCTGTGTTGTTGAGTGAAAATATTGAAAACTCCTTTTCTAACAGCACTGTGGTTATCTTCATAACCAAAGGATTGCAAGAATTCAAGAAAGCAGCTCATCAGCACCTTCTGCAGGACACTCAGATATAGGCCATAAATACTGGCCAAGCAGGTGATGTACAGATCCCATTAATTAATTAACAAAAATAGCTGATCTCATCTGGGCTTGCAATGGGAGCACAGATGATCTCAGAGATCCCAGGTCAGACACCTTAGTGTTCCCTTCTAGTGAAAGGAATAGTTATGAAAGTTCCCATGCCTGAGTACTACAGAATTTCATTTAAGTGAAGGAATAGAGTGAGGACAGTTTTACACTTGGCTTTGAACTTTTTAAAACCTGTTAAAAGATGAATTTATGAAAAACCATATGGAGGTCAACGCAATCAGAAGATATCAGTACAAAGCACTGTCCTTAGGCATAAAAGAATTAGGAGAAAGAACAAGCAATGTTACAAACATAATTGTTCATTTGATATTTCATTTCACTCCACCTGCCAACTGACTGGCGTATTGGCCTTCTGTACTCTTCATAAACTAACTGCAGTTTGGACTGGGTAACGCACAACTTAGGAAAATTGGCAGCCATGTAGAGGAGTAAGGAATTCACAAACATTGAAGAGGTGCTCTGAATTCCAAGATAATAAAAAAAGGCAGACAACCCAAGTGGCCAGCAGCTCAAGCCTTCTCTTTTTTTAACTGTAATTCTTTCCAAGTTTCCTTCTGTAAAAATCAGCTTGCTTGAAATAAATCAGCATTTTTGTTACAATATCTCTGAGCATTTTTAATCATCACCAAAACCATCAATTAGTTTCATTAATTTATGTAACCACATTGTTCCTCAAGCTAATTTGTGCTGCCATTAAGTTCTCAATTGCTTTAATGTGAAGTCCTGGGTTAATTTATTTCTTGTAAGGGTCACAGTTAGTTCAGATTCACAGTTTACAAACATACTAAAGCACTGGAAAACATGCAGAAACTGTTTTCCAAGGAATGTAACATGAACTGCGACTAACATGAACATGAATTGAGTGAACCCCGAAGATTTTATGACTGGTTAGATAGGATATTTTTGGCTTCTAAGTGAGTCCAGAGCAAAAGAATGAATGGCAATTTGTTTTGCAGTGTACGTTATAGATAGTACACACACTGCTGCTACTAAACATCAGTGGCGGAGGGAGGGAATGTTTGTGGATGTGGTGCGAATCACGTGTCCTGAATGGTGTAAAGTTTCTTGTCTGGTTAGAGTTTCACTCATCCAGGCAAATGACACATATTCCATCAAATCTTGACCTCTGCCTCATAGATGGTAGAAAGACTGAGGAATTAGGAGGTGAGGTACTCACGACAGGATTCCTAGTCTCTTACCTGCTCTTGTAGTCACAGTATTTATTTGGTTTCTCCAGTTCAATTTGTGATTAACAGTAACCCCCAGGATATTGATGGTGAGGCATTCAATGATGCTACTACCATTGTATGTTAAGGGGTGATAGTTAGGTTGTCTCTTGCTGGAGATGGACATTGCCTGGCACTTGTGTGGTGTGAATGTTACTTGCCAGATGTCAACCAAAGCCTAGATATTGTTCAGATCTTGCTGCTTTGGACATGGACTACTTCAGTATTTGAGGTGTCACAAATGGTGCTTAACACTGTGCAAACATCAGTGAACATTCCTACTTGCGATCTCACGAGGGAGGGAAGGTCATTGATGAAATAGCTGAAGATGGTTGGGCCAAGGACACTACCCT
>NC_063335.1:95501819-95597067 GCF_021869965.1 Rhincodon typus | reverse complement strand
GAAACGTTAACTCTGTTTTCTCCTTCACAGATGCTGCCAGACCTGCTGAGCTTTTCCAGCAACTTTGTTTTTGTTCCTGATTTACAGCATCCGCAGTTCTTTCGGTTTTTATTTAATGTCAATGGAGGCACAGATAGAGTGAATTAGATGAACACAGGAATGCCTTTCCTCAAAGAGTATTGGGCTTTAATGAAAATGCAATAATTCAGGTTTTTAAAGCTGAACTCAAATTCTCTTACTTTCATGGCCGCATCTGAAATTGGCTTCTCTGGATTATTTGTCCAGTACATGATGATGATACCACAATGCCATTTTGAGCACTGCTTCAGCTAAGATCTGACAGCTCAGCACAGACCTGGCACTGAACCGAGGATTTTCCTGGTCTAAGTGATGGATTTCCATACCACAAAATGAATGTATTTACCCACTAAGCTGAAGTGGACCACCCAGCTAAATGATACCTCTCACTTACCAAATGGCTGTGTCCTGGACTTTGATAGGACAGGTTAAGTAACAGTCAGCATCAGCAGACTCGAACACTTTCTAGTGAAAGTGTTGAGCTGCTGATCTGTTTGATGTGGAAGAAATTAGAGTGGAAAAGTAACAGAAACGAGACTGATCTTTTGTCTCAAAGGTTCATGCCAAATCAGAAGATGGACACATTGCATAAATTATATTAGAAAACAAAATCTGCAATCCATTAGCAATTAATGCAAGTTGCCTACAGTGAGCATGGTAACGCTGTACTGGTGCGGAGGGACTTTATGCAGGTTGCATGGATTATAAAGCTAAACCAGGAGATTCATACAGTCTTCTTAATGAGTTAGAACTTTATGCTGAGATAATTTGCCAGATGAGTTTGAATGGTTAAAGGAAAGTGGTCCATACATTGTCCAAAGAAAGACCTTGATAGTTCAAATGCCTTTTTCTTGTCCCATGCATATTATTCTACGGTAGTTTATTGGGACTATAATTCGACTTATAATTGGATACATATTACAAAATTTTGATCTAAGTGTAGAGTTTCACACACATGTGGGTATATTTTACAGGCAGGAGACACTTACCTCCTCCACTACACAGCCTGATAGAAAAATTCCTCTTGTCACTTGAGCCCAGAGACTTTAAAAAGGATGCCCTGTGGTGATAATTGTCTGTGAGTGGCCAGGACAAATTGAGGGGGAGGGCTGGATGCCCCATTTCTGAGACCTGTCAGGTGATCCAATTGGCTGGCAACTGTATAGTTCCAACAGCATCAAATCTCCACAGTGGGCAATGCTGAGACCACAAGGCAGCCACAAGAAGAAGATCCAAGGATTCAGTTTAGATCGGGAATGAATCAGGGACCCCCAGGAAGCATTAGAGGAGGCTGGGCTGGGCTCCATCGGGTCTTGGAGGTTTGGGGTGGTGGGAGGAATGTATAGAAGAGGAACAGATTTTGAAGGAGTCTTCGGAATAGGCACAGGGGAACTCCTCAAAATAGGCACCCTCCCCATCTTCGATCCTGTGCTTATCCCAATTTGCTAAGGACCTCTTCCATTCTGCTTTCCAGTACCATGGAGGTAGAATGAGGACTCCGACCAGCCTCTAACAGAACAGGAAGGACCTCAATTGGCCTAAGGGTAGGTGGGCTGGTTCACGCCTTGGAAAGCCCCCGATCCTCCCCCCATAATATGGGGGACAGATTAAGGGGATGGACAGGAAGGCCATGGGATAGCCACTCCTTTTATTTTGCTTATCCCCTCCAACCCTGCAAACACACTAACAGAGGGGCAACCACAAAATTCCTCCAAAAGGGATCAACTTGGGAATTGAGCTCTGCATAAAGTTTTACATTGTCTGAAATGCTTTGTGGCATTGTAAACCATGGGAGAGAAGGGAAATGAATGGCTGTTGTCAGCAGTTATGTTTGGGGAGGTGCTGAATGGTGCAACCCAATAAATCACGCTTCCTGCAGTAATCAGTTCAAACACAGGTAGGCACAGGGGGAGGTAATATTTTACAAAGATAGCTCAACCAGTCTCCACGTATGGCCTGTGTGTTATTATAACTTGCCAAAGGAGAGGTTTTGGAGTTTATCACCCAGCGCGCATTTATTATTTCATAATTCCAGTAACATGCAGCTCCTGAGAGCAGATTTTGGGTGTCAGCAACTCATTAACATCCATGCTTGCCCCTGTGAACCTATTCTATGCCTCTGTAGCCTTAAGATTCATTAATTTATACCACATTTGGCATACAGCAGTCTTCAGCACTAAGAATATAACTCAGCCGCTGCTAACGTTTATTGTTCTCATAGACATCAAACCATCCTGGGCCCCACAACCTGTTGTGCAGTACATGTGAAGATTGCTGAATTCAAATACAAAAGTTGGTCAGATTGTTAGCAACAGAACAAATACGCTGGAACTATATGAAACATTGGTTAGGCTACAGCTAGAGTACTATGTGCAGTTCTGGAATTAGAACAGGGAATATGATAGCACTGAAGAGGGTACAGACAAAATTTGCCAGGATATTGCCTGGGCTGGAGAATTTTAGCGTGAAGGGAGATTGGACAGACTGAGGCTGTTTTCCTTAGGTTAGAGGAGTTTGAGGGGGGCGTGATTGAGATGTATAAGGGTTAAGGGGGCAAGATAGGGTAGACAGAGAAGAAATGTTTTCGCCTGATAGAGGAATTAATGACAAAAGTGGCATCAGTTTAAGTTAAAAGGCAGAATGTTTAGAGGAGGTATGAGGAGAAACCTTTCCACCCAGAGGATAATGGGAATTTGGAACTCACTGCCTTTAAGAGTGGAACCCTCATAACATTTAAGAAGTATCTTGGTGTGCACTTGCGATGTCAAGGCATACAAGGCTATGGGCCAAGTGCTGGAAAATGGGATATAGAATAGTTAGGTGGTTGTTTTTGACCAGTGGGACATGATGGGTTGATGGGCCTTTTACTGTGTTGTCAATTTCTACGACTCTACAGGGACAGCATTGGGAAAATATTTTCGCTTGGGATGAGATACTACCACAAAATTGTATGGGTGGGACAGAACCACAGATTGCCAAATGAGTGCTCTGCCCTGTTTACTATGCTCACAAAGCCAGAAACTAATTGCTGGTTCTCAGTATTCCAGACTCCTTGGCTCAGTCAGGGTGAAAACTGAGCTGTTCAATTAGATTACCTGTCTGTATAACTCTCACCACATGTTAGCATTGAGCTTCCCTTAGCACACCCATCACACACTTCAACCTGTAGGTCATGTCAAAAGTAGCAGTTTATTTTCCTCATTATGCTCAATTAAAAGCCATTCCTTCAGATGTTTGTGTAGTGATTGTAACAAAGTCAACCAGGTGGACCTCATAGAATATGAGTTCTCTGATGGGGGTAGTTAATCTGGTCCAATCAGAGAGCCCTGGCTGATAGTTAAGAACAGGAGTGTCCAACATTCTGTTCACTCTTGAGAGCTGGCTGTGAGGGAGCTGGATCAGTGTCAAGGACTCTCCACGTGTAAATAAGGGGTAATGTGATGATGGGATACCAGCCTCTGTGGAGTTATTTCAGTCTATATTGATAGTTTTATAAATACTCTTGACTATCAGCTTGGCACATTTGGTAATGATCACACCTCAGACTTAGAAGGGTGTGGGCTTACAAATTTGGCCCAGATGAGCTTATTTGCAAAATGTTGATTCTGAACTTTGTGTTAAGTTTAAACTCTATTCAGGGTGTGTAAGATTCAATAAACCATTTGACCATTCTGATATATTTAACTGTTTTGATGTGTGGTTTAACACGGTCCTTTCATAGAAATCTGCTATTACTCCTCCCATCATGCACTGCAGGATAGACTACTGATGATACCCTCACTGATCACAACAATAATACACATTCAGATATAGTAGGAACTGCAGATGCTAGAGAATCCGAGACAACAAGGTGCAGAGCTGGATGAACACAGCAGGCCAAGCAGCATCATAGGAGCAGAACATTCATGTTTTTAATGCAGTAAAACATTTGCAGCTGCTTCACAGAAGCACAATCAGAAAATAAATACTGAACAAATTAGACAGAGGTTGGAAAAGCTTTGTAAAACTCGCAATTCTAAAAAGAAAGAGATGATAAGAGAATTCCAAGCTTAAATCTTAGACAACTGACAGCACATCTGCCAGAGGTGGAAATTGTAGACACAGAAGAGACCAGAATTGGAGGAATGAGGCATTTTTGTAGGGATACATATTATAGATTACAGGGAGGGGATGCCATGGAGGGATTTGAACACAGGACAAGACTTCTCAAATTAAGGAATTTTCGAATTGGCCCTCAACGTAAATCAATTAGCACAGGGATATTCAGCAATTTGGACTTACTACTGAGTTGAAAGATTGTGGGCTCGTCTTCTTGAAGAAATTCCATAGCATAAAGAGTGAAACTTTGCATTTCACATGCCAAATTAAGAGTGTATATATATCAGTTTGGCAGTGGTGTTGTGCAATGTGAAAATCATCAGTTTAGAAATAAAGTTCACATTTAGCCAAATCCTCTCCCTGGCTTGAATCCAGGGGCTGTTTCTAGGAACTATGAGGGGCTAAATTTTTGACAGGCTTTTTACTGCTCATCTGCCTGAATTTTCAGGAAGAAGAGCTGTGGAAACATCCAGAGGAGAGGAAAAATATGCCATTTACATCCAATTCTCTTGGCTTTGGTGTGAAGTATGCTAGATGTCTTCGCAAATTCACTTGCTACAAAACTCACACCAAACTGCATGAGTTGGCAGCTAGCATACTCCCACAACAACCATGGTTAGCAAAAAAAACCTTTCAATATTAACAGGGAGATCCGGTAGGTTCGGGAGGATCTGCATGGAAAACCTGAATGCATTTTTGCCTATATTTTTAACTCAGCTATTTCATTATTACAAGAGACTAGTTTTGTTTCCAATGGTCAGCATCAGGTGACCTTCAGAAGATGGTCCCTGCTGCAGTATTGAAAAGGCTAATGAAGATACAATTTGGAGAATCTGAACTTGAGGAGGAAGGAGGACCAACTTCAACAATGGATTTCAAACATCCAAAGGCTTTGACCTAGTTCATTGATGCCTCTTCAGATATATCGCTGAGTGTTGTGAGGGGGGTGTACTATCTCTCAGCAATACAAAGAGAAAACCAGCAGAAAGGTTCTGAATGCAACACGAGAAGCAGTTTAAAACCCTGTATTAGTGAAGGCTAGCCAGAGAGACAAGCTTGAGTTTACTTAGACTCATATCACTACAGGCAAATTTCACACAATACACACCCCATTGGTTAGCTGTCTTCTATATTTCTGGGGTACCAACTGAGACATCTTGAACATGCCTCCAGCAGAGCACTGCAGGAAAAGGGGTGAAAAATAGCTGAGGGTGTTGGTGATTTGGTCAGCCGCTGATAACACAGGTTCAGCAGCGAGTAGGCCTTCTTCTCTGAGGTTACAGAAGTCTGCAAAAGCCCGATGTTAGCAACATGAGATACCATGGGCTGAATTTTGCAGCTCATCTGACCATGGACTGGAAAGAAGGGCAGCCTGAATTGGATTCTTTTGGCTGTCTGGCAGTTAATTGCTAAGATCTAGCTTTCTGCCCCCTTGTAGCAGAGGTCTGGCACCTCTTCGGTGCTAGCAGTACCGTCTAGATCAGTGGCCACTGCTGGGCCTTCTGCCAGACCTGGAGAAGGATTGTTGCTGAAGGCTGGACTGGAAGTTGCCTCAGCAGGGTCAGCCAGGCAGACAAACGCAACGTGGTGGTGGTGGTGTGGGGGCGGGGGTGGGGAAGTTCCACAATTGGGAAACCCAGGGAAATGAAAGGGAAGGTGGAATGGACAGGGACTCTCTGCTGGAGGAGTAGCCCTGTCTGAAGTGAAGCCACTGGGGTTTACCTGGCTGTCTTGCTACATAGTGTGGGCACCCCTGCCATTGGTGACAGTGTGTAAAGACCCCGAACCGGCTATTCATTGGCCAGCTACAGATTCATTTGCACAAAGGCTGAGTGAGCAGCGTAATATCTCCCCAGTCACTGGTAAAGTTCTAGAAAGGAGCATAGCCAATGGTGACACCTGCCATTATTTGTTCCACTTTTATCTTCTGGCCAACTGACAACCTTCTCCTGTGGGGTATAAAATTATGGCCTGCACTTTAGGCCTGTTAAGAGAGCTTAGCTGCTCCATTTCACTGGAAGTGACTCCTCTGAGCTGATCACTTTCTGCTGTTCCTCTCCTTGCTCTGTCCACTTTGCTGTCTGATGTAGCTGGTTATGGTCATATTAGTCCTTATAAGAGGTCTGATTTAAAGCATTGTTAGTGTCATTCATTCTGTTATGAATGAGAAAACCTCAAAAGTGTATAAAATAACCTCTTAGCAAGTGTTATTGCAAAAGAAACATTCTCCAAACAGTAGGTCAGGGAGCAGCTGTGGTTCTGAGCACTTATTGCAGCATTTACCACTCCATCTCACTCCACCAGCATACCCATCCCAACCAACTACTCCGCATCCGCACGTATCCCTGTTGTTCTGTCTTTCCTTTCTTGGAGATTTTCACAAAATCCCGTGAAAACAACCATTAATCCTGAATATGAGTTGAAGTGCTGCTCTAACTGAACAATTAATGCATGTTTGCAGGAGACCTGCCTCTCCCAAGAAAGTCACACACAAACAATTTAAATGTTTTTCAGATGAGCAATTGAAACAGCATAGAGTATGGGGCTGTGGGTCAAAAGCCGGAAAATTGGATTAGGTAGATGCTTGATGGCCAGCATGGACAAAATAGGCCAAAGGGCCCCCTTACATGCTGTAAAAACTCTATGACTCTATGATTCTAAACAGCACAACGCACATCAGTAAATTCAGGAAGTTGGCTTGCAGCTGGTTCCTTGATGCTTTGGCATTTTTTGCTCATTTTCACCTCCCACAGTTGCTCCTCCATTTTAACATCTTTGTCAGAGTTTCCAATCTTATTTTTACTTTTAGACTCATGTGAACATATGAAAATGATGGTGTGAAATAGATCAGATAACACCTACCAACACTCTGATTGCTGTAGAGCTGTTGTATAAAAGAAACTGATTCCACAATGTCCTTAAGGGAAGCAAACTGCCGTCCTTACCTGGTCTGGCCTACATGTCTCTCTAGACTCACAGCAATGTGATTGACTCTTAACTGCCTCCTGGACAATTAGGAAAGGGCAATAAATGCTGGTTTAGCCAGCGATACCCATATCCCACGAGCGAATAAATTTTAAAAAGCCTAGACATTACTCAAGTTCGGCACAAACATGGGTAACTTATTTCTACCCTCTGAATGGTCCTAGCAACTCTGTATAATTTGGATGAACTTTGTTTTATTAATTCACAGGATGTTGCCATTGCTGTTCAGACCAATATTTACTGTTATTCTCTAATCGCCCAGAGAATGTTAAGAGATAACAATATTGCTATTGGTTTAGAGTCAAATGTAAGTCAGGATAGGTGACAATGGCCAATTTCCTTCCCTAAATGACAACTGATAGCACTACAAAAAGAAGGCCAACCAGGTTAATTATGAGGAGTCTGTGAATGCCAGTCTCATTATACCCACATCATGACAGTGAAAATCAAAATAATGTTGGAAAGTCCCTTTAAGCTTTACCTGTGTTGAGGAAGACTTTCTGGTACATGGTACATGAAGATATTGGCTCGTGTTCTGTTGGCCCAATGAGCAGCCATCTTTACAACAGGGCAAATGATGAAATAGTCCCTATAACAAAAGAATATAAACAAAAAGACTTTATCAGACCAGACATAGAGATATAGGGACATGAGAATAGGTCATTCAGCCCCTCTCAGATGCTGACCAGTCAAACAAGCAGTTGTTAAACACCTCTGGCAGTTGCCACTCAAAAGGTAAGTCAGAATTTTTTTTACTTACCTGATTGTGGAGCTCAGAAATGTAAGTGTGCTCCCACTGGCTCAAATGGACTACAGCCAGCAATAACCAATAACCCTTCTGATATTTTCTTTCTCCATTCTGTTCTGCTGACCTCGGTCAGTTTGAGTCAGCAAATTTTTACCTTACTGGCAAATTATTTCTGGTCATTATGAAAGCATGACCAAATTTAACATTTTGAACTTTATCTCAATTACCTTTGACAGGAAGGAGAATATAACCATATTTAAGTCATCAATGGCACAATCACTTTATAGAACATTTGTAGTTTTATTTATGGAATTGTGGTATGGGAGGGAACAAATTAATTCATTTACCTTTAGCCCCTTAGCCTCGTAACACTGAAGTATTTTAGCTTTTTATCCATTCTGGGTGTAAAACAAAAACTCATTCCTGGCAGGTTCAAATCCAAGCAGGGGTATATCTTTGCAAATTGCAGCATCCAGAAACTGCAGTGTCTACTATCTACAGGGTTCACTTCAACAACTCACCAAGGCTTCTCTTGCCATGGAACACCCTAAATCCACAGCTTCCCCATAGCCCAAGATGTTGGGTTTATTAGCTTAGATAGACAGCTTTTAAGAGATGATGTTATGGAGGTATCCATGATAGTAAGTAGCATCTAGATGATTGAACAGTACAAACAGGGCAATGGGACGCTGCAACAAAAACAGAAATTGCTGGAAAAACTGAGCAGGTATGGCAGCAGCTGTGGAGAGAAATAGGAGTTAATGTTTTGGATCGAGTGACCCTTCCTCAGAACTCAGTGTCCACTGTTCAATCATTTTCAATGATACTTACTATCTTAGATACTTCCACAATATCAGAACCATTCTGAAGAAGGGTCACTGGACCAGAAAATTAACTCTGATTTCTCTCCACAGTTGCTGCCATACCTGCTCAGTTTTTCCAGCAATTTCTGTTTTTGTTTCTGATTTCTAACATCTGCAGTTCTTTCGGTTTTTATGTGCTTAGACGAGACCTTTGGCAAATTCCTGCAGAACAATCTTGTCTGGAGCTGATGCATAACATGATGTAAGGCATTAACAAGGCAGGGCTTTGTCTACACAAGGGCTGGGCAGTAGTCACTCTTACTGATACTGTCATGGAGACTAAATCCTGCCTTCACATTGCAGCAGGAAGATTGGTGGGGATGAGGTCAAGTATGTTTTTCCCAATTGTTGGTTCCTTCACCACCTGCTGCAGACCCAGGCTAGCAGCTATGTCCTTCAGGACCTGACCAGGTCAATCAATTGTGGTTCCTTTGAGTCATCTTGATGGTGGACATTGAAATTTTCCCACCTAGAGCACATTCTGTACCTTTGCCACCCTCAGTACTTCTGCCAAGTGTTGTTCAACATGAAAGGGCACTGATTCATCAGCTGAGGGAGGACGGTAGATGATAATCAGCAGGAGGTTCCCTTGTCCATGTTTGACTTGATGCCATGAGACTTCAGGGGGTTTGGAGTCAATGTTGGAGACTCCCGGGAAACTCTTTCCTGACCGTATACCACTGCATTAGCACCTCTGCTGGGTCTGTCCTGTCAGTGAGACAAGATGTATCCAAAGATGATGATGGTGGTGTCTGGGATGTTGTCTGTAGGGTATGATTCACTGATAAGCTGTCATTTGTCTCTAGACATTAATAAGAAGGACTTTGCAGTGTCGACAGGGCCGTTTTTGCCACTGTCTTTTCTGATGCCAGCTGGTCCACATGCTTTCATTTCATTTTTGAGACTTTATAGTGATTGTTGTACCTGAATGGCATTTCAAAGAAAGTTGAGAATCAACCATATTGCTGTGGATCTGATATCAAGTATAGGCCAGACCAAGTAAGCTGATTTCTTTCCCTGAGGAATTTAGTGAATGAGGTGGGCTTTTCCTGATGAACGACAATGAGTTCTTGGTCATCATTAGATACTCAACTTCAGATATTCATTGAATTCAATTTTTACCAATTGCGTGGAAGGATTTGAACTCAGGTCCTTAAAAATTTCTGGATTAGTGGGTCGAGTGATAACAGTACTATGCCATTACCTCACCTGAACTCTGCTTGGAGCCTTCCAACACTGAAAGATTGATAAGACTCACTGACATTGGAGGAAATAGAATTTGTATGCTTTATGAGATGCTGGCATATTGAGAATCAGACACACCAACACAATCTTCAACAACTATAACCGTCTTGGTTACTCGCAGCCAAATTTTAACGTTTCAAAAGGGCCCTGCTATTAAACATGAAAGGTCTTTCATCCCCTTGAGTACCTTTAAATGTACAATTCAGGCAAATATTATCGGCGCAAATGGTGTGCTTCAGAGCACAAGGCTGCAAATATCACGGTAACGAGGGTGCACGCTGCTTCTGATTACAGCAACATGCGAGCTTGGCCTAACTACAGACGGCATCCGAGATGGAGCCTAAACAATTCCAGCTGAATGGTTTGAGTGATCTCCCTGTGAACCCTGTCTTCCCTGCCAACCCTCCCACACTGACGCCAAACACTGGGAGAAAGCCAATCTCAAGGTGAAAAACACCACAAGTGATAGGAACCTGATATCACTGCATTGTGTTTTCAAGCCCTCGAGCAGTTTTCTGCAAATTCTAACTGCCGTCTGGGACCATCAAAGATTTAATTTCAACGGGAATATTCAATCCTTCCTCAGTGCAATTTTGTTTTCAAAGTTGTCTCCCTCATCCCAATTTCACCAGTGCTCAGGCAGGAAGGGACTTTCAAGTCTCGTCAGACAACAGAACCGAGAGGCACAGCAGCAGCTGACCAGATTGTTTCAACTTTAGTTACAAAGAAATCCATGAGCACATCTCGTAAATATCCAGCATTGATATCCATCTGGACTTGACACGCAAACATAAGAACTTATGAAGAAGGAGCATGAGTAGGCCACTCAGCCCTTTGATTCTGCTCTGCCATTCAATAAGATCACAGTTGATCTGATTGTAACCGGAACGCTACATTCCCGCATAATGCTGAGTGTGAGTGTTGCTGGCTGGATCAGCATTTATTACCCATCCCTAGTTACCCACGAGAGCTGTGAGCTGCTCCTTGAACTGCTGCAGTCCACTTGGTGCAAATACACCCACAGTATTGATAAGGACGGAGTTCCAGCAATTTGACCCAGTGACACTAGTGAAGTGATGATATATTTCCAAGTCAGGATGATGAGTGGCTTGGAGGGGAACTTGCAGGTGGAGGTGTTACCACGTACCTGTTGCTCTTATTCTTCTAGATGGTAGTTGTTATAGGTGTGGAAGGTGCTAAGGAGCTTTGGTGAATTTCTATCTTTTATCTCCTTGGTAATCAAGAATCTATTTACCTCCGTCTTAAAAATATTTTGACAAAACAGTTCTTCCTTTGTGGATATGCTCTCTTATCAAAACTTGATCTTGCTATAAGTCGTAAAGGATTTTGACAGCTCTCTGCCTGAAAGCATATGAGAGGCAGTAACCCTCACTCCATTTGAAAAAAAACCATGAACATGCACTGGACGTGATTTTATATACAGAATTGTGGACGAGTGACTGAAAGGGAGGATTTGGCCTGTCTGCTAAAACCAGTGCAGGAATCTGTGCTTATTTCTTCCAACATAAACAGCATATAATCTTTCAGCTATCTGCTCATTTAATTTGAGCTGTGAGCAGTCAGGACTAATTGTTCTGTTGAGTGGCTACACACTATAAGAGGGGGCAAAAGACCATAGCAGGCCATACCACTTAAAACTAGCCTGCACCTTTTAAAGGGAGGTTTATTTTGGTAGGATCTGCATCTGGAAATGGACATGATGGGCTGAATGGCTTCTGTATTGAAATGTTTCTATGAAACGGTAATCGGAAATGAATGCGGTAATATCACCATTACAAATACAAACGTAGTTAAAACAGTCTGCATTGGATTTATAACTAAGCTTCTGATGTCAAAATAATGTGTTATCGATGTAGTTGATAGTCCAAATTTATCTGACCACAAGGGAGAAGACAGGGCAGGCTCAATTTTATCCTAAAATAAAAGCAAAATATTGCAGATACTGGAAATATGAAATCATATCAACAGCCTCAGGCGACTGTCTGTGTGGAGTTTGCACATTCTCCCCGTGGCTGCGTGGGTTTCCTCCGGGTGCTCCGGTTTCCTCCCACAATCCAAAGATGTGCAGGCTAGGTGGATTGGCCATGCTAAATTGCCCGTAGTGTTCAGGGATGTGTAGGTTAGGTGGGTTACAGGGGGATGGGTCAGGGTGGGATGGTGTGAGGTTTGGTGTGGACTTGTTGGGCCGAAGGGTCTGTTCCCATACTGTAGAGATTCTATGATTCTATGAGAAAGTGTTGGAAAATCTCTGTAGGTCTGGCAGCAAATGTGGAGAATGAATAAGGGTTAACATTTTGAGTCCAATATGGATCTTTTGCAGAAGAAGCAGATGCTACCAGATCTGGTGGCAAACATCACACTGGCTATATTTTTCCACCAGGTTTTTTATTTCAAATTTGTCCTCATCAGCTACTAGTACACAGAACATGACCATTGATCAACCTATAATGAGAGATCTGCTAACCATTTCATATGTCACTATTTTCTACAAAAGGAGAATAATTCAGACTTTAAAGCAATTGGGGAATTAAAGTTGAAGATGATGAAACACATCAAAACTTCACAGTGGCCTCTAGAGTTCCTAAAGCATTAAATGAGAGAAAAGAAATCATTCATTTCCACAGAGGTTAAGCAATGCATTTAGTCTCATATGAGGATATGTTTTGAACAAATAATCCCCAGTTGGAACAAGTCATTATAATGTACTAAAAGACATTTCAAACCGTCCATACTTTGCACAAGAGAATATTTAAATGTCAGACATTTGATGATTTCCTTTGACATCTTCCAGTTGAGTTCTCACATTTCTCATGGGGGTAAAGCTTGGGTCATCTGCATCATATGGATTGTTACATTCTTGAACAATGTAATTGTATCCCACCTTAATAACAGCCTGAAATTGCTAGATAGCACTCAATACAGATCAGTCACTGCAGTGCTCTTGCTATGGCACTACGCAAGGTGAAGAGATTCAGATAATATAACATTTTATTTCAGAATAATTATAGTGTTATAATTCTATTCGTAAAAGGCTCCTTTGCGTGAAACTCATCTCAAGATGAATTTTGATGGAAAACCTAGTCTTGAAAGAAGGTACTGGCATGAAGGTGATCAATGCCCCCATTTTAGACAATTTAGTTGAGTTGATCCAATACAGGTTATTGATATTGAAATTAATAAAGAAATCTGAAAAAAACCAGCAGATCAGCATTTGTGGAAAGAGAAACAGAACAGTCTCAAAGACGAGTCAAATCAGACTCAAAACATGACTTCTGTTTCTCTGCCAGATCTGCTGAGCTCTTCCAGAACTTTCATTTTGATGTCAGTTCTTGAGCAGTTACAATACTTAGTATTTTTTTAACAGCAGAAGTCTGTTTCTGAGACCTGAAGCAAATACTTGTCTGGGACTTTCAGGAGGTCATGTACTTAATTACGTTTAGAGATTACATTCACAAAATTGGTTGGTCGGATATCTGACATCTAACAATGTTCATGGGTTGGATAACTTTTGATTTGGTTTATTGTTGTCACATGCTCGGAGATACAGAGGACAGCACTTTCTAGGACCACATCAACTGCGGCCAGATAAACAGACTGAGTGAGACATCACTAGTCCTGGAACTGATAACTAGTAGAAATTCTCCTACTCTTATCTTTCTGATGAGATATTAAAACAAGATCCAGTCCATCCTTTTTTGGAGAACTTTTGAAAAACAGAGCAGAGTGTCCTCCTCATGTTCTCATCCAAAGTCTTTCAACAAACAAAGCCACCAAAAAAAATCAGGGATTCAGGTCGTTATTGCTTTTTTGGATCTTGATGTGTGTAACCAGGCAAATTCTAGCTGTTTTGATTATAGACCCTCGCAGCAGTGAAGGGCAGGGAGAGAGAGGCAGGTAAGAGGGCTGAGATGGTGCCTTTGACTTAATACATTTAGTAGTTTCAGGAGAGGAGACCCACTTCTATCTCTCTTCCCTTAGACTCACCTCCCACTACCTCTCATCTGTAGACACATAGGAGGCTGGAAAAACACAGCAAGCCAGGTAGCATCTGGAGGAGGAGAAGTCAACGTTTTGGGTATTACCCTTCTTCAGGACTGGATGTCGGGATAGAGGTAGCTACAGATATAGGAGGGAGGGAGGGTAGCGGAATGGTGGTGATAGGTGGACACCAGTAGTAGTTACAACTTGGTTGGTTGATGGTGGGGGGGATGAATCCGGTTGGTAGCTGGAATGGAGGGGAGGTGGCGGTAGGTGGAATGGAAGGGAGGAGATGGGGCTGGAAAGGGAACCGGGCGATGGGTGGGAAGGTTATTTGAAATTAGAGAACTCAATGTTAAATCCTCTGGGCTATGGGGTGCCCAGGCAGAAGATAAGGTGCTGTTCCTTAAATTTGCATTCTAATTCACTGCGACACTGGAGGAGGCTGAGGATGGACATGTTGGAGGGTGAGTGGGGGGGAGAAGTTGAAATGGGTGGTGACCAGGAGGTTAGGCTGGCTAATTTGGGCCAGGCGAAGATGCTCGGTGAAACGGTCTCACCGACGTAGAGAAGACCACATTGGGAGCACTGGATGCAATAGACTAGGTTGAAGGAGATGCAGGTGAAACTCTGTCTCACCTGGAAGGACTGTTTAGGGCCCTGGATGGAGGTGAGGGAGGTGGTGAGCGGGGAGGTGTTGCATCTTTTATGATTACAGGGGAAGGTACCGGGGGTTGGAGTGGTTGGTGGGGAGTGTGGTGTGAACTAAGGAGTGGCGAAGGGAATGGTCCTTGCGGAAAGGAGAGCGGGGTGGGGAGTGGAAGAAATTCCAGGTGGTAGGGTCTAATTGGAGTTGGCAGAAGTGTTTAAGGGTGGTACGTTGGATGCAGAGGCTGGTGGGGTGGAAAGTGAGGACAAGGAGGGCCCTATCTTTATGTTTATGGGAGGTTTAGAGCTGAGGAGTGGGGAATTGAGGGGGCACAGTGGAGGGCTGTCTGGATGACAGAGGGGGTAAAAGAATGTTGTTTGAAATAGGAGGACATCCGGGATCCTTGGGAGTGCAACATCTCCTTGTCAGAGCAGTTGCGACGGAGATGGAGGAATTGGGAAAACGCGATGGATCTTTTGCAGGATACAGGGTGGGAAGAAGTGTAGTCCAGGTAGCTATGGCATTCTTTATATCCTAGTCCACTACGCTCCCTCCCTTTATCTGGAGTGGCCCCTACCCCCACACCCAGTCCTGAAGAAGGGTAATACCCAAAACATTCACTTCTCTTCCTCCAGATGCTGCCTGGATTGCTGTGGTTTTCCAGCTTCCTGTTTGTCATCCTTGGATTCCAGCATCTGCAGGTTTTTTTAATCTCTCATCTCTACTCGGATCCCTCCTTGAACTTGGGCCTCAGTTGAGTACCAACAGTAGCCTTCCTTTTCAAGCTGCTGTAGACATACACCTTAGACTGACTTGCAGGTCTCCACAGATAAGACTTCCATCTTGGGCTCCTTGATCCTGATAGCCTGTTAAATGCCTGAATGGCACAAGTTGTGAAATATGTCTTCTCAAACAAAATGATTTTTTGCCAACCATCACTTACACAAAGTCTGTCCTGTGTCAGCATACGTAGTAACAATCACTTTGTTTCCAGATTATATATTTCCGTGTATGTGTGGTACAAACGATCATAAATCATTTAAGTTTCTACAATGGTAAGTGGGATGATTATGAAGTTGTAGCTGGTATGGTCTGGTTTGAGAAACCTTTTCTCTTGCTGAAGTTCTTTGAAAAATTACCTTTACTGATTTGTCCGCTCTCTATTATTGTAAGGCTCAAACAAGTGCAATTGTGAACCTGATATCTCTATGATGGATGAATGTTTAATTCTCCATATTACCATAAATTTAACCTATACATCATCATGAAGCTACCTAGAACACTGCAGGCATGTCCTCTCCCATAAAATGTGAAATCTGATATTAGGGATTGATGGAATAGTCTTGTCATTTGATATTCCTATTTGAAAACCACATTGTTGAAAAGGGATTAAGATTAATATGCAAATGTGTGGAAATTGCAATTGCAAGATTCATCTGCTCACCACGTTCACACTTTCCAGAGAATATAGATAAGATGTCCATCATAGATTCTTTCACAATCATTTTTCCATAAGACATTAAAACTAGGCCAGTTTGTCTTTACAGATAAAAACTCCTGGGGGACTTTTCGAAGAAGACATTAGAGTTATCCTTAATAAAAACTGAAAGAACTGTAGATGCTATAAATCAGGAACAAAAACAAAGTTGCTGGAAAAGCTCAGCAGGTCTAGCAGCATCTGTGAAGGATAAACAGAGTTAACGTTTCGGGTCCGGTGACCTGCACCCAGTTCTAAGGAAGGGTCACCAGATCCGAAACGTTAACTCTGTCGTTTCCTTCACAGATGCTGCCAGACCTGCTGAGCTTTTCCAGCAACTTTGTTTTCGTTCGTGATTAGAGTTATCTTTCGTGTCCTGACCAGTACTAAAGCCTCAAACACCAATGAAATAGATTATTTCTGCATTATCACAGCTGTTCACATTTTCAGAGAATCATAAGGTCATAGATGTCTATAGCACAGAAAAAGGCCATTCAGTCCAACTAAACCGCACTGGTCAAAAACATTTACCTAACCTAATCCCATTTTCCAGCATTTGTCTCATAGTCTTTAATGTGTTAGCATTGCATTGCACATCTAAGTACTTCTCAAATGTTATGATGCAAAGGGTTTTTGCCTCTCCTAACCTTACAGGCAGAGTTCCAGATTCCCACCACCCTACGGAATGAAAACATTTTATGTCACGTCCCCTCTAAACCTCTTGTTCCTTACCTTAAATCCATGACCCTTTGTTATTAATCCATCCATCAAGGGAAAACAGTTTTTCTCGTCTACCCTGTCTATGCCCCTCATAATTTTATCCATCTCCATAATATCTCCCCTCAGTCTCCCTGCTTCAGTCTATCCAATTTCTCTTCAAACTAAGACTCTCCAGCCCAGGCAATATTTTTGTAAATCTCCTCTGCATCATCTCCAGTCCAATTGCATCCTTCCTATAATGTGGATTCCAGAACTACACACAACACTGTAGCTGTGGCCTAAGCAATATTTTATACAACTCCAGCAGAACTTACTGCTCTTAAACGCAATACTGTGGCTCATAAAGGCGAGTGTCCCATTTGCCTTCTTAACCACTTTATGTCGCTTCCTACTAGTTTAAGAGACTAGCAGACAAGCACAACATGGTTCCTCTGATCCTTGGTGCTCCCCAGGGTCCTACCATCCACCTTGCATTCCCATGCCTCGCTTGGCCTGTCTAAGTGCATCACCTCACACTTATTCAGATTCAATTCCCTCTGCCACTGATCAGGCCATCAGTCAAGCTTGTCTTTATTCTCCTGTAATCTAAGGCTATCCTCCTCATTATTTACCACCCCATCAATTTTCATATCATCCGCAAACAACCTGATCATCCCTCCTATATTTAAGTCTAAGTCATTTACATTTATCACAGACCGCAAGGAATCCAAAACTGATTCCTACAGGACCCACTGGACACAGGCTTCCAGTCACAAAAATATCCCTCAACCATCACCCTCTGCTCCCTGCCATTCAGCCCATTCTGGATTCAATTAGCTAAATTTCCATTTATCTATAATACAATGCTCCCACCTCTCTTACACCCTCACCATTGCACCTGCAACTTTTATACTCAGGAATGTTGAGCTGCCAGTCCTTTCCTTCTTTCAACCATGTGTCGGTGATTGCAACAATATCGTATTCTCACAAAATCAATACAGTAAGTTCATCCACCTTACCAGTCCGGCTCCTTACATTAAAGTGGATACAATATAGCTTTCTGGACTTCCCATACACCTTATCCTGCCCAGGTCTTCTACCACCTACTGGACTGTCCTAGCATTCCCACTTTATCTGATTGGACCTTGCTCCTGACTTTACATCTGCTCTGTGCCCCCGCTGCCAGACAGTTTCAAACCTCCCCAACAGCATGAGAAAACCTCCCAGCAAGGATATTGGACTCATTCCAGTTCAAGCACAGGCCATCCAGCTTATACAAGTACAGTCCCAATGATCCAAACATCTAAAACGTCCCTCCTACACTATCCCTTTAGCAATGCATTCATCTGGCCTATCTTCCAATTCCAATACTCAGTGACGTGTGACACTGGAAGTAACATGTAAATTTGTTTATCTGTCTTAACTTTTCCCTTTCTTCTGTGGGAAAAATTTCATGCATCTGCTAAGTGTATACATACACGTCAGTATGTGGGCATTTGTGAATATAAATTTCCACATGGTTGTAAATCTTTCGTAAGTACAGTGCTCAAATTTCATAACCTCTATCATCATTAAATTTTATTTTGTTTAGTTCTGATATCCTGTGATATCCTACAAGGGGAGGTTAAATATGTGGCAGTCATTGTACTGGGGAGGTGATGCCAAAGTGATAATGTCACTAGACCAGTAACCCAGAACACTGGGCTAATGATCTGGGAACAGGGGTTTGAATCCTTTCATGGCACATTCACATTCAATACAAATCTGCAGGAAATAGCTGGCTTAATGCTGACTGTGAACCATTGTCAATTATCATAAAAATCCATCTGGTTCATTAATGGCAATCTGCCATCCTTCCCTGGTCTGACCTACACGTGACTCCAGATCCACAGCAATGTGGTTGGCTCTTAAGTGCCTGCTGGATGGGCACTAGATGCTGGCATGACCAGTGATGTTCACATCCCATGAAATAAAATAAAAATTAAAAACCACAAGAAGTCAGTCTGTAGGTAGAGCAAGGAAGTTGCTGTTTATTGCAAGGGGAATAGAAAATAAAAGTTGGGAGTTTTGCATATTGGTGAGAGCACATCTGGGGTAGTGTGCATCGTGCTGTCCTCCTTATTTAAGACATGTTGAAGTTGTACAGGATGTTGGTGGGGCCACTTTTAGACCACTATGTACAGTTCTGGTCACCCTGCTATAGGAAGGATATTATTAAGTAGGAGAGGGTTCAGAAAATATTTACCAGGATGTTGCTGAGACTGGAGCATTTGAGTTATAAGGAGAGGCTGGACAAACTGAGCCTTTTTCACTGGAGCTTGGGAGGTTTGGGGGTGACCTTATAGAGGTCTATAAAATCATGAGCGACACAGATAAGGTGAATAACAAGGGTCTTTTCCCTAGGGTGGGTGAGTTCAAAATTAGGGGGCTTATTTCTAATTTGAAAGGAGAAAGATTTAAAAAAAGACATGAGGGGCAACTTTTTCACACAGATTGTGGTTTGTGTGTGGAATGAACTGCCAGAGGAAGTGGTGGATGCAGGGACAGTTACAGTATTTAAAACACATTTGGACAGGTACATGAATAGGAAAAGTTCAAAGGGATATGGGCCACACGCAAGCAATGGGACTAGTTTATTTTGGAAAACTTGGTTGGCATAGACAAGTTGGACCAAACGGTCTGTTTCTGTGTTATATAACTCTGACTCCATGACTCTATAATTGTATTCAAAGTGGTGCAGAAAAAGTTCATTTGACTGAGTTTGGGATTATTGTATTGTCTCATTAGGAAAATGTGGATAGGTCTGGCCTGTATCTATTGGAGTTTGGAAGAATAAGAGGAGATCGTATTGAAACGTTTAAGGTAAGGAGTCTTCCATTTAAGGTGGAGATGAAGATAATATTTTTCTCTCAGAGATTGATTAGTCTGTGGAATTCTCTTCTTTAGACAGCAGTGGAAACAGGGCTTTTGAATATTTTTAGGACTGAATTAGATAGATGCAGGAGTTGTAACAGGTATACAGGTGAATAGGACAGCAGAAAAATGCCAATCCAGGTCATCTTGTGAGCGTGGAGCAGAAAACGGACAGAGACAAGTCAGGGCATGGTTGTACTTGATCACTTTACAAACCCGATAGAAGAGATGGGCTCTCAGAGTTTGCAAAAAAACCCGGCTACAACCCAGGAATCACCAACACAGAAGGAGGGCCCTGAACTTAGAGCTCAGAGAAGAGGAAGATATCATATGACTGAAACCTGACCAGCTCCCTCCCCAGTGCAGGTCATCCCTAGATCTCTGGTATGAGTCTGAGCAATCTCTCTCGAATGTTTTCATAAATCACATTTAAGCAAGTTCTTCTAAGTAGAGTTGGAATAAATGTAGGTGCCTACACTCAATCTTCTGAATTCCAATGAATATAATCCCAATCTACTCAGTCTCTCCTCATAAGCCAACCCCCTCAACTCCGGAATCAACCTAGTGAACCTCCTTTGCACCCCCTCCAGTACAAAATTACATGAACTCCCTCCAGAGGACCCAGGATGCATTGGGAGTCATTGTGGAAGAAATGAACAAATAACTTGATAAGAAGGCCACTGAGGTTGAAAAAATCTGTGGCAATCATTTGCTCAATCAGGTCTCTTCATGAGGCTGAAAAGGAAAATCAAACCCACCAGGAGGGGAAAGACACCCTTGAATGGTGAACTGCTAAATTAGAAGAGCAACTGAAAGAGGAAATAACGAAGGGTGATGTAACTGTGATGTACATGACTCAGTTCAAAAGTCAGTGTGAAAGCACTTACCAAGGAAAAGACCAGGCAGTGAGAGCAAAAGGTGTGGTCGAATCAGGCCACCAGTTAACCCATAAAAACATGGTTCTTAAGGAGATGGTTAAGGACCTAATTCAGATCACTGCTCAGTGGCTGATCACGTAAAATGCCACAGAGAAATAGAAAGTTTAAATCACGGCCATCATTCCAGAGAGGGATGATATGCACATATGGGGATGTTGAGGTGAAGATGTGGAGTAGGGACGTTTGGTGGAAGAATAATCTGAATACAGATGATGGGATGTTTAATCCTGAAGGTGACGATCACCTCCCATCACCTACTGCATTGCCTACTTAACCCCACCTCCATCCCCATCCCCAGGCGGAAGCCATTGCCATGAACCCTATCACCATGGCCCCGGCACTGGTATCAAATAGTCAATTCACATACAATATCTGTAGGTATGAGGGCAGGGTTGACTCCAGGATGCGCAACAATGATGTGGCGGAGCTGACAGCCCCATGCCTACGAGCTCCAACACAACAAACAGTACGGGACAAAGAGCATTAACTCTGCAGGGTCCTGGGTGCCAAAACAAAATGTGGGGGAAGTGAATGGCACAATGTTACAGATTGGGGAGGAGAAGATGTATTTCCCTTCACCTCACCTAGAAAATCTTACAAGCTAATTGGGATGTTGCAAAAACAAGGGTTCCTACAGTCCCACTTCTGAGCAGTAAGCATAGTTGGAGACTCAGATCAGTGATAAACCAAACATTGCATACTTGGAAAAAACTAACAGTCTAGATAAGAGATAGTAGGAACTGCAGATGCTGGAGAATCTGAGATAACAAGGTGTAGAGCTGGATGAAGAAGGGTCTAGGCCCGAAATGTCAGCTTTCCTGCTCCTGTGATGCTGCTTGGCCTGCTGTGTTCATCCAGCTCTACACCTTGTTATCTCAGTCTAGATAAGAGTTTGAATTGCTGCATTCTGAATGTACATTTAAAGCATAATATCCAATTTGAGGAAATGGCTGATTTTATTGAATGTATAGTTAAAAGGCATTTTGCAGACTTTAATAAAAACATTTAGAGCTGATAACAAAGGTGCTGAGGAAAACTTGTGTTTGAATAAGTCTTGTGTCTGCATTACAGTTTGTGTGTGATTTTTATCAGTGCGTCTATGTCTTTAGATTTGTATTAGTTAACCCTGTATGGTCTGGTTCTCAGCTTTGTTAAGTTGTTTGTTTAAAATATGTAGTTGTATATTGAATTTGGTTAAGTGAAGTATAGGTTGTGGTAAAATGGTAGAGGAGTTGTTAAAGTACTTGCTTTGCTTTGACGGGGAGAGTGAGTATCTGGAGATACTTGGGTTTAACTTCAAAGGATATATGTGGCTGTGAAAGATTGATTGTTAAACATAGAACATTTTTTGGTAAATTCTTGAGAATTTATCTTTTTAGATCATGAGCCTCACAGTGTCAGGGACCCGGGTTCGATTCCACCCTTGGGCGACTGTCTGTGTGGAGTTTGCACATTCTCCCTGTGTCTGCGTGCGTTTCCTCCGGGTGCTCCAGTTTCCTCCCACAGCCCAAAGATGTGCAGGTTAGGTGGATTGACCATGCTAAATTGCCCGTAGTGTTTAGGGATGTGTAGATTAGGTGGGTTATAGGGGGATGGGTCTGGGTGGGATGCACTGAGGGTTGGTGTGGGCTTGTTGGGCGAAGGGCCCGATTCCACACTGTAGGGATTCTATGTTTCTATGACGATGTGATATAGGAACAGGAGGTCAAGTTGGCCCCTTAAGCCTACTCTGCCATTCAATAGGATCAAGGCTGATCTGGCATTCCTTATGTCCATTTTCTTGTGTTTACCCCATAAACCTTAATTCTCAACTGATCAAGAATCAATCATCTCAGCCTCTCTTTCAGTTTTAATTACAGTTTCTGTAAGAGAGAAGATTAATGACTGTTGTATTAATCTGTTTCATTTGTTTTCTTTTTGACTGTTCTAATTTAATTTCAGTTTTAAATTAAGAGCGAATGAGAACAAAATTAAATGCCGTAGTGATGGCGTATGGGAAGCTTTCATGAGTGAGTGTATGTCTTATAAATAACTTGTGTGGATTTTTCCTTGGTGTGTGTCAAGGTTTAATGTTATTCCTAAATTGTGATTCAAATAGTGATTGATTTTAAACTCAGATGAGAGTTGTGAACTGAATTAACTGTGTAATTTGAAACAAAGTAAATGGGGGGAAATTCCTTAACATTGGGTGGGGTTGCCGACCACAATCTCTGCTCAAGACAGATATAAAGTAATAATGATCAACATTTTGGAAGTTACTTTGAACACAATTCTCAGAAAGTAATTGGAAAATTTAAAAATCAGTATATAATTTTGAATAGTATAGAATATTGAAATACGTAGTTTGAGTCTGGAATAATCCTAGTTTACTCTTAGTCCAAGGCGTTAAAAAAGAAAGGGAGTGTCAGTGGTTGGAACCAGGGTCATCAACTATGAGATCATTGATTCGAGTTGTTAACCTGGGCCAATCAGGGAGCCCTGGGTGCCCGATATAAACAGGAGATTCCGACAGGCCCCTCAGTCTAGGGACTGGCTCTGAGCTGTCTGGTCAGAGCCTATGCAGTGAGCACATGCCATAAAGAATGGCTTGGTGATAGGATACCGGCCTCTATGCAGTTATTTCAGGGAGTTTGGGATGTGAAGGACATTTTACAGTGCTCTTTGTTTAATGAGACCATATGTTCCTTTGTTCCTTAGCATTCTTTAAGGAGCAGTAGCAATGTCATTATATTTGAAAACTTTTTGTTCTGTTTCTTCAGCTCTGTTTCTTTACACATCTAATTTGCTGATTGAAAAATTCACATGCAGTGAAGATAATGAAATTCAATTTTCTTTTAAATTTCAATATACTTCTGGAACAAGTTAATACATTTGGCTACAAGCCGAAATTGCTGAAGAAACTCAGCAGGTCTGGCAGCCTCTGTGGAGAGAAAACAGAGTCAAAGTTTCTAGTACAGTGACCCTTCTTCAGACAGAAGGCCTTCTGTGTTAACATTTCCAGTATCTGCAACCCTTTGTTTTATTTTAGTACCTGTTTTACTTTGGTTTATCTGTTAAAATAGATGGATCATGAATCGCAGACCACAAGCAAGTCTAGCAGCTTCAAGATTGTTTATCACAATATAATTATAGTTGGGACCTAAAGGCTTTGCTTTTTGTATGAAAAGTTAACTCATTCAGACTTATCTGATACCTTTTGAATTAATTTTTTTGTGATTAGTTAAACTTAACCTCCATACCAAATGTTGGCACTTCTGATTCTGATAATTTGACTTTTAAAATGACCATGCCTGGATGTAACTCATATAAAAGAGTTCTCAAAGTGTAAGGGGATAAACAAATTTTAAATTATTGACAAGTAAAGGATAATGCAAAGATAGTCTGTATGAGATTTTATCATATCATACTTAAATTTGGGATAGTTCCTATAAAAGTAATATTCATTTTGTTTGTTAGCTGTAAGTTGGCAAATGGGACTAGATTAATTTAGGATATCTGGTCGGCAAGGATGATCTGGACGGAAGGGTCTGTTTCCATGCTGTACATCACTATGACTCTATTTCTACTTTCCTGTGTTTACCCTGCTATGTGAGGTAATGTAAATGTGAAGATGTAAAATCTGTTGGTTTAATTCCATGGATTTAAATGCCAATAGATTAGAAATTAATTAAAGGATAATGGCTGTTATGTGTTCATGAGTTAGGTGATCTGTAAGTGGGGAGATAAATCTGGGGAGTGTCAATGAAGTTGCCACAGATGATAGGATTTTTCCATTGTTTTGTTATCTGGGATTATGGTTATGAAGTCAAAACCTTAGAAGACCAGAAAATGGGGATAAATAGAGACCTGTATGTTAGCCTATGGGTCAGGGATGTCTGCTATGAACACTGTAGACCTGGAAAGAATAAGGCTTTGATAGGGTAGGTGAAGCACATTCTGCCCTAAACAGTAACCAGGAATAGCTCTCAGGCAGGGCAAGAAGGAGCAGAGACAGACATCGACACTGTAAGGGTGCTATAGAGTCATGCCAACACTATAAACCAACTGGTCATAGGTCAAAAGAACATGAGCAACCAAGAGTGGGAAAAAACTCTGAAATACTTATGGCAACTGGAAATTGCCACAATTGAGGTAAATGCTGGACGTGTTCCATCCTTGATAAGTAACAAATAACTCAATAATCTGACCATGTGATCACAAAATTCCAATGTAAAATTCCAGTGTGATATTAGAAACTGGACGAATGTCCGATTTAACAAAGAATGCTCCGATCATGGTATTACAGATGCTAATAGAGTCACCCAGTGTCCTAGGAATGAAGATATTCTTGGTAGATAATATTGGGGTTATTAAAGGGAGGATATTCATACAACAGAGGAACAACCAGCCCTATACAGTGGCCCCGTGGTTTTATCACTGAACTGTTAACCCAGAAACTCAGGTATTGTCCTGGGGACCTGGGTTTGAATCCTGCCAATGCCAGATGGTGGAAATTGAATTCAATAAATATCTGGAATTAAGAGTCTAATAATGGCCATGAATCCATTGCTGATTGGCAAAAAAAAACCCCATCTGGTTCACTAAGGTCCTTTAGGGAAGGAAACTGCCATCCTTATCTGGTCTGGCCTGCATGTGACTCCACACCCACAGCAATGTAGTTGACTCATAACTGCCGTCTGGGCAATTAGGGATTGGCAATATATGCTGGCCTAGCCAGCGACACCCTCATCCCATGAATGAATGAAGAAAAAAAATGACATCAGTCATAAGATTTGGAACCACCCTCACTAAATGTAGACAGACCAACTGAGTAATTGTGTGCCCTTGTCCTCTCAAACTGAAAGCAATTTGTGGGTTAAAAACCAATGTAATGTCCATAAACTGTACATTAGAAATAAGTTAGGAGGAACAAGACCTAGTTAAACTGACCTCATTCCATTAAGGAAAGTTAACTTGTCCAATCGACTAGCCATTTTTTTCCCCCCAAAGTAGTTACCTGTATAGGCACAATGAAACTAATAGACATATACGAGAGATCAAAAATCATTACTAATGCCACCAGGAGAAAATTGAGCAATTACAAGGAGAATTATCTAACTGCTCCAAACAATTGAGGAAATTGGAGAGGAAACTAGAAAGAGCACACAAAACCTATGTCCTGGCAGAGCAGGAAATGGCAATGATTTTGAAGAGATGCAGAAAATGAAAGAAGCAACTTGGTGGGATGACATGTGGGATTGCAGCACTAATGTAGAAATACTCTTCCTCTCTTACATTGTTGTAGCTATTGTTCTTGTAATTACATCAAGTTTTTGTTATGATCATGTTTAAAATATGGAAAAGGATTAAAAATGGGCAATTTAAATTTAATGTAGCTATGATGTAGAGAGAGGTGATGAATAAATTAAACATTCAGTTTGATGTGCCATGATAATTAATTGTGCATTTGTAAACTACTGTACAATGAATTGTACCTTGGTCAGGCTGTACTCTGGGAGATGGGGATGCCTAAACTTGGTGATTCCATATGTTTACAATGGGGTCATGGGGAGCACTGTAACAGGTGGAGAGGTAAACATAGCTGCAAAGTGCCAATTAAGGACACCTTGTGAGCTTGGAGCAGAAACCTGACAAAGACAAGCTGGGGCAGTTGATCACTTTCCAGACTCTGTACAAAAGAATGGCTCTCGGAGTATGCATAAAAAAACTAAAGCCTGAGTAACGCTATTGCAGAAGCAGGGTTCTGAGCTTGGAGCTCAGAGAAGAGCAAGATAACCATATTAAGCGACTGAAGCCTGGCCAGCTCCCTCACCAATGCAGATAATACCCAGATCTCTGTAATGAGTCTGAATAATCTCTGTACTACTACATTCTCATAAATCACAATTAAGCTAGTTCTTCTGAATAAACTAGAAGCGCATTAAGTTTAGGTGTCTTTATTGTATCTACCTAAACTGATCCAGCAGAGGATTGGTCAACAGAGTCAAATGATATATGGAGTAAACAGGAAAATAGAAGCCACAATCAAACAGTCATGATGTTATCATATAGCAGAGCGGGTTTGAGGGGTTAAATGACCTGCTTCTCCTCCTAATTCAGAGGGAAGTACCATTTTTCACAGTAACTTCAGTAACGGGACTTCTGGCCTTCATCACACAATCTGGAACATAAGCGGCTCATACAAACTGACATCTCCATTCACCCAATAAATGCTATCTGCTCATGATGGTATTTCCAGCTACAGCACAGAATTCATTTTACAGAAAATCGAAAAAAAATTTAACAGCTCAACAGGCATATTTTACAATACCCAGGAAGTGATGCAGTGGAACTAATTGTCAAGCGATATCTACTTTTCCCACAGTGATAATAAACTTGAACTCCACACAGTAAAACAGTTCGTACTTTTGGTACGTAAACCACAGCAGATAGATGCTCTAAATATAACACACTAGTTTTGTCATTAGCGACATATGTCAGCGTGCCAGCTTTGCTTTTGGTAATTTTTAGAAGGTAACATTTTCCCAGTTTTCACTTTTGTCAATATTTTCCTGTCTCCAAAAGGTATGACTCATCGTTACATTGACAAAGCAAAAGTTAATCTTGACATCTGCCCAGAAAATGAACATTTGCACGCAATTTTGTGTTGAAGCTGATTATGTAAGAAGATGAGTCTTTTATATAAAGTCAAAGATAAAGAAAACAAACTCTCTGAGGTAGACAATTCCAATGATTCACAATCTCTTAATGAAGAAATTGTTTAATCTTCTGGTTTAAGCCAGTACCACTGCTTGTACATTGTGAAACCAGTCTGGAGCATCTTGGCTGTGGTTTTCTGTGCATGCTTTTTCCTTGAGCCTGCTTGTTCCATGTCTCTTCAGTATGGCTTATGCATTGTAATCTTCCATTATTGTACATCCATCTGTTGTCGACTTTCAAATACAATTTATTAGTATAGTGTCTAAGACCTCTCTTCACAGGCTCATTCTAGACCGGTCTCTTCACTCTTGATGATGACAGAGTTGCATCATCGTAATTTACATGAATCTCATTATATTACCTTTCCCCCTCAAAATCTATCTCTACTTGGTCTACATTACTTCAGTTTATTTTTATGGCTGTCCCACAGCCGGTGATAATCATACTGTTGTCACTTTAGCTTGAGTAAGACTAATGCGTTTCTATTTGTTCTGTATGTTCTTTTAGGTGCACTGGCTATGTGACATAGGGATATACCCAATTTTTCGTGATGTTGGGATTTGCAGTTAGGATCCAGCCAAAGTGTGATTAGGAGTGGAGTAACTGTGTTAGATGGTGAGAATGAAGCGCAGTACCAGTCTACTGTGGTTTTGGAGCCAGGCGTAATGTTCCTGCCTATTCAAAATCCACGAATACAGATCTTTTTGGTTTTTGGTTAAGTGGTGTTTCAATGGCATCCTTAAGATCAATTACTTAGCAGCATCCCTGGAAATACTCCCAAAGTTAAATCTTGTGTCACAAATGACAATTAATGCTAACAAACTTGCCTTTCTGGATTAGACTTAAAAGCAAATACAAATATCTCAGCAAGGGCCCAACAATCACTTCCCTAGCTTCCCACAAAGTTCCAGAGTACACCTAATCAGGTCCTGGGAATTTATCTACCTTTATGCATTTTAAAACGCTCGGCACCTCCTCCTCTGTGATATGGGGCTTTATAAAATTATGAGCGGCATGGATAAGGTTGAATAGCCAAGGTCTTTTTCCTGGGGTGGAGGAGTCCCAAACTAGAGGGAATAGGTTTAAAGTGAGAGGGGAAAGAGTTAAAAGGGACCTGAGGGGTAATTTTTCACGCAGAGGGTGGTGCGTGTATGGAGATGTTAAAGAGTGCTACTTAAACACCAGAGGAGGCAATGGCATTAAGGCATTTATGATGAACTAGTAACCCAGAGACCCAGATAAATGGTTCCGGGCTTGACTCCTACCATGGTGGATGGAAGTTGAATTCAATAATAATCTGAAATTGAATGTCCAGTGATGACCATACAACTGTTGTTAATTGTTGTTGAAAATGCATCTGATTTACTACTGTCCTAGAAACTAGAAACAATAATGTCATACTCAGCCCTGTTGATCCTGCAAAGTCCTTCACTTTTGCTAGTTCCAAAATTGAGAGCTGTCTCACAGACTAGTCAAGTAACAGGCTGATATAGTCATACTCATGCCTTACATGTGCAATGTGACAGCCAGTACCATCACATCCCTGGGCATGTCCTGTCCCACAGGCAGGACTGACCCAGCAGAGGTGGTAACACAGTGGAATATAGTGGGAAGGTGTTGCGCTGAGAGACATTAACATTGATTCTGGACACCATGAAGTCTCATGCCATCAAATCAAAATGTAGACCTCCTGCTGATGACCACGTTCCACCTCCCAGTCTCCTCAGCTGATGAATCAGTACTCCTCCCTCTTGAAAACTATTTGAAGGAAGCAGTGAGTGTGGCAAGGTTGCAAAAGGTACTCTGGGTGGGAGACTTCAATGTCCATCACCAAGAGTGGCTCGGTAGCACCGCTGCTGATCAATCTGGCTGAGTGCTAAAGGAGATTGCTGCTAGACTGGGATTGCAGGAAGCGGTGAGGGAACATGTTTGAATTGAAAACTTTGCAGGGCCACGTGGAGAGAGCAGAGGTGTAGCACTAGCTAATAGTTCTTTCAGAGAGTTAACCCAGGAATGAAAGGCTAAATGGCCTCCTCCAACAATCTGACCCTAGCACAGCCAGAAATAAATATAACTCAAAATGCAATTTTAGCAATTCAAGTATATCAGTTTTGAAGACTGTTGTAAATGCATCTTCAGTAAAGCTAAACATATCACCCTCAAGAATGTGGCACCTCTGTGTGCATTCATAGCTGAGAGCATCTCAGTTTTGAAACTGACTTTGCACTGGTCAAATGCCTTGGCCAATATGATGGCTGTGTTACATGCTTTGTTACGGTTATTTTCAATAAGAAATGTTTGGGAAACTTTAAATGATCAATTGTTTAGGAAAGATCATCTCATAAAGAGATTGAGGAAAGTGTCTCCATTGTAAAAGATATGACTTATTTCCAGGAATAACAGAATGAGAAGTGACTCCTCCTCCCAGCTCTTGGTCTGTGAAATTTAAGTCACAGCATTTTCGTTATGGACCTAAATAGACTTTGAATGCAATAAAGATTTCTTACGTCTGGAACCCATTCAGGAACTGAGCTCTAGAAACCCACCATCCCCTAAATAAAATATAAAAATCTCCTCCATTTCCCCTTAATCCTTTTATCAAATGCATGACATCCACACTCCCTGATAGCTGACCTCACTGCTAAAGGAAATGGGTTCTACCTACCCACACTATTGTGGAAACTCAAACTTTATGCACTGCAATTAAATGTCCCTTCAGCCAGCTCTGCTCCAAAGCAAACACCAGAGCCTATCCAATCTTTCCTTGTAGTTAAAATGTCCTGTCCTTGCAATATCCTGTAAATGCCTTGTATACCCTCTTGAGCAGTGATCACAATTTCCTGCAGTGTGTTGACAGGAGTGTCACAGTGCCCTAGCTATTGTACTATAAGAAACATGGCACCTGACTTGCAGATAAGCAAGAACATAATGTATAAATTGTAAAACTGTTTTCACAATGGTGGTTAAAGGATAAATATTAACTAGGTCATCAAAGATAACTCCCTTGCTTTTCTTTGAACTACTGCAATAGATCTTTTACAGGAACCCTAGATGTCAGGACAGAATCTTGATTTAACATCTCATCCAAAACAGAACCATTCTACAACACAACCATTCTACAGTACAGCCCTGGAGAGTCAACCTAGATTGTGTTTCAGCCCCTCGGTGCTTCAGAGGCAAGATAGACACCAACTAAGCCACGACTGACACCAGGAAAGTTTGGGTCAGAAAGAGACCTCTTTGGAAAGCTCCAGGGAGTCTGGTTAAGTTTAGTTTGCAGGTTGTGCATGGCTGCTTGAGTTTCATCCGAGATTAGTTGAATTAACTCAGGAAGTAAAAACTCACATCAGAACATAAGAACTAGGAACAGGAGTAGGCAATTCAGCCCTTCAAGCCTGTTCCACCATTCAATGCAACCATGGCTGATCTCAGCTCAGTCACCACTCCATTTCCATGCCCATTCCCCATAACAGTTTGATCCATTGCTAACTTAAAATTAATTTCCTCCTTAAATTTACTCAATGTGCCAGCGTCCATCATACTCTAGGGTACTGAATTCCATAGATTCATGACTTTTTCCGAGAAGTAATTTCTCCTCATCCGTGTTTTAAATATGCCACACCCATCCTAAAACTATGACTTCTCATTTTAGAGGACGCATTCTATGTCTACTCTGTAAATCCTCTTAGCATCATATATACCTCAATTGGACAACTCCTTATTCTTGCAAACTCCAGAGACTACAGGCTTAAACTGCTAAATCTCTCTTCATAAGACAAAACCCTCATCTCTGGAAGTAATCTAGTGAACTTTCATCCTCTAATGCTTGAAGGTGGGTTTTTTTCAAAAATTCTATTCCAGCAACGTGGCATTAACCAGTAGACTGACTTTATGTCTATGGGCATTGAATCTGGCAGTCACTGTTGCATCGAAACTAAAATAAATGATCCAAGTCATTTGCATCCATATGTTGAACCATGCAATGTACCATGTGAAAATATGTCTGCTCGCCTCTTCCCCTTCAGAGCTGCATGAAACTATCAAGGATGTGAGAGAGACATTATCCACGTTCTGTACAGTGCCCTTACCGTGTGGCGTTCTCCAAAGCCCTAGAGAAGGCAGAGTAGTCAGCCAGAGAGTGTTGTAGCAAGTAAAACCAAGTTGCTGCATTCTTGATGAGCGAGTTTGAGTTTTCTCCTCCCAGTGCATTCTGAAGAGCTTCATAGAAAGCTGTTTTACTCATGGAATTCCTGGAAGATTCTTCAAGTTTCTGGATAATACAAACCACAACAACCCCTAAAAATGTGAGTACGATTGATCAATCTTGTGAAAGTACATTCCAACATTTGAAAAGAGTTAGAGTTTAGCGCTCATCGCACTGGGGGGGGGTGTCATACATCCCCAAGCTGCTCAAATGCAAACATCCCATGTCCCACAAAAGAATAACGAAAAATTTGGAACTGGCAGATTTGTTCCTCACTTTGATTCAACTGATCTCTGTGCTTTACAGCACTATGTGTGATGGAAGAGATTCCTCCCCTGTGACGAAGACACTTCGGATTGCTTTTATCTCTATGTTATGAGACGACTAAATTGTTTCATTCTGGAAAATATATTATGGTCTGTAGGAGATGAATTCTTCTTCAGGGTTCAGAGTCTCTACGCTCATAAAAATTCAGACCCAGAAGAAATTGAGAATAATGGCGGCTCTCCCAGATATCATGACCAGATATCACACTCATATCCAGCTTCAAGTATATAGAAAATCCTGTGTGGGGTACCTTCATGAGGAGTCATGGGCTGTGGTGAAGAGAAAGCAAACTGAAGTAGGTGAAACATTGATAACGCAGTGTGTAGCTGGAGGAACACAGCAAGCCAGGCAGCATCAGAGGAGCAGGAAAGTTGACTTTTCGGGTCGGGACCCTTCTTCAGAAATTTCCTGCTCCTCTGATGCTGCCTGGCCTGCTGTGTCCCTCCAGCTCCACACTGTGATATCTCTGACTCCAGCATTGGCAGTTCTTACCATGTCTAGGTGAAACATTGACTGCCTCAGTCTCCTTCAGCCATGCAAATGTGGAGGAAAGATATTAACTGATTGCAGAGGAGGTAAAATGCCCACTAGCTCTAAAACTAAAAGCTGCATCTGAACATTATTTAATTGAAAAGGGGAAATGAAGAAATGTGCATCTGCATGGTGCCTTTCATGATCAATCTTAAGGTTTCCCCCAAACATCCCCCCTCCCCCACAGATAGGATTGGGGCATTACTGGTTGCATATTCTAATGTGCCAATCCTATCTGTGGGCATTTCCACAGGAAGGATACTTTGAATCAGAGGAGGTCAGCTCCATTGTTGGCAACAGTCAGGCATGTAATATAAATATTTTCTTTTGAACCTTGAGCTAAAGGTAAAATAAACTTATGAGAAACTCAACATTCCTGGCAACAGAATTAAACCTTCTTTCACTTCACTTTTGAGCTTCTGTGATACAAAGCTGCAGCAGCTTTCCAATGGGTGCCCGAGCTGTTGGCAGTGTACTGTACAGGAAGATTAAACAGTGCAATGGACAGGACAGTGAGGTACAAACAACTCAAGGTCAAACAAATAACTAAACCAGGAAGTTGTCATCTCTACAATGCATGTACACAAAAAGGGTGACACTTCCTAGAAGGATCTGTTTGAGCGAAACCCTCTGAACTTTCTATGAGAGACTGCACACCACTTTTTGAATGAGTAATTGTTAACTTACAGGCTTATGCGACAATATTAAAAAATTAAAGAACTGATACTGCTTTCTCTGACTCACAGCCAGTAACCTGTCAGCATTGATGTTAAGAATAGACTGCTGATGGGCTCCGGGATAATTTTGACGTTTTGAGCTGACTGACTTTTGGTTAATTAAAACTCATAGGTTAGAGACCAAAACAAGTACATCAATATAATTACTCAGTCATCTGTTAGGATAGCCATGTTATTAAAATGCTAACACTAAACTAATAATTCGTACATTGACTCTAACATAAACACAAAAATGCTGAAAATACTGAGCAACTCAAGAAGGATCTGTGAAGAAAAACAGAGCCAATATTTCAATTTTTGTTTTGGGTCTAGGTTCCAGCAGTATTTTGCTTTCACACAAATTCAAAAATCTGCACTAAGTAAAGATAACACTTAAATATTTTTTCACTCTCTCCACTGACTTTATTTACTTTTTATGACAAAAGAGTGCAGTAACTTTTATGTTCTTCTTAGAAGGGACCATTATATCAGATGCTTATTGTTGATGTAAGGGAACACTGTCTGCCTTTTGCTACTTACAGTGTGCTCCTCCTTACACTATTGTCACAGCCAAATCTGAAGTCCCTGAGCTTCTCCTCATAATTTAGAACTGCAGCCTATGAAATGGTTGCCATTTATGCTTTGAACCTGTGTGAACAAAGACATTTTGTCTCAACTTTCTGAATTGGGAGAAAATTTCATGGCAGCTCCCCTCGAGTTCCTGAATGTGTATGGCATCATGTTTTACTAGTTTCTATTAGCCAACTGGCTAGCAGAGTGAAAGGGAAACTCAGGAGTTAAAATAGCCTCAAACTGAAATTGTTGCGGGGAGGCTTTGATACCTGCCATGTCCCCAGCCCAAATGGACCCTGCTGCCAGTAAAAATTTGAAAGCAAGGAATTGTAAAATCAAGCCATATAAATGATGTACAATATGCACTTCAGAGATGTGAATTAGGATCAATGAATAAGCAATTCAGATGCCAGAACCTGCTGTGCCATTGAATAAGGTCGTGGTTAATTTGATTGTAGCCTCAAGTCCATTACCTTGTCCGCCGCTCCCTATAAGCGTTGACTCAAGAGTCTGTCTTGCTCATTCTTTAAAGTATTCAATGACCCTGTCTTCCCTAACCTTCGGGAAGAGAATTCAACAGACCAGTGATGCTGTGAGGCAAACGAAGAATCTCTCTATCTCTGTCTTAATTGGAAGTCCTTTCAGTTTTAAATTGTATCCCCTAGTTCTTCTCTCTCCTGCATGGGAAAATATCTTCTCAGCATTCACTATCTCCAGTCCCTTCAAAATCTTACATGTATCCATTAGAGAATTATAAAATCATCACTCATTTTCTAAACTGCAATGGATTTAAGCCCAGTCAGTCCAATCTTTTTTTCATATGATAGCACCCTCACTCAGAAATCAATTGAGTGAATTAATAATTACATCGTTTCCTAAATAAGGAAACCAAACTGTATACAGTAGTTTTGATTTTGGTCTCACCATCACCCTTTGCAACTGTAGCAAAATAGTCTTAATTTCATCATAAAAACAGAAACGATGGAGAAACTCAGCAGATCCCCAAGAACGCACCATGGATCAGTAGTTAACGCTGCTGCCTCACAGCGCCAGGGACCCGGGTTTGATTCCAGCTTTGGATATCTATCTGTGTGGAGTTTGCACATTCTCCCAGTGTCTAGGGAGTTTGCCGGGTGGTCTGGTTTTCTCCCATAGTCAAATATGAGCAGCTTAGGTG
Organism: Rhincodon typus; assembly: GCF_021869965.1. Lineage (NCBI taxonomy): Eukaryota > Metazoa > Chordata > Chondrichthyes > Orectolobiformes > Rhincodontidae > Rhincodon > Rhincodon typus. Next base: position 95,562,148 of record NC_063335.1, on the reverse strand, counting down.
ATTTGGCCATGCTAAATTGCCCCGTAGTGTCCATAGATAGATTAGCAATGGGAAATGTGGGGTGCCAGGAATAGGTTGGGTGGGTGTGTGCTATTCAAAGAACCAGTTGAGACCCTTTATCTGCAGTATAGAGACTCTATGAAAAGCTAATAAAACTGGTGAATGAGAGATTCTGGTCCGATCTGTCTCATATACTTCAAAATGGAGGCACAGTAGGAACAGTAGCATTTATTTCCAAGAAATACATTTTTTGTTTTACTGGGCTTCTCTCTGGGCTAGTAGCACAAGTGGAGAGACAAACAAAGCTAATGTTTAGAATCCAACATGACTCTTCTTCAGTACAGAATTTTCCCCACTTTTATGTCCATTCACCTTGCAATAAAAAACAACAGTACATTTGCCTGACTAGTCACCTGCTCTACCTGCATACTAACTTTTTGTGATTCATGCGCAAGAGCACCCAGACCCTTCTGTACCACAGAGTCTTGCAACTTTTTCCTGCAAAAATGGACAGGTTCACATTTTTCCATGTTATATGCCATCTGCTAATTTTGCCAACTCACTAAATCTACCTATATCCTTACATAGACACTTTGTGTCCTCCTCAAAATGTACTTTTCTATCAGTATTTGAGTCTGCATCAAATTTAGCAAATGTACAGTCAGTCCCTTCATCCAAGTCACTTATAAATGTTGTACAGTCCTGAGACCTTAGCACTGATCCCTATGGCATTCAACTTATCACATCCTATCAACTGGAAAATGATCTATTTAACAGCCTGGTGTGAGGATTCCTGCTTTCAGACTCCCCTTCCTTGAATAGGAATTGTTATTTTCCACTCTGATGGCTCATTTTCACAATGTAAACATCACAACTAAAACATTCTACTGTCAATGTAGCCATTTTGTTTCAACAAAAGGATGAAGTCCATCAGCTTCCTGGGAACTTGCAAACTTTTAATGCCAATATTTTTTCAGTGCCATTTCCTTGGTGAATGTAATTATTTTAAGTTGCCCCCTCCACGCACCTTTTGTATTTCTGGGATGTTATTTGTATCTCCTACAGTGAAGACAGAATCAAAGCACTGATTTTCACCAGCATCAACTTTAGTGAGTGTCACAGAGGGTTTCTCTCCGTGAGCCCACTGAGTTTTCTCATCCTATTGGAAGATTGGCTCTCTTTCAGCTATACCATTTTATTCTTAAGTTATTCAAAACGGTGCAGATTGTGGCGACAGTTGAAGCTTTTCACTGTATTTTACTGGACTATTCTCAGTAAAATACAAGTGACAATAAATCATCGGTCATTAATTATGCACCATGCCTAGAACCCTAGAATGTTAACCACTGAGCCACCATGCCTTTATGGCACCTAGCTCATTGTATTCTCCCACTTCTCACTGTCAGAAGTACCTGGCACTGTTGTGAACTCCTGGGATTCGTGGCACTGGTGCCATCTTTCAAGCCCAGCCAGGCACACAGTCGAGCATTGGCAGATCAGACCTGCTCAGTATGGTTCGAGTCAACGACCACAGACATGTTGGGCAAAAGGAAATTGGAGACCCACTTTGGTGATAAGGACATGGAGGTCCTGGTGGATGTGGGGTTGTGAGTTTAGCACTGCTGCCTCACAGCGCCAGGGACCCGGGTTCGATCCCACCCTTGGGCAACTGTCTGTGTGGAGTTTGCACATTCTCCCCGTGTCTGCGTGGGTTTCCTCCGGGTGCTCCATTTTCCTCCCACAGTCCAAAGATGTGCAGGTGAGGTGGATTGGCCATGCTAAATTGCCCATAGTGTTCAGCGATGTGTAGATTAGATGGATTACGGGGGGGATGGGTCTAGGTGGGATGCTCAGAGAATCAGTGTGGACTTGTTCAGCCAAAGGGCCTGTTTCCACACTGTAGGGATTCCATGATTCTTTCCACGATTCCACTAGTAATGAGTTGTTCTTTCATGCTTATACATACAAACTGGCCTCTTACCCTCACTAGTGAGGATTGCATCCTGCTGTTCAATACTTAATTGGGCAATGGAACATACTGCTCCCAATGTCAGAAATCTCCTGACTGTACATGATCTTTCCCAACATTTTTTGCAATGCACATGCATTCAGTAGCTGAGAAAATTCAGCCCAAATTATCTGTTCAACACTTCTGCTATTTCCTCATTTCCCTTTAATTTTTCCTTAGACTCACTCTCTAGAGGACTCATGTTCACTGTAGTCTTCTTGTTTTTAAATTCCTGTGGAAACTCTTACTATCTATTTCCTTTATCAACGTACAAATTTATTAGGGGGCTAGAAGGGTCAATGCAGAAAGATTGATTCTTTTTGCAGGATAATCTAGAATCAGCGGGCATAGTCTCTGAAAAAGGGGTCTCACAGTTGACACAGCTGAAGAGGATTTCTCTCAGAAGGCAGTGAATCTGTGGAATTCTTTATCACAGAGTGTTGCTGAGCTTGGGTCATTAAATATAATAAAGGTTAAGAAAGACAGAATTAAGGATTATGGAGATAAAGCAGAAAAGTACAGTTGAGTATTATCAGATCAGTTATGATTTCACTGAATGGTTACACAGACTCAGTGGGCTGAATACCCTACTTCTGCTCCAATGTTTTATGGTTTATTTTTATATTTCTACATAGCTCTCTCTGATTCTCCAATTTCTCCTTCTTTATAATTTTTTAAAATTCATTCTTTGCTGACTTACCACTGAGTTTTGCAGAATTACACACTTGTTCTCTCAATTTTCCAACTAGTTTTGTCTAATCTATACATAGATTTAAATCATCTATGATTATTGCTGCACCTGTCTTACAATGGTGCATACCACATCCTATAGCATCAATACTTCGAAGAAGCCTAAATGTTACTTTCACATATACATATTGTAGTGTGCCAGTGGACATGACTGATTCACTTCCCTTTATTTGTCTATGAATGGGAATAAACTTAGGTTTCATCATTAAGTCGTTCAGAGAATGTGGCATATTGTGGTCATATGAGATTTCACTTAAGGGAACTAGACTCAAATATAACCAAGGCTAATTAAGAACCTACAGCGGCAACAATTCTAAGTAAAAACAGTTTGGTCAGCATTAATGCAAGGAAAAGTGTCACAAGTCCATGAAATAAAATCACTGATATTTCAGTGAAACCAAATTGGCACTTACACTCAGAAAACTTACCAATATATGTACCATCGAACATATGAAGCAGAAGTAGGTCATTCAACCTCTGAAACCTGCTTTGCTACTTGATAAGATTATGGGTTTTACTGTGGCATCAAGTTGGATTTCTTGTGTACCTGCGTTATCTTTAACACCCATGTTATGGCGACAGAGCATGAGGAATTACTCAATAACTGAGAATTTGCACAGGTTTGGAAAACGACAGAAAGTGCTGAAGGAACTCAACAGGGCTAGTAGCATCATCAGATAGACTGCAGAGGTTCAAGAATGCAGTCCAGCCTCAGTACAATCTTTTCAAGGACCATTTACAGAGTGGCAATAAATGCTGCCCTCATCAGCAGAGTCACCGAGCAGAGGCTGATAGCCAAGTCCGGTACCCATGAGGACCGTCTCAACTGGGATCTTGGGTTCAGGTCGCACTCCAGGTGACTCCACCACACATACATACACACACACACACACACACACGCACAGTCAAACACAACACACACACACAAAAACACACACATGCATGCACGCACACACAGTCTCTCTCACACACACGCACACACACACATACACACACACAGAGTCACACATACATGTGAAACTATGGAGTGAATTTGTATTTGCAGATACATTTTATTTTGTTCAAAAAACACACAATTTATAGACAGTCAGTCAATATATGAATTTTATAAATTCCTACTTTAGCAATAAAGCCAGTCTGACTGCAAACCAAAACACAAACAGATTCTACCTCTACACCTGCATTCCCCATGCAGATGGCCTTAAGGCCCTCCGCTTCTTCCTGTCCCGCAGGCCCGACCAGTCCCCCTCCACTGATACCCTCATCCGCTTAGCCGAACTCGTCCTCACACTCAACAACTTCTCTTCCAATTCCTCCCACTTCCTACAGACAAAGGGAATGGCCATGGGTACCCGCATGGGCCCAAGCTACGCCTGCCTCTTTGTAGGTGACGTGGAACAATCCCTCTTCCGTACCTACACCGGCCCTAAACCCCACCTCTTCCTCCGTTACATTGATGACTGTATCGGCGCCGCCTCGTGCTCCCACGAGGAGCTCGAACAGTTCATACACTTCACTAACACCTTCCACCCCAACCTTAAGTTTACCTGGACCATCTCTAACACCTCTCTCCCCTTCCTGGACCTCTCTGTCTCCATATCGGGCAACCACCTAGAAACCGATATTCATTTCAAGCCCACCGACTCCCACAGCTACCTAGAATACTCCTCCTCCCACCCACCTTCCTGCAAAAATGCTATCCCCTATTCCCAATTCCTTCGCCTCCGCCGCATCTGCTCCCAGGATGAGGCATTCCACTCCCGTACATCTCAGTTGTCCTCGTTTTTCAAGGACCGTAACTTCCCCTCCTCGGTGGTCGAGAACGCCCTCAACCGTGTCTCCCACATCTCCCGCACCTCATCCCTCACACCCCGTCCACGCAATAAAAACCAAAAAAGAATCCCCCTCGTCCTCACGTACCACCCCACCAACCTCCGGATCCAACGCATCATCCTCCGACACTTCCGCCATCTGCAATCCGACCCCACCACCAAAGACATCTTTCCCTCCCCACCCTTATCTGCTTTCCGGAGGGACAACTCTCTCCGTGACTCCCTTGTCCGCTCCACACTCCCCTCCAGCTCCACCACACCCGGCACTTTTCCCTGCAACCGCAGGAAGTGCTACACCTGCCCCCATACCTCCTCCCTCACCCCCATCCCAGGCCCCAAGAAGACTTTCCACATCAAGCAGATGTTCACCTGCACATCTGCCAATGTGGTATACTGCATCCGCTGTACCCGGTGTGGCTTCCTCTACATCGGGGAAACCAAGCGGAGACTCGGGGACCGCTTTGCAGAACACTTACGCTCGGTTCGCAACAAACAACTGCACCTCCCAGTCGCGAACCATTTCAACTCCCCCTCCCATTCCTCAGACGACATGTCCATCCTGGGCCTCCTGCAGTGCCACAACGATGCCACCCGAAGGTTGCAGGAACAGCAACTCATATTCCGCTTGGGAACCCTGCAGCCCAATGGTATCAATGTGGATTTCACAAGTTTCAAAATCTCCCCTCCCCCTACCGCATCCCAAAACCAGTCCAGATCGTCCCTGCCTCCCTAACCTGTTCTTCCTCCCACCTATCCCCTCCTCCCACCTCAAGCCGCACCTCCATCTCCTACCGACCAACCTCATCCCGCCCCCTTGACCTGTCCGTCCTCCCTGGACTGACCTATCCCCTTCCTAACTCCCCACCTACACTCACCTTTACTGGCCCCATCCCCGTCTCTTCGACCTGTTTGTTTCCTCTCCACCTATCCTCTCCTCTATCCATCTTCTATCCGCCTCCCACTGTCTCCCTATTTATTTCAGAACCCCCTTCCCCTCCCCCTTTTCTGATGAAGGGTCTCGGCCCGAAACGTCAGCCTCTCTGCTCCTATGATGCTGCTTGGCCTGCTGTGTTCATCCAGCCCTGCACCTTGTTGTCTCAGATTCTCCAGCATCTGCAGTTCCTACTATCCTCTAAACAAGGCCTCACATCTAACATGCATTGTCTGACCTAAAATGTCACCTCTCCTTTTACTGATAAAACCTTTAGCTTTTCAGGGCAGAGACTTGAAAAGAATTTGGGGATTTACACAGACATATTAATCAATTAAAACCTTCTAACTTACTAAAGGTTTAACAGCATTTTAGGTTTGTTTAGTACATCCTTATCAGTGGTGTGACCTTTTGATCTTTTACTTATAAATTCTGTGTCTGATACTATCTCTCTCACTAACACCTGAAGAAGGAGTAAGACTCCAAAAGCTTTGTTTTCAAATAAACCTGTTGGACTATAACCTGATGTCGTGTGATTTCTGACCTTGTCCACTCCAGTCCAACACCAGCATCTCTATATCATAGCTAACCAGCAACGACCACATCCCAAGAATGAATGAAAAGAATCAATGGGACTGTCACAGCTCCAAAGAAGAGAGGCATTAACTTCTCTCTCTACAGATGGAGACAGAAAGAGATTTTACAGCTCAAAAAGAGGCCTTTGCCCCATCACTCACACACCCCGTCATCAAATATACATCCATTCTAATTCTGTTTTTCAGCACTTGGCCGTAGCCATATATACCACTGCATTTCAAGTGTACATCTAAATAGTACTTCAGTGTCTTGAGGATTCACGCACCACCACATTTTCAGGCAGTGTGCTCCAGAGACTCATCCCTCTGGGTGAAAACCTTTCCTCTCAAATTTCCTGTAAATCTCTTGCCCCTTACCTTAAAGCTGTGCCTCCTGATTACTGACTACTAAAAGGAAATGTTTCTCCCTATCTACGTTATGCTGCTCTGAATTTTGCACAGCTCAGTCAGATGCCCCCTCAGTTCTCTCTGCTCTAATGAAAACAATCCTAGCCTATCTAATCTCTCTTCATACCTAAATTGCTCCAGTCAATTCTTGTGAATCTCTTCTGCAATCTCCCTAGTGCAATGGTGAAGAACTATGTACAGTACTCCAGCTGTGGCCAAACAATGTTATATACAGTTCCATCATAACCTCCTTGCTGTTGTATTCAACGCCTTGACTAATAAAGGCAAGTATTCTATATGCCTTCTTAACATGCTATCCACCTGTCCTGCACCCTTTGAGGATCTATTGACAAACACAACGAGCACACTTTGTCCTTTGTACTTTTAGGGTCCTGCCATCAATGCTTACTCCTTTACCCTTTTAGTTAATAATTTATCCATAATTAATAAATTAACAGCCCCTACAATCTCCTCTCTTGTGTCCTCAAGCTGCCTAGGATATATCTTAAATGGGCTTGGGGACTTATCCATTTTCAAGTCTGCTAAAACTGCTAATACCTTCTCTTTCTCAATAATAATTCATTCAAGTATATTACAGTCCCTCTCGCTGATTTCTACATCATCCCCACAGCAGGACCTGAGATGTCTGCCATGTCCAGGATAAATGCATGGAACAGTGCAGGGTAAGTCTGGACTGACAGTGTTTGCTGTGCTGTCAGTGTGTGGTGGGCTGTTCCAGCATCAGTGCCTGATAAAATGAGGTGGGAATTGAATGTGAGAAACGCCATAGGGTGTGGTAGGTAATTGGTGAGATGAGTTTGGTGAAATATGGTGAGAGAACTTGCTGGGTCTCATGGCTAGAATCACCACACAACTCAATGCAACTTGGATTTAGCCAAAAAAAAGTAAGATTCATCCATGGCATCCATTATCCACGTGTCTATGGGACTTTAGAAATTAATTGTTATTTTGAAGACAAGCAAGTTCACATCAATTATTGTAATGATGGTTCTACTCACGTGGACAATGTGAATAAAATCTGAATGAGTTGACAGAACTGCTGGTGAATTAGCCTTCTACTTTTTGGAATCATGTACAACAGGTTTTATAGAAATAATTGGATAGCTTATCAGCCTGGAACTGGAAACTAAAAGTAAAAAGAAACTCAAGTGATTGATGGTTGCAATTGATGGATATCTAGACAGCAATGCAGATTAAAATTAGAGTCTAAAACAGAGCACTTTTTATGAAGGTGAGATGTGAGAAATGAGTGAAATCAGTGAAATTTGCATTGATTGTTCATTTGCTGTCTGTAAAATAATGTATCTGATCTTGTTTCATCAAGTGCTTCTTGGTTTACCTTTTGAAGAACTGGAAGAGCTCTTTCGAGGGAGAAACATTATTAAGTTCAGATATTAAAGAACTCCATTTATTGATCATAAAGTTAGATAAAGGGCAGAATGTGAATAGGCCAAACATGAACTGCTTAGGCTATTTATAGCATTGATATGCACCTGAGAAAATTACCTAAGGCAAGAGTCTAAAGTTGTAACGGTTTCAATGTCCTGAAGTTAGATTGTATTACTAACTTGCAGGGCTCTCGGTTTCTCTGTGGAAGAAATAAGGGTGGATACTTTGCCAAAGAATCTATTGAACAGTCCCTCCCCACAATATTGTGAGGGAACAGTACTAGCTTGGTATTTGTGAAGTTTAAAGTTCAATTTCACAGTAACAAAATCTCTTCTTGCGGATAGCAATAAGTGTGGATGAAACTGAGACATGGGTGTGTCAGCCCATACCATTGAGCTTTTCCTTCACTTTTGGACTATTCAAGGAAGCCAACAGCAGAACAATGGAAAGACCTCTTCTACCAGATCAGCGGTGGTCTTACTGAATGGCAGAACAGGCTACAGGATCTGAAAAGTCTTCTTCTGCTTCCAACTTCTATGCCTGTATTCTGCATTCTGATGTGCCTATCAACCAGAGACAAAATTGAGCAGATTTAGAGTGATTTCACTTCTATGAAGGACCAGGTAGGTTGTTTGGCTGGGACATACCTTGGTATGGAGGGAATGAGGGGTCACAGGGAATTGTTCACCAGAAAAAGTGAGTCTCCACTCAGCAGTCACTGTTGTTGCCTAGGAGTTTGCAAACCTAAATGATCAAACCATGGCAAAATTGAGGGTTGTATACGCACAGTATAGCAGCCCCTGATCTACACCATTCATTTCAAAACCCTCCCCATAATGAGATCAACATTTGGGGCAGAGTAGAAGTCGAAGAGATTTTTTTCTGAATTTCCTATTGGATGTCTTGGTGACTATTTTATATTGATGGCAACTAGTTAGGCTCCTAGACACAAAAGAAACATTCCTTCTGTATCTACTCAGTCAAAACCTTTCATAATCTTACAAATGCCTATGAGGTGCCGCTTAGCCTTCCTTTTCAGTCAAGAAAAGTGCAAGTTTACTAAACCTTCCCTATAAATATATGAAAGCATTTCTGCTATTTTGTATTGAAATCTTCTCGGCTTGCTCACCGGTACCTCTATAGCCTTTTTATAATACGATGACTAGAACTGCATCTAACAGTCTAAGTGCGGTATAACCATGGCTCAATTCAGTTTTGGCATAACATCATGAAGGGTCTCGACCCGAAATGTCAACTTTTCTGCTCCTCTGATGCTGCCTGACCTGCTGTGTTCCTGCAGCTCCACACTGTATTGACTCTGACTTCCAGCATCTGCAGATCTTGCTTTCTCTTTTGGCATAATATCCTTACTTTTCAAATCTATCTTTCGAGAAATGATACCTGGTGCTTTGTTGCCTTTCTTATTGCATTTCTAACCTGTGATGCAATTTTAGTAATTAACGTATTTGCGCTCTGAGATCCCGTTATTCCTCTACCTACGTAGCCGGTCATTTTAGTACAGCGTCCTGCTCGCATGTCCACGTGTCTGTCCTCGGCATGCTGCTGTGTTCCAGCGAATCACGATGCAAACTGGAGAAACACCCTTTCATCTTCAGACTAGGCACTTTACAGCCTTCTGGACTTAATATTGAGTTTGACACCTTTAAATTATGATCCCTTTCTTTTAGCTTCACTTGTTGCATTCTCTGTCACCATGTCCTCTCTCTCCTACACCTACTCCAGTGGAACTGTCTGTTCTTTCCAGTCTGGCAGTTCTGCCATTCTCACAGTCTGATTGTTTAATCTGCATTATCAACACCCTTTCTCACCCAGCATTTCAGCCCCCTACTACTGCATGAATGCTGTCCCCTCCACATTTTGCGTCAGTTCTGATGAAGTTAGCTAGACTCAAAACATTAGCTTGCTCTTTCTCCATGGATGCTACCTGATCTGCTGTGATTTCCAGCATTTTTTGTTTTCAGTTTCTCTACCCAATTTAGGCTTGCACTTTCCAACTAATTATTGACTTCCCTGTTCTTTCTGCCAAGACTGACCTCCTATTCATCCTTTATTACAAGTGTAACTGCATATCAAAAGTGCTTAGTTTGCTGTAAAATGCTTTGGGACATCTGGAGGTTATGAAAGGTGCTATAAAAATGCAAACATTTCATTAAAAAAACATAATCTACATAGATATTGATTAAAGTAAATACATACATTGCATTACAATCCACTCCTATTTTTTAACAACTTGCATAATCCACACCTATTAGGATGCCTATCTCAAAGTAAGATGCAACCTGCCTTCAAAGCTTTACCAGTGCTGCTCCTGTGCCAGTTGAAATAAGACAAGCAAGAAAGAACACACATTCTGTCTTTGTGGTTGAATCTTGCTTTACTGCCTGCAGGACACTTTCTACTTATTCTACCTTTGTACCTGCATGTGGCAACATTATACACTTTTCACTGTACTTCTGTACTTGAGTACACGTGACAATAAAATCTAAACTAAACCTAAAATGTTCCAACAGAAGCATGAGTAAATCTGACCTACCATAGTATATTATGAAACTATAATGGTACAATATCAACATAGCTGTCTATCTGTGATTCACTTTCTTCTTAACTGAATGATAGTGGCGATTATTTAGATGCTTCCTGTTACCCAAAATGTTGCCATTTCCTGCACTAATACAGAACACATCATAATACTTGTTCTTATTTCTGGCAGGAAGGATTTTATCAGCACCTTGCTGAGCAAGCATCTGTAAACTTCAGCTTATAAAGGATCAAAGGCTTTCTTTAATCAGCTACTCTAGTGCCTCTGTGTTGTTAACAATCAATACACATGTTTCTCCATAGGGTCTGAAAGCTAGCAGCTATGAAAACCCAAACTGACAAACAGTAAGTTGTACAATTCAACAACTGAATTTGTTGTTAGGCAACTGACAGAGGGCAACTGCTGTCCTTCCAGTTTTAACAAGAGGATAAAAGTACAAAGTCTATTATCTAAAGCTGATGGTATAGACACATAAAATGGAGAAATGCAATTACATGTCAAATGAATGTTGTACATAGGTATCTAATGTAGCAGTTAGAAGAATTTTAGATGAGCACGTTAGATCATTGTTTACTTATGTCCCATCCCTGAATTCTCTGCACATAGATTCTCTTGTTACCCATTGTTAAAATTAAGCAGAAGGATCCAATTCGCTAAATCTGTTGGCTGGTGATTAAAAGGAAAGTGGCAAAGGTATTGGAGGAAGTGACACACTATAGTCAAGTTATGGCTAATTAGAAAGTACACATAGCTGCAATTCAGACCTTCAAACGGGAAGTGGAGGGGCACAAACAGAGATAGAAGGTGGGAACTTCTGGACCCACCCAGAGGATTTAGAAAGGTGAGAGAGTGAACATAATTGAGCGGGTGACCAAAATTCACATTCCCAACAGTGGGACAGCCATCCTGGTAATGGTTGGGAACCTCTTTACATTCATTAGCATACCATAAATACTCATTAATACCCCAGCTCGATGGAATTATATTCACAGATGATATCTTGTTATACAGAAGTGAGAAAAATATATCTTCACAAATCTGACCAAAAATATGAAGCCTGTATCTGGTGGGTTACACTAATTCCTGGAAACGGAGAGTAGATTATCTGCTGCTGATCCCACACTTGTCAGATTGTGTCATAGTGATGGCCATTAAGAGTCAGAGTGAGCTATGTGCCACATGCACAATGCCATGCTTAAGGCCACAAATTCCTCAAGTCCGATTGAGGAAGAGTGTCAGTAACCTTGGGTCTTACAGAATGGTCCTCACCATGTTAAGGTGCTGCAGGACAAACATTTGCTTCATGTAGGAGCAGTTTGGTAAGGAGCTCAAAGACGAGGTTGACCAGGACAGGTTCTCCAATGGAGATCAGCTTTGTCCTGCTTGTTCACAGATCCTTACTTCAATGTGAAAAGTTACAGCAGCCAAAACCAGCAGTAATACGAGCTTTGGAGGTGAAGAAGCTGAAGGAATGTCTCAGTTCCGACATCAGCAAAGACCCTAGGTTAAGTGGGCTCTCGCTGTCAAGAATCAAGTGGCATGTAAAGAGTAGAACTAGGGTTTTCAGTGCCATTGGGTAGTGTACCATGAGAGGGAATACTGAAGGCATTGCAGCTAGCTGCAGGTCAGTGAGTACCAATGCTGGAGGTGCATTCACACAGGAATAATGTCGCCTACATCTCCCACATACTCTGCAGGATGATAAACAGCCTGCAGCTTTGGAGGAAACACTGTACCTGTAGGATCCACGTAGGATTCATCATAGAATGCCTACAGTGTGGAAGCAGGCCCTTCAGCCCAACAAGTCCACGCCGACCCTTGGAGCATCCCACCCAGACCCATCTCCCTATAACCCACCTAATCTACACATCCCTGAACACTACAGGCAATTTAACATGGCCAATCCACCTAGCCTGCACATCTTTGGACTGTGGGAGGAAACCAGAGCATCCGGAGGAAACCCAAGCAGACACGGGGAGAATGTGCAAACTCCACACAGACAGTTGCCCAAGGGTGGGATCGAACCCGGGTCACTGGCGCTGTGAGGGAGCAGTACAAACTACTGAGCCACCGTGCCATCCACCTCTGACCTTATAATGGAGGGAAGGCCTTTGATGAATCAGCTGAAGATTCTAGGCTGTCTAGGCTTCTCAGATTTATACAACTCAATCAGATACCCCCTCAGCCTTCTCTGCTCTAAGGAAAACAACTGAATCACTACAGATTTCTGCTACTTTCCCTTCATTTCTAACCTTCTCTTTTTATATCATTACCTCCACTGTCTTATTTTTCTTGCTTAGTCTAATATTGATGTTCTTTCTCTCAGCAGCTTTGTTTTGTTATCCACCTGTTATGTAAATCCCATTGGGGCACTGCACTCAAATGGAGATCTGGGGAGAGATATGGAATATAATGTTGTTTTTGGAGACACTGGACAGAACCTTATAGGTGTCTGAGAGATGTGGGCTATGGCAAGATGTGTGATAGAATTGGACAAGATATTCCATGAAATTTATCTCAATATCAGCAGCATCTCGCTCCATCTTTTCTGCTTTTGCTAAGTGACATGCTGAAATTGTCACTAGACAATGGCAAGTTATTACTTGGCAAGGATTAAAGTTTCTTAATCTCCTCATTCACGCCACAATTAATTACCTAAGATGGCGCCTTGTGTGGCGACACTGTACACTTTTCACTGTATTCCTGTACACATGACAATAAAATAAAAATCAACTCTTTAATGTTCAACTTCCTATCTTACCAAATGCACCTCACAAGTCAGGCATGGAGAAATCTCAACATGAATGGCAGTGTTGGCACTTGGCGACTTCAGCTTGTTGTTTGCCCCAAATATCTTCCATGTTGGACACTGGGCACCAACATTTCAGGGCATGTTCCATAGGCACCAGCCACATGCAGCCCGTTTCCGCATCTGGCATGTGCCAGCCTCTAAGAACACTCGTGGCACACTTCAGAACCACTTACAGGATGCTTCTACATTTCAATGCAGCACCTCAGGTTGTTACCGGTGACTGTCGTTATAATGTTTCTGCGAGGACACTGTGCACTCAGAGACACACCCACACTTCATGGATTGAAGCTGACCGCATCTCAGGTCTACTTAGTTACTCTCCTAGAGCCCACTCACTCTGAATCTACCTGAATGTTCACAGTATCCCTGTCTTGCATTGCCTTGCCTTACCTTCGTGCAATTTGCCGCTCAGCTATTCACAGCTATACTTAATTGTACTATATTAGTGTGATCTTTTCATATCTATTAAGGTTTCTGATTTATTCTGCTTCTCTTAAAGCCAACCTTGAAGGGCACTCATCTCCATAGGCACTTGTGTGTGTCGTGTTGAGCTGTACATTGAGCATTGAGGCTTCCAATCGCTGCTGCCCTCTGAGAGGAACATGACCCTAAGCTAGATGTATAGGTTTGGAATGTCATTCAGCATTGTGTCGGCTCTCCATATCTCAGCAATAGATGAATGCTTCTTGCTCACTGATGTTTCAGGACACTGCACTGATGTTCACGCTCAAGAGCTGAACAAGCGATTATTGCAGCAAGGTTAAGAAAATAACTTCCATTCAACGCTGAACAAAGGAGTCCACAGTCTAAATGTTAGTCACCAAACTTTCCCTACAGATCAGGAACGTCTCTCCACTACTCTTGCCTCCTAGCTCTGAATCAAAGTAATTTGGTTGCTGTGATTAGGCTCTTTCAGGCCTGTTAGCCCATCTCAGTACTGTCTTGGATTTTGTAATAACAACATAATCAGTGCTGTCTCCTTCAGCATCTCCGTCAGACTCCCCTTCTTCCTCATCGGAGGACATAGGTAGCTGGTCCAACTTCCCCTCTTCTAGGTTGTCCCGTTGTCATTATGTTGGGTTGTTCAGGCACAGCAAACATTCACTATCCTGGGGACATGGTGCAGTGAGCACTAGTGTGCTTGGCCTGATATTCCTGGCAACGGAAGTGCATCAACTCTCTGTTCAGTGAAGGCAACATTGTAGCACTGTGCAGCATCAGTCTGGGTGGTTCTATCTTCAGGGTTCTCAGGGTTACCCCATTTTCTCATGAGCCAGCCCTGGAGATGATGTACTCCATGAATACACTTGTTAGCTCCCGAATCGGAGGTGCCACACAAGTCTCCATTTGATTTGAAAGATGATGGTGATGAGGGAAATCTGTAGTGATTCAATTGTTTTCCTTAGAGCAGAGAAGGCTGAGGAGGTATCTGATTAAGTTGTATAAATCTGAGAAGCCTAGGCAGGGTACATAGGGAAAGACTTTTCCCCTTAACAAAGCGATCAATAACCAGGGAGCACAGGTAAGGAGGAGGTTCAGAGGGGATTTGAGGCAAAACATTTTCACCCAGAGGGTTGTGGGTATCTGGAACTCATTGCCTAAAAAGGTGGAAGAGGTGGGAACCGTTAAGACATTTAAGAACTATTTAGATGAAGCACCATAGTTTACAAGGCTATGGGCCAAGTGCTAGAAAATGGGTTTAGAATAGATACATACAGTTCTGAAGAAAACTCATACCCGGACTTGAAACACTAACACTGCTCCTCTCTCCATAGATGCTGCCAGACCTGTTGGATTTCTACAATAATCTCTGTGTTTGTTTCTGACTTCCAGCTTCCACAGTATTTTGCTTTCATTATGACCTGTATGAATATGATGGGCCCAAGGGCCTCTTTCTACGCTGTAAAATCTCTATGCCTCTAAATTACTGGAAGCTATCAATTGCTTTGAAACTCATATATGATTTAATCAGACCTTGAACTCAATAAAATATTTCCCTTTGCACCTCCAGGCAATTCTAAGTTGCTTCAGGATTTGGAAACATGGAACTGAGAACTGTAGTAGAGAATAATTGTTTTAATTGTTGATTGTGAGAGTGGTTAGGTTCTGTATGATTTGATTTCGACGTGATGGGAAATCATGTAATAAAAGAGATAGAGTTTATGACAAACTAAATCATACATGTTGATTGGAAGGATGGATTCTGATTGGACAAATAGCTCTTTCATGTTTCTTGGAAGTCACTGATTCACACTAGCTTCAGGAACCTCACCCAAGTGATTTAGCTCAGTATGTGGTAGAAAATATTAGCAAGCTGTTTGATTAGGGGTCACTCAAATTGAATCTCCATCATAGAGTCACTCAACATTTACACAACTGTGTATAAACAAACACATACACTTCCCAGCAGATATCATTGGCTGGTAATCAGAAGCAGGAACTGAGCAGATTTTCCCTCCCTTAGCCCAACAGGAACAATGTCAGGAGTAGGATCTTTATTCCCAGCTCAAATATGTAACTGATTAAATGTTAGCTCAGAGCATTCCTAATCTACAGGATTTAGTCACACAACAGGCATGAATGCATCAAGTTACTGAGCCTTATTAGGTCATCAGTCGACAACAGGTTAATCATTTCACAGCAAAGAATACTTTCCAATGTTCTTAAAACAAAGATTTGATCTCACCTTGAATGCTTTCGATCTTCTAACAAGCCCATCCTCTTCTGCGCTCCCGATCAGTAAATCAACCTTGTGATACTGGCCACGGGCTAGGGCTGTGATAGGAGGCTCCTGCAGATAAACCCCATCCACTATGGGAGCCCATGACTGGAATGGTCCGCTGACAGCTAGTAGCTGTGGAAATACAAAATAAGCCAATATTCAGCTTCAGACCTCGACCTGAATATGGAGACTTGCCCTGTAGGTTACTTTATGCAAATGAACTTATCGAGGAACATCGGTAATGTTAGATGAAGAAAGGTCAATGTTCCTCCAGCTCCGTCACAGATCACAAGATGCAACAAAAATTGAGCTGTTGCTTATCCATCTTGATTGATCTCCCACGAGTCAAGACTTTTTTGTTCATTGTGTATGAATAACAGAGCATCTGGGTCAGCAATTAGTTTCTTCCCCAACTGGTCTTGAGAAGATGGTGATGGGCTGCCTTCGTGAACTACTGCATTGACAATGCTATTAGTGAGGCTGCTCCAGGATTAGGGCTAGGCTCCTCCCCTCACACTGCCTGCTGACCCTCTCCTCCCTTGTTCTGAACTCCCTCCTCCCATACCCTGACCCCCCTCTCCTCCCTCACACTGCTCCCTGACCTCCTCCTCCCTCACCCTGACACCCTCCTCTCTCACACTGCTCCCTGACCTCCTCCTCCATCACCCTGACACCCTCCTCCCTCATACTGCACCCTGACCCCTGCTCAGTTCTTCATCAAAAAGCCACTTGAATTTGCTTTTGCAATAAGCAATGTCAGATGTTAGGTGGTACAGTTTACATTTTAAAAGTGCTCGACTTGCACAGAGTACGTGATGCATTCATAGCTTTTTCTTGCTCATCCCTTTCTAATATTGTGAGGAAATATTTTTTCTCCTTGAGGGCAATGGGAATCTGGAACTCACTGCCTGTACACTTGGTAGAGACAGAATCCCTCATAACATTTACAAAATATTTACATATGAACTTGTGATGCTGAGGTATACAAGGCCATGGGCCAAGTGTTGGAAAATGAGATTAAGATCGTTAGTTGCTTGTTTTGACCAGTGCAGACACAATGGGCTGAATGGCCTCTTTCTGTGCTGTAGACTTCTGTGACTAATATGCTTGTGAACCCTTCCCAAAGCTGTAGTTAATTGAACGCTGAATGACTCAATTTTACCTCAACAAATCTGTGGATTTTGCAGTGTTGAAATGCAGGTGTAAAGTCTGATAAAATAGTTTAGAACCAAATCTCATTTTCAGCGGTTTCTCTGGCCTTAACCTTACATGTTGTGCAAATGGGCAACTAATCCAGTTCAAGGAGGTGAATTAGAACTTCAAAATATGCTAATGAAACTGTAAGATTCATTGTCCTCCAGCTTTTTAAATTTAGCCCTGATTGACAGGGTTTCCTGACCTGAGACTACTTCAGGTGGTTTCAGGAGATGAAGTCTTTGCAGCCACATCCTGGATCAACGTGCTTCACCTGTGAAGCTTCAAGAATCAGGGACCCTTGCTCATGGCTCATCGCTGGGATGCCTCCATGTGAATCCCTCTTTTTCCCTTTCCCAAAGGCCAAGGCCCTTGATCCCACTTCCCTCAGCCCTCCGTCTGTCCCAAATGCACCTGAACCCCAAATCCTACTCCCCAACTTGAGGTCCCTGATCCCTCTTCTTGGCCTTTGAACTTTGACCCTCCACTCTCACCCCTCTGCAAACATCTGACTCTTTTAACCTCCTCAATGCATCTGATCTGTCCTAGTCCCCACTCTACCTGCAGAACAGCTCCAACCCCTACCCACCTCCTCACCACCACTGGACCTGTGACCTCCCACTTCAATCCCTCTATCTCCATTAGTTCTTGGACTTGCCACCAGCAGAAATTGGGACTGTATGAATGCAGCTGAACATTCGCTGCTGATATGAATCTCAGATGTGCAAAGTACAACCTGCCCTCCTTCCTCCATACTACCTTCCAACTCTATCCCAGTAAAAATGGTCATTGCTATTTCAGGGCAGAGACATTTGGAATTGGAATTTTAGAATCCCACACCATTTTGGTTAAACTGGAGATCCTCTCCATCATTCCAAAAATTCAGGCCAAAGTCTGAATCACATGATGCATCAGACTATTCCCCTCTAGGGACGTATGCAGAATACATAACCCCATCCAACTGGACGCTTACCATGACATAAACTCATTCTTCGAAAGGACTATCAAATTATTTCCACCTCCTTGTCCTTTCTCCATTACCTTACAAAAACTTCCCCTTCAAGTATTTTTCAAATAACCTTTTTGACTATTGACTCAGTTTTCTACCTTTATCAGGCAGTGCATTCCAATCATGACAACTCACTGTCTGTAAAAATAAACTTCTAGTTCTTTTCCTATCAACACAGCAAAATGGAATGGAAAAGGTTCACGGATCATTTCATAATGGTAGAATCAAGTCAAAAATCATGACCCAAGTTCATGGTAAAAGAAATTAAGTTTTCTGGATAGGAAATGCATACCAGTGCATGATTAACAATATAATCTAAATCCATTGGGAAGGATATTTACTGTATATATACCAACCTTGGTTTGCGCAGCATTCAGGGTCAGTGCAGGTAGAGCACGGAGACATGGTAACAGGATTGTTTTATTAAAAGGTGGACAGCCAACTTCTTCAGCTAATCTGATGATTTGCTCCTGGGCTCTCTTCTTACTCATCACAGCATTTGGAGACAAGGCTGATCCTCCCTTAATAATGCAAAGGAAATTCAAAGAATTAAAGCTGAACTCATAATGAAACAGATCTGATTTGCACAATTTAATCAATTAATTTACTAGTAAGCCAGAGAAAAGAGAACTCTGCACATATAATGTGTCATATCAAGTCACATTTCCCCCAACTGCTTTGTTAAAAGCTTTAATAATTCCCTCCAATTTCCACCATTCTTTTCTCTGAAGCTGCTGGGGTGATGGTAAACTTTTAAAACTTGTATGGCAGCTGGGAGAAGGGAAAGAACAGTGAGGTAAGGAAGCTGAAGTTCCTGGAATATAATGAAATTAAACAGGAGACTCTTCCTCTTGAGGTATATGATAATTGTCTTTCACATAAGACCCTTATGAGGTACTAATTTGACTGAGCTCTGAAAATAACATAGGCACACTACAGAAATAGTAAGAACTGCCGATGCTGGAGTCAGAGATAACACAGTATGGAGTTGGAGGAACACAGCAGGCCAGACAGCATCAGAGAAGCAGGAAAGTTGGCGTTTCAGGTCAGGACCCTTCTTCATAAATATACACCACATACCTTCTGACTGGGAATACATTAGGCACATGTGTTTCCCTTTTATCAGAGCTGTGGAAAGCTGAACATGGAGGCATTTTCCACAGTTTATTGGTGTGAAATTCTGCATAATTTTTAGAAGGAATGTAGGAAAAGTTGGCAGTGCCAGAATTTATTGATCATCTCTTCTTTCCCTTAAGAGTGTGGCACTGTATCTTCTTTATCAACATGGAGTCCATCGTGAAGGAGTTCCTACAACACTTTTAGGGAGGAAGTTCCAGGATTGTGATCCAGTGACAATGAAAATATAGGAAAGTAATTGGAGGAAAATTTATCGACATGGTGTGTGCGTGCAGGGGTTGCCCTTGTCCACCTAGAAGGTAGATGTTTTGCTGAGGTGCATTTCTATAGATCCTAGCTGCCCTCCAGCTGCTTAGAGATGGATAAACAGCTGAGACCATGAGTGTCAATGGATTATGTAGTTATGGAAGGTTACTCTGTTCTTACAACCACCTTTTCCACAGGATAGTGGAAATGTTTTCTGGAAATTATAAAATATTGTGCGTATGTTTTCTTAGCTTCAGGAATTTGAGGAAAAATATTAATTATCTGAGATGAACTAATGCAACACAGATGAAGGATTCAATCTCTATTCCCCAGTTTGAATATATGCTTCATCCCTGTCGTTTAACAAAAATGGGTCCAGTCTACATTATATCTGATGACCAGTGGGTGACAGTGAGTTTGGGATATTGATAATTTATTCTCAAGTTTCTGTTGTGGGGGGGCATCACAAGATGTCACTTTCAAAACTCTCACTGAGAAATTTGTAGGAAAAACAAACGCCTTATAAAACTCAAGAAGAAAACCCCTTAAAAAGTCTCAAATCTGGGGATGACATTTATGGATTGCTTCAGCTTCAGGCTTGTATTTTATGTTGTAATTGGACCCATCCATTCCCTGAAAGTCTTACATCTGCCCAAACATCTGCTATTCTGTATTTTGATTGAGTTATGATCCTAAGGCTTGGTAATTATTAATATCCTGTTACATTCTAATGTATTGTAATGTTAATTATAAGAGGAGAAGACTGTATGAATGATGTTTGTCAGCATTGTCTCTTTTAGTGCTAGGTCATCAGTGATTCACTGTGCATCTTTCAAAGCCAGTGATTTTTCAGGTTTTGATATTATAAACTTTTGCTCCTTTACCTCAGACGCCTTCCTTGCATAAAATACAACTTCTGCTAAGGTAACCTCTCACTTGCTGTGAATCAGTGTGTGTCTTTCTATGTCTGATATCTGATAGCTGTTCAAGTCACAAACAAAAACAAGCTCCCACTGTATTCATCTTAGTAACCAAGACAAGGAAAGTGATAGAACAGACACCCTATCAAACAATAGTAATGTAATTGAAAGAGATCTATTAATGAATAGCTAGATGAGGAAACACTACCAAAAACAGAAAGGTAATAAATTATAAAAAACATAGTAACTCCTATTTATAACAATGATAAAACAAGATATAACAATTGTCAACTCACAGCCAAACCAGAATGAGAACAACAAAGGGCTAAATGCTCAATCCTTGTTGGTTTCAGATGGCTAGAAAAGTTCCCTGGAAGAGAGACCCAGCCCATTTTGCAGGTTACTCCCAAGTAGCAGGAGGCAACAGGGTCTGGACAGAAAACCAATTAATCACTGGACACAACACTGTTTCCAAGTGATTGCAGTAAATGGCTGCTTGGCTAGACCCCAAACATGGTAAGTCTGAGGCATTTGTAGATTTTTGGGAAGGAGGGATCTTATGTGGCAGCAGCCAAGGTTATATTTTGCAGAGACCAAAGAAATAACTCTCCTTTTCCTGGCCTCACAAACATTCATTCAAACTTAAGTTATGTGGCCTTTTGCTGGGCACCCAGTGAAATCTGTGCAGAACACGTGTTATGAACGTTTTTCTCAGTTAAGCCCTAAAATCCTAACTGTATTCCTATTCGGGTTACAAGAACACAATTGTCACATTAACCTAACTCAAGTGTCTGCTCTGTCTGATCAAATAAGATCTTTTGGGAATTTAGCATCAGATATATTGCCACCAGGATTGGGACAGTATGCTATACCTGATCATCTTCACGGTGCTATTCCTCTTTTTTTGCGGGTTGGGAGGTCTCAAACTCCAGATAATGCTGTCCTGACGCCTGAACCCATCAGGCAAGAAACCACTAACGTTCTCCGCTGGAGAGACTGGGCAGGATACCGATATACGTGTGATGCAAAAGATTGTGATCCTCTGCAAGAATAAGGGTGACCGCAGCAACTGCAACAAACACAGAGGTTTCTCCCTGCTGATCAGTGTGGGTAAAGTATTATCTCTCCTGCATTTGTCAGACTGCAGATCCTGGCTGAAAGTCCAGCTTGGTTTCAGAACTGGAAGATTTATAATTAATAATATAACAATAGTATAATTAACATGATCTTCTCAGTTTGGCACCTGCAAGAGAAATGTCGTGAACAAAAGAGACCACCACCATCACCAATTTCACCAAGGCATTCACCCAAGGCTGCTGGAGTAAAGTGGCTGCCCACTAAACCTACTCAATGTGATCTCCTCTTTCCATGATAACTTGATGGGGAAAGTCAGCAATGACAGGACAATGTTTGAACCTTTGAAACCTGCAGTGTTGTCAAACAGACATTCTGGTGCTGACGCTCATTGGCATATTCTTCCCTTTGTTTCTGTTATTGCCTCTGGTCATCAAGGTGGATATTGTTATCTTGTGATCTGACAGGTTAAGGTAAAGTGTCACCAGCAATCTTCCTTTCTGTGCTAAGTCTAAGGGCCAATCTAGACTTAAAAATCATACAATCTCTACACTGAAGAAACAGGCCATTCAGCCCAACAAGTCCACACCAACCCTCCAAAAAGCACCCTGCCCAGACCTATTCCCCTACCCTATCCTTGTATTTCCCATGGCCAACACACCTAACCTACACATCCCTGAACACTATGGGCAAGCCACCTAACTTGCACATCTTTGGGAGGAAGCCAGAGTCCCTAGCAGGAATGGAGGGAATGTGCAAACTTCACACAGACTGTTGCTTAAAGGTAGAATCGAACCCGGTCCCTGGTGCTGTGTGGCAGCAGTGCTAACCGCTGAGCTGCCATGCCACCCAGGCTCGGGAATCTATACCCTCTTGTTCTTGTTCCTTTTACAAGTGAGAACAGATTCTCCCTAGCTACTTTATCTAGCCCACTCGTGATTTTGAAAAATCTCCTCTCACCTTTCTTTCCTCTGAGGAGAACAACCTCATCAATCTATCCTCATGACTGAAGGGTTTCATTCCTGGAACTATTATTTTAAATTGCATCTGCAGTCTCTCCAATGCACCCACAACTTTGCTATAATGTGGCACCCACACTGTACACAATACACTTTACACGCTGATATCTAAAAAGTGTCTTATACAAGTTCATCATTGGCTCTTTGTTCTTGCACTCTATGCGTCTATTAATAAAGTCAAGAACACTGTATGATTTTTTTAACTGCTCTCTCCACCTGTCCTGATACTGTCAATGATATGTGCAGATAAAAACTTAGGTTCCTCTGTTCCTGCACCCACTTTCGGATTATGTCTCTATTTTATGTTGTCTTTTAATACTTTTCCTATCAATGTGTTTTGCCTCACATTTCTTTGCACTGAAAATGCATCTGCCACCTATCCACCCACTCCACCAACTTTTCAATATCATTTTGGAATTCCATACTGTCTTCCTTATGTCTTCACAGCCTAATAAACAGTGTCTGCACTTCTCCATGGCTTTCGCTAGTTACACAGAATTTAGTAATTTCATTACGACAAATACAAGAGTTTTGAGCAAGATCATATTGGGCTCAAAACATTAACCCTGTCTCTGTCTTCACAGATGCTGCCACACCTGCTGAGTTTCTCCAGCTCTTTCTATTTGAGTCTGCATTGAAACTGTGTACAGATATGACAAGATGAATGTACCACATACACTGTAGCAAGCACACAAGTCTTCTCGGTCTCAAAAGATCGAGGCTAACATTTATTACCCCATCACCAATTACCTTGAGTTTGATACAATTCAATAGTTTGTGAAGGGTCAGCTATGTTGGGGCAACATATACTACAGACCAGATAAGGACAGCAGATTTCCTTCCATAAAGGACATAAGCAACAAATTGGATTTATTATAAATTGATAGCTTAATCTGACTGATAACAGCTTTTAATTTCCAATATTTTTGTTTCAACTGAATTAAACGTTCAATCTGCCATTTTCTAGACTCCAGACATGCATAAATAGGGCTGTGACTCTGCCAGGGACACCTGTGTCATCAGAAGGAACATACAAAATGAATATATGCAGAATTTAACACCAATATCATGTGATTGTATATATTTATGTTCAGCTCACCGTATGATTTTCTGATATAAAGGAAATGTGTGTGGTTAGTATGTTCCCAAAGACTGTGATGTCATCATTTTGACACATTTGTGAACAGAATTAACTCAGACTCAAACAACATTATAGTCGGTGGCAGGCTCAATATTTATTGCCCATCATTAAATGTCCTTGAACTAAGTTGCTTACCTAAGAATCAAACACATTGTTGTGGACCTGAAGTCACATGTAGGCCCAGACCAGGTAAGTTTGGCAGATTTCCTTCTCTAAGAACACTAGTGAACCAAATGTGTTTTGCAACAATTGCATATGCTAGCTTTTAATTCCAGGTTTATTAATTGAATTCCAATTTCTCCATCTGCCATGGTGGAATTCAAACCTTTCGCCCTGCGATGTTAAACAAAAAAAAACTGTGGTTTCTGGAAATCTGGAACAGAAATAGAAATTGCTAGAGAAATTCAGCAGGCCTGGCAGCAGTGGTGGAGAGAAAACAGAGTCAACATTTCGAGTCTAGTGACCCTTCTTCAGTTTGAATTGTGAAGAAGGGTCACGGGACCTGAAGCGTTGATTCTATTTTCTCTCCATAGATGCTACTAGACCTGCAGAGTTTCTCCAGCAATTTCTGTTTTTTTCCCTAGGACACTAGACTGGTTCTCTGGATTAGTAATCCAATGAAAGTAACAAGCTACCACCAACTCCCTCTAAACTGTCTGGGTAGCATCAACTTGTATCCCTTGCCCTAGCTACTTTTGTTTTAGCTTAATTGGAGTCAGAGCTTTCCCCAAAGGGTCAGTGAGTCCTGAACTGAGAAATGATTGGGACAATCAAAAATAAATCCTGGGCTGTGTTGCCGATGTAAAATTGTGGACTGTAATAGTTTTAAAAGCTAAGCCACTTCTAATCCCTTCCATTCCTAAAGGCACTAATATTTTAGGGTATAGCCCTACAGAATAAAGTTCAGAGGTGAAAATCTTGGCTGATTTTTCCTTCCTACCTATACGTGGAGTGCTGACGTCAATTACAGCATGTCCTTCTACCCACTACGCATAGACTAGTTAGTTTGGCACAGATGTAAAAGAGGAAGTAATGAGTCAAAAGTGAAGACAGAGAGAAATTCTTTTCCCGAAAGACATTTTATAATAAGTAAAAGTTAGAAAACTGAGTGGTGTAAATGTATTGAGTAGATTCGTAGACAATGGAGACTCAAAGATAGAAGAGCAAGTTCAGTAGAACTTCAGAAGCTTACTCATCGGGAGTGAACAATCAGGGCCATTGGCCTGGATTTTCCAATTCCCAGATCGTCATCAATACAGTATGATGGAAGTTGTGCATGGGACCCTGTGGAATGCCTATCAAGATAGGCTCTGTAGAAAATACCCAGGAAACTAAAGATTCCTCTAGACAATTCCTCTACCCTTGGAACATCAGAATTACTGAATTGGGCATGTTCTGGAATGAAGGGTTGATGATGAACTTGCATGGACTGAAGATCAGAGTGTGGCCATTATTTATAATTTCAAAATATAAAATGAGTGAAGGCGCTATCAGCTAAACTTATGTACAAATCTGTTTACCCTGATCTACACCCCATTGCCACACTAAAATGATTGCTCACCATATTTCCCACTAGTATTCTCCTGTTGACTTCTGAAAGCTTTAATTTCTTCCTAAGGTGTAGTCATTAAAAAGTTTCCTTGCTCAAATGACAAGTCTAAACGTGTGAGCTTCAAAATTATACTATTTTCAGCAGTTGGCAACATTACAACTAATTATTGCACCACAATTCTGTCTGATACCTACTTAATTGGGGCCTTCTTGGTCTGTATCACTGTAGTCACAAACTAAATTTATTGATCCAACAGGAGAATGTTAAACGTTTCTGCATGAAGTTATCATCACTTCAACATGAACCAATGAAAACTATTTTGTGAACTCTCCTCCATTTATTTGCTTTCACATTTCTTGTTCCAGTGAAGATGTAAGTGCTTTAAAATCAGCATGATGTTTCATAATTAACAACAGTGAATACTGCTTAAAAGCAATTATCATACCAAAGATATAAACATATTCTTTCATTTATTGATTTTTTTTCAGTTATGCAGTTGGTTCATCTGTTACTGATCTCCAGACCCATAAATGAGTAACTCTATTAACTAAAGCCCTTATCATCTCTGTATCTATTTGGAAAGGTACATAGCTTTGTCTGCCGAACTGTTTTTCTATCTCTCTGGGCTCCATCTCCATCTATCATTTACTCCTTCCCTCTCCCCACGCACCCCCTCACTCCTTTCTTTAGCATATATACCAATATTTTCCAAGCTACAATCAGTTCTGAAGAAAGGCCGCTGGACCCGAAATGTTAATTCTGCTTACTCTCTGCAAATGTTGCCAGACCTGCTGAGTTTCTCCAGCACTTTCTGTTCTTGTTACATTTTTTATGGTATGCTCAGATCTCAAAGCGCACTTCATTCTAATGAAAATAATGTTACCAACTAAGGCATTCAACAGTCTCTGACATTGGGAGAATCATTACTGATATGCGTTACTGTTTTAAGCCTCTGTCTTTAACATGAACCATTTGTAAGGTTGCTGTCTCAATGATGCTTGTTGTTCGTGGCAACCAAAATGGTTCTTTCCCCTATTAACCCTAAAGTCCCTAATTTAATATGGAGAATTAAAGAGGAAGATTTTTTTCCATGCATAGAGCATATACTCCATACCATGGGGTATGTTTTACATTTCAGCATTCCTTCCACATATCAAAAATTCAGACAATGTGTTAGGGTGCCCCGTTTATGACCCATGTTATCTTCCATCATTCAATTTATAAGCTCAGTGCTATCAATCATAAATAGTACAATATTCTGCAAGTATATTGAAACCAAAACAGGAAATGCGTTCACATTAGGGCAGCCAGCATCTAATATAGGGTTTTGCTGCACGATTGTAAACAGAACATATACTTTCCTTTTCAAACTTGGTAGGAGAGCTAACTGAATTAGTATGCATAGCTAACATTTTCCAGTTTATTCTCATTCTATTTTCAGGCCACTTCTAGTTTCTCTGGGAAGTTGAGCAGTGATCTTCCCAACGTAGTGTTTGGTGAAATTGTTTAATAAAGTAGTAGGCTATTTTAGAGGGCAGTTAAAAGTTAACTATGACAATGTGGGACAGGACTTTCATGTAGGCTAGATATAGTAAGAGTGGTAAATTTCCTTAGCTTAAGCACTTGAATGAACCAGTTTCCGTAACATTGATTAATGCCTATTATGAATGGAAACAGTTTTACATTTCCAGATTGTTAAACTGAAATCAAATTCTCGATATAATAGGGGGGTATTTTAATATGACCTAGACCAGGGGTGGCCGAACTTTATGGATGATGAGAGGGTCACATTGCCACAGCATTGCAACGATAGTGCAGGCTGAGATGTGGCATTGAAGTGCAAAAGCGCCTGTAAGTGGATTGGAAATGTGCCATGGGGATTCTTAGAGACTAGCATGTCAGACGTTAATGTCCATGGCTATTGGTGCAAGTGTCTGGTGCCCATGGAATACACTCTGGGATGTTGGTACCCAATGTATCACATGGAGTTCCTTCAGTGCAAACAGTGAGCTGGAATCACTAAGTACCCACTCTGACTCCCATGTTGGGAATTCTCGAAACCTAGCTTATTTATTATGTTTGATAAGACAGAAAACTGAATATTGATGAGATAAAAACCAAAAGAACTGCAGATGCTGTAAATCAGGAACAAAAACAGAAGTTGCTGGAAAAGCTCAGCAGGTCTGGCAGGATCTGTGAAGAAAAAAACCAGACTTAACATTTCGGGTCCGGTGACCCTTCCTCAGAACAAAGATGTTAACTCTGATTATTTTCTTCACAGATCCTGCCAGACCTGCTGAGCTTTTCCAGCAACTTCTGTTTTTGTTCCTGATTTACAGCATCTGCAGTTCTTTTGGTTTTTATCTCATCAATATTCAGTTTTCTGTCTTATCAAACATAATAAATAAGCTACTGGTTTTTTTCTTCACAGGTGCTGCCAGACCTGCTGAGCTTTTCCAGCAACTTCTATTGAGGAGGTGAGTTGGGCTGTTAATAATGCGTAAATAAGTGAATATTCCCCTAATTGGCCACGCACTGCTGCCTAGTCAGAATTTGTTTCTCCACTTGACAGGTGCATAAAAGTTGCAGTGAGATGCTGTGGCATTGAGAAAGCCCTTGACAGACTTCTCAAATGATCCTGCCACAAATCTTGCCATAGCCCAAGTCACTCAGACCTTTATAAGATTTCACCGTCAAGGACTTTATTTAATCTCAGCATG
The DNA here is from genome assembly GCF_021869965.1 of Rhincodon typus. Taxonomy (NCBI): domain Eukaryota; kingdom Metazoa; phylum Chordata; class Chondrichthyes; order Orectolobiformes; family Rhincodontidae; genus Rhincodon; species Rhincodon typus. Next base: position 95,534,128 of record NC_063335.1, on the reverse strand, counting down.
AGTCCTGAGATACACCCAGCAAAGATACCGAGTGAGTTTCTGTGGTTGGTGTGAGAGCAAAAGATGTTGGGTGGAAGGAAATAGGTAATCATAAGTTGGAGGTAAATTGGCAATGGGTTTACAAAGTGCCATTGGTTGAGGGTGTTTGGAGGGGTGCAAAAGGTGGCATGGAGATTATGAGAGGTCATGGCTAGTTGGGTGGAAGGACATGAGGTGGCATGAGTTAGATACATCAGGCATAGAGAATGTGAGGGAATGAGGAGATGTGAGAGGTAAAGGCTGGAAGGCTTTTTTTTGTTTATGCTTTTTTTCATAGCTTTGACTAAGTACTGGAATATTGCTTTGACTTTCAACCAGACCATCTCCAGGCTCTAAAGCCTTCAAACTCATTCTAACTCTCGTTAAAACCTGGGCTTACCCACAGAATGAAACCCTGTACATCCCAAGCACTTTCCCTGGCTAGAAAATTCAGGCCTATAACTTGGTTCTGCTTGTTATCACCTTTCACTGCATTTGTTCTTCATTCATATTTCCAATTTCACATTTCTTAGTTACAATTAAATAAAACAAAAATCAATGAAATATACAGAATGCGTAGCTTGATCTGATTGCATCATCTGTGACCAAAGGATAAGCAACAGAATTGAACCTGTTTGTTGTAGGCATCAATGTGTACTCAATAGTATCACTGACACCTCTAGAACCAACTAAGGATAAAGCTATTTTAGATTAAGTTTTGTATAAAAGGCAGAGTTATCCCATAGCAAAAAAATCAACAGGAAACTAGTGATCATAATACAATTGAATATTACATTCAGTTTGAAAGTAACATATTCTGATCATAATTCTAAACCCAAACAAAGCTAATTGGATAGGTATGCAAGAGATTTTGCTCAGCTTGGTTAGATAAATATACTAAAATGCATGGCCATAAATAAATGCAGGAGGGGTGGAATTTTATGGAGTCTGCAAAAGTGGGAAATGTTGCATGCAGGATGACCAAATTAGGTGAGAGCCAAAATTTTGATTTCCAGACAGTGGGTTGCGAAGCAGATGTGAAATCAGCAGTGTGGTTGTGGCGTGTCAGAACTCACATGGTCTCTTAAGATAAAAAGGTGTAGAGCTGGATGAACACAGCAGGCCAAGCAGCATCAGAGGAGCAGGAAAGCTGACGTTTCGGGCCTAGACCCTTCTTCAGAAATGGTCTCTTGCTTGGTTGCTCTTTCACACGGTCTCTTGCTTGGTTCCCACTTATAATGTGTTTGAAGGTCATGAACACTCATTAGCATAATCTATTTAAAATTACATTCTACTTTTAACATAAAGTCAGGTGCACCCATCTTGAAACACCCAATTTATTTCACTTATACGTGATGTGAAGCAGTCAACTTTGTGCAATTTTGTTGAAGGTTAGTGATTTTCTGAACTAAACTCTGTATTGGAAGGAAGGGGAGGAGGAGAATAGCAACTTACACAGAGGTTCAGGACAACAAGGGTAAGTCAGAGGTAGGTTGTAGTGCTTTGGGGATGTGGAGGAATGGAAGTGGGAAGGGACTAGCATCTTGGGACTGGTGCAGGTGGTGGGAAGAGTCAAGGTAAGAAAATAAAGGCCTAAAGGGCAAGGTCAGTAGGATCAATACTGTTCACATTGGGTCTACCTCAAGGTGTTGGATAGTAGTGTCCCAACAAGGTACAGATGTGATTTAAAACATTTCAGTTATCCTTATTGAGAGTGATCTCAGGCAATTTTCTAATCAACGCATAGAGGTCAGAGACAGCAGAGCCTGAAAGTTCAGTGTGTTATATTTACAGATGAAATTTAACTTTTATAAATACCCATGCACCCTCAATGCTGATGTTGATAATGCAATTGGGCATGAATGTTATTATTGTGAGGAAGAACCTCCTTATTTTTCCAGGAATCTCTTTTTTTACAAACTGCTTACTGCATTGTCTGTCTTTGTGGCCTTTCACACTAAAGCTACCTCTACTATGTAATCACACATGTCTCCTATGCAAGCTGTCAACACTTCAAATTTTAAATTTAATTGCACAGGAACTGGAATAAAGCAAAGTGATGGATGTGTCATCCACTCCCAGTTCTGCCATTGGGAATGGAGTGCCACAGTTAAAATTTCACCTTGGGAAGGATTTAACAAAACAATTCCAAATGTTCAACCAAAAGTACATTCCATTGAAAGACCAAACTTTGGACTCATCTCAGTCATTAAGGAGGTTAGGGGTTGTTTTAAATTGAAAGAAGATACTATAAGCTTGCAAAGTGTTGTGGCAAATCTGAGGATGGGAGGCTTTTAGAAGCCAGGACACAGCCACCGAAATGTTTCTGTTAAAGGGAAAAATGAGATCAAACCATCATTAATCTAAAAAGCTGATTGTAAGAGATTTGCAAATACTTCTATATATTTGTATAAGCACATACAACTTGCTTTTGTGTCCCTAGATATTTTGGTGTCATTCTATTGGGAAGCAGATATATTTTATGTAGATATAAATCAGCTAAATTAAACAGAAGCAAAGATGGGAGGAGCGTTATAGGGAATGAGGGAATGGCAGAGAAAATGAACCAATATTCCATACCTGCCTTCACAGTCAAAGATACAATTTTTATTCAGTAAAAGAAGGTAACCGAGATGCAAAGAAGAATGAGAAAGTCAAGGAAATTTATATTACCAGCAAAAAAAAACTACTGGAGTAATTTAAGGGACTAAAATCCAACAAATGGAAATGTTGGCCTATATTCTAGGATTCTAAATGAGATAGTTGCAGAGATAATGATGATTTAGCTATAATTCTTCCAAATTCTCTACATTCTGGAATGGTTCCGCCAGACTGGAAATGAGCAATTATAATACTAATCAGGCAAATAGGTAATGAAAGCAGGAAGTTACAAATCAGTTAGCCAGACATTAGTCATCAGGAAAGAGTTGAAATCTAGAATAAGAGAACTCTTAATCTTATATTTAGCAAAACATTGTATTAGATTCAGACAAAATTAACTTGGTATTATAAAAGAAAAGTCCTGTTTGAGAAATGTACTGGAGATTTTTTTAAGATGGGCAAATCAAGGTTAAACAGTAGATATGGTACATCTGGATTTCCAAAAGGAATTCAATAAGATTCCACACAAAAGGTTAATAGGCAAGACAATGACTTCTGAAGTTGCGGGTAAGATGTCAGCATGGATATAGCATTGATAAAAGCTCTGGAAGCAATAAGTCAGCTCAACTGGAGTATTACCAACCTGGTGCGCCAGTGGAAAGTTGCAAGTATTAGGCTGGACCACATTGATATTCATAATCTACAATCATGACTTAGATAAAGTAACAGTGAATAAATTATCTAAACTGGCTGTTGATACAAGGCTCAGCTATGTAAACTATGGAAGAGACATATGGAGGGTGGAAAGTATCATAAAGTACTATTGATCCAATTAGGAGAGTAAAGAACAAGATTGCAGATGAAGTCAAAGATGAGGTGGGGCAGAGGTGTGTCAGTGAGGGAGGGTGGTGAATCATAAGAACGCCAAAGCAGAAAACTTTGTAAAAAGTGTGAAACTTATAAATATTCACTTTCAGGGAAACTTGGATGTGGTTGTGCTGGCAAATTAGGATTTTAGCAAGTGTGTACAGCAAGTAATTAAGAAGACAAATGGCATGTTGGTCTTTGTAACATGTGGCTTCAGATCTTGTTACAATTCAGTAGGGCTTTGGTGAGAGTGCCTCTAGAATACTCAGTGCAGTTTTGGCCTGCATATTTAAAGAAGCATATACTTGCAAATGGTCACTATATTGATTCCCAGGATGAGAGAGTTGTTCTATGATGAGAGGCTGAGTAAATTGGACCTAGATTCTCTGGAGTTTAGAAGAATGAGAGGATATCTCATTTAAACATATAGGATTCTAAAGAGGCTTGAGAGGTTATTACCCTTAGCTGGGTAAGCATAGTTTCAGGATAAGGGATCAACAGTTTCGGACAGTGAATAAGAAAATGTCTTCACTCAAAATGAGTGCAAATTCTTGGAATTCCCAATCCAGTGGGTTATGGATATGGCATTGTTGATTATAGTTAAGGCTAGGATAGATGGATTTTCTCCTGCCAAGAAGTCAAGGAATATGAAGCACTGGAGGGATCCTTTCTCTAGAATTTAGAAGGTTAAGGGGTGATCTGATCAAAATCTTCAAGATATTAACAGGATAAGACAGCCTAGATAAGGATAAACTATTTCCACTGGTTGGGGATTTTAGAACTGGGGGCATAGTTTGAGAATGAGGGCCAGTCCATTCAGGAGAGATGTTAGGAACTCTCTTCCATAAAGGACAATAGATGCTAGATTAGCTGTTAATTTTAAACCCAATTTGGAGGTGCCGGTGTTGAACTGGGGTGGACAAAGTCAGAAGTCACATAACACCAGGTTATAGTCTAACAGGTTTATTTGAAATCACAAGCTTTTGGAGCGCTGCTCCCACCAGCACTTCACCGGATAAAGGAGCAGTGCTCTGAAATCTTGTGATTTCAAATAAACCTGTTGCACTATAACCTGATGTTCTGTGACTTCTGAGTTTTAAAACCTGATATAGATACTCTTTTGCTATGCAAAGGTCTTAGGGGATATGGGCCAACAGCAGATATATGGAGTTAGGTCACAGATCAGCTATGATCTCAGTGAATGGCCGAGCAGCCTTGAGATCTTTATGATCTCTTTATGATCTTATGTTCTCTGCTCACATTTCTTCTGCTCAAGTACCTAGAAATAACTATCAGCTCTAATTCAATAGGTTTTGACGTTTTAACTATTATTGGAGCAGGAACTATAATGATCTGATCACTATTTAGTAGATTGCTGTAGAGAAGCTTAGAAAAAAAAATGAACAAGCATTTTTATTGTCTCACAGTTCTGATTGAAACCTACAAAGGTTTCATCCAGAGTTTATTCAAGGGCTGGCTTCAGCATTATATCCTGTACAAAATGTAATTTATCAATACTTTTGGCTGTCAAAAGGGTAAGATCAGAATTCTGTAGATCTGGTTCCAGAACTAGCATTGGGTTTCCCTCTCTCATCAATACAGACAAGAAATCAATAGGAGCTTGGTTCAGATCACCAGCAGATGTGACAAGAAGCCTTCAGGGAAAAAGTGTAGAAGGAGTTGAAACTTTATTTTGATTCAACCATTAGACAAAAATCCAGCATGCTACTAAAGCACAAATCCAACTGAAAGCATCCATGACCTAAACAGATTATGAGAATGAAAATTCCAACTGAATTATTCAAATAATGCAATGTCTTTTTGTCAATCTGAAAATGCAAGTGCAACAATAACATCTCTTTAAATACAGAAATTAACATACTGCCTTCTGACCAGAGGTAAGAGCTCCATGGTACAACAGTAACAATGATGGCATTGCAGTAAAACATTGGGTCAGCATTGTTATATCGATTCAAGATTTCGATCTGAATTCAGCTCAGTTGGTTATTGTGAAAGTGACCTGAATCCTGTTGCATCTATCTTTGGTTTTGAAACCCACTCAATGAAGGTCATAAGACTACAGCAAACAAAAGTAACCGTCTACGCTCCTAGTTCACATTGAAACAAAGTGGTTCATTTCACTCAGAGAAGTCACCCAACATGACTAGATTGGAAACTGATACATCACAGTTATGCGGTTGGTCATACTCTTCCGAGATTGATTAAAATGATTCTACACACAATTTGAAAATAGGTAGTCCAGTTCTCCCCATTATCCTAGTCCAATATTTATCCCACAGCCAACTGCATATCCTACCATGAACACACAAACAATATCATCCATTTTTTTTATGTGTCCATTTATGGTATACAAGGCACAGATTGCAACATTTCAGCAAAACCGAGGAACAGGGGGAGAGCTTATTGAGAGTTTTTTTTTAAATAGATCACTCAAATCAGCTTAAGGGTCAGTGGACAGCAATTCACAGATCAAAAAGTTGTATTCTGAAAGGTAGTCATAAATGTACTCAATGCAGCTAAAGTGCTGCCAAAGCTGGCTCAGTGCAGTTGGGCATTGAGAAGCTCATTGGCAGCTGTTTCATAGTTCTGTGCTACTGTACGGTGGCTCAGCAATTAGCACTGCTGCCTCACAGTGCCATGGACCTGGGTTCGATTCTATCCTCAGATGACTGCCTGTGTGGAGTTTGCATGCTCTCCCATGTCTGTGTATGTTTTGTCTGGGTGCTCCAGTTTCCTCCCACAGTCCTATGATGTGCAGATTCGGTAAAATGGCCATGCTAAGTTATTCATAGTGTCCAGGGATGTATAGGCTAGGTGAATTGGCCATGGGAAATTCAAGGTAATTGGGTAGGGGGTGGGTCTGGGTGTGGACTCAATGGACCAAATGCTTCCACACTGTAGGGATTCTGTGAAACTCTGTTATGTTGGGGCTCTGAGCAGCCCTGAGGCATTTGTCAGCTCGGTGGAAATGGGAAAAAGCCAAAGAAACCGACCCCATGTAGCCAGGTTTTTGCTTTTAGCTCCAAGGAGACATAGGGTTATTGAAGTCTTAGGAATCGTTTGGTGACTGAGGGTTGATGCTCGAAGAAACACACTTTTTTCTATTCATTCACGGGATGAGGGTGTCGCTGGCTAGGCAGCATTTATTGCCCATCTCTAATTGCCCAGAGGGCAGTTAAGAATCAGCCACATCACTGTGGGTCTGGAGTCACATGTAGGCCAGACCAGGTAAGGATGGCAATTTCCTTCCCTAAAGGACGTTAGTGAACCAGATGGGTTTTTCCCAAAAATTGACAATTGATTCATGGTCATCATTAGATTCTTAATTCCAGATATTTAATTGAATTCAAATTTCATCATCTGCCGTGGCAGGATTCAAACACGGGTGCTCAGAATTTAATCTGGTTCTCTGGATTAACAGTCCAGCGATAATACCACAAGGCCATCGCCTCCCCATGATTTGTCTGGTGCAGTACAGGCTTCTAGCCATTGAAACCTAGGGGCTGTGGCAACTGAGTGAAGCTAGCTGTCTGTTAAAATGCTGGAGTTGTGCCATTGTGTAGGTGCTGGGATACAGCCTTGGAATCCCAATAGAACACACCTCAGGAGAAAAGATTGTACCACTGGGAGTTGAGCAGTCATTAAGGCTGTTCAACAGTGTTTATGGAAATTTAGAGGCAAGTATTTGTAAGTGAAAATTTGATATCTCTTGTTAAGGAGGCAATATCCTACCAATCTGACAGATGCTATATAAATGCATTTATTTTGTCCTAAAACAAAAACACCATTTCGGCTAAAGATAATTTTAGGATGGGTTCCTTCTAATTGACCCTATTTCATTGTAGTGTAAACTAAGTAAATGTTTATAGAAGGGGATTACAACAGGAGTAAGATGGTACTTTATAAGCTAGGACTACAAAGCATATTTTACAAGGCATGAACCTTGGACACCCTAAGTGTCCATCCCAACTAAAATGCCTGGAAAGGAACATTGTTGACCTTAAAGTCTGCATCAGCAGACCATAGAGAACAAGAGAAAGGCCTAGAATGGAAGGTTTCTGTTTATTGTTCAAAAATTAAAATGTAAACAATATATGAATATGTACCATCATAGGGGTAAGAAGGTTGACAGTTTTCTGTGTGTATGGGACAGAGATTTGACAGAGGTCAGACAAAGTGAAATATAACAAACAAGGTATCAGACAGAAATCTCTTTACTGAGTCTGACACTCTGAGTTTGTTTGAATAAACACAATATTAACTAATACACTTGAGTCCTCTTGTGATCTGTGTAAGCAAACGACCACAACAATAACATAGTCGATGAGGACTGTAATATTAGATCCTATCCAAGAACAGTCCAGTTGAATATCACAAGAAGCTGAAGTGAGCAGTCAGGGCAGGACGTGCTGAGCAGAGCTGTGTTGGTGGGCTGCTACCTGTGAGCATACAATAATTGAAGCCATGCAGATTAGGCCAGACCACTCACTGACAAAAAAAAATATTGCTGAAGAGTTGGTAGAGGTGTTTGCCCCAGCAGACAAGATTTGAAAGTTCCCATCAGATTAGAAAAATGGTAAATTCAACTCTTCAAGAAAGAATGGAGATTGAACGCAAGAAGCTATTGCCAGTAGCAGTACGGTAAATGCTGGAATCTAATATTCAGGAGATTGGAGCAGAGTACTTAGAAAATCTCAATGCAATTAAGCAGAGTCAACATGGTTTTATGAAGGGGAAGTTATGTTTGACCAATTTATTAGAGTTCTTTGAAGAAGTAACAAGCAATGAAGATAAAGGGAAATCAGTGGAGGTACTGTCTTAAGATTGCCAGAAGGTGCTAGATCAAAAGTCAATACGTGAAATCAAAACTCATGGGGTAGAGTGTAACATAAAACCATAGACAATGAAATGGATAGAAAGCAGTGAGTGGACATAATGCTTCATTTTTGGATAAGCAGGATGTAACAAGAGGAGTGTCACAGGGATCAGAATTGGAGTCTTAATCATTTGGAATCAATATAAATTCTGATAATGATGCTGATGCTACAATGATAGGTAGGAAAATAGATTGTGAAGAGGAAAGAGATAGAAATAGCAAAATATGAGAAAATGTTATCTTGTGCACTTTGTCAGGAGAAATTAAAAAGTATGTTTTACATAACTTGAGAGAAATTGCAAAACTCTGAGGTACAGAACGTTCTGGGTGTCAGATCCTTCTTAGTTTACAGTTTCAGTGAGTGATTAGGAAGGCAAATGGAATGTTGTTGTACTTAGTCAGGGAAATAGAATTAAAAACAAGTGTTGCTGAAGTTGTATACAGATTGAGTACAGTGTTGAGAAAGCATTTAAGAACACTGGGAACCATTTAGAGAAGGATCACTCAACTGATACTTGGAATGGATGGGGTTGGAGTTATCTAATGAAGAAAGGATGGATAGGCTGGTCTTTATCCATTCAAGTTCTGAAAAATGAGAGGTGATCTTACTGAAACACATGGATCTTGTGAGGACTTAACAAGGTTCATGCCGAAAAGAGGTTTACCTTTGTGGGAGAAATTAGAACTTGGAGACACAATTTGAAAATGAGAGGTCTCCTATTTAAGATAGAAATGAGGAGGACATTTTTCTGTCAGAGTGAAATAAATCTTTGGAACTCTACTTAAGAGAACATTGGAAGTGGAATCATTGAATACTTTTGAGGTAAAGGCAGATAGACCTTGACAAACAAAATAATCAAATGTTATCAGGGTTAGACAGGAATATAGAGTTGAGGCCACAATCAGATCAAGCATGATGGTTCTGAATAATGGTGCCAGAATTGAAAGGTTTGAATGGTTGTTTGGGGTAGTGCACATATTTCCATTATTTGTGAAGGTTTTATCTTTGTCAATCATCCAACTATTCCATTCAATGTCTTGTTCAGGCACACATCTAAAGATTGCACTATAGATGTTAGACAGCCTTGTTTTGACTGTACTGTAGATTTTTTTTTCTTCTCAGGCACAACAGAATCGTAGAGTTGTTACAGTGCCAAAGGAGGCCATTTGGCCCTACCTGTCTGCACTAGCTCTCCAAATAATCATCATGTTTTTGTGCCGTTCTCCTGCCTTTTCCCCATATTTGATTATATGGGATTTATAACTGTATTAAAATGATAAGCTATAATGTTTAGACAGTTCACCAGGACACCCATTCCACACATTATATCAATCTTTAACTTCAAGCTATTGTCAGCATCCAATACTGCCATGGGAATGCACAGGGAACTTGATTTTCAGCAAACTTTATGTTTGATAGTTACCATTGACTTCTATTTTGTCACATTAGTTCTGCAGGCGGATATCACTTTGATGAATTACCAGAAACCAGTAACCGTGACATTAAGGTCTTTAAGTTATCTTTGCGCAACCTTGGTCTTCTGCCAAGAGTAGATCTGTTGCTCTTAAATCTTTACTGGTATGGAGTTTGGTTTGGCCCACTAAAAGACGTATGCATTATGCATTTCTGATGTTCATGAAACTAATTTTATAATTTTCAAGCACCCTTTCTGATAAATGTTTATTATTACTAGGCCAGTGACTAGTTCCTGCTCTCATGCCACATTTGCTCTTGAGCACCTTCAGTAGCTCAGATTCTTTCTTCTTTCATTCTCATGAGTTTCTCACTAAAAACTGAATTTGTTATTTTTTGAAATAGCACATGGTACACCTTTTATTTAGAAATCAATTTCGGACTTCATTCATCATGTTGGAAGGCTTATTTATCATTGTAGTTCAACACGTGTTTGGCACTATGCGGACCTCTCTTAAACTCGATATATCTTTATATCTTTATAGATCAAAGATCGGTAGGGTATGACACTCTAGATCGAGCTCATCTGCTGCATCCATCCCTTTTCTTTTTTTCTCTTTTTTCTTTCTCTCTTGTGTTTGTTTTCTCTTCTGCCAGTGGTCCAGAGCGGAGTGGGGATGGCCAGGGGCCCGGAGCAGAGTGGGGACTGCCAGGGGCCCGGAGCGGAGTGGGGACGGCCAGCGGCCCGGAGCGGAGTGGGGACGGCCGGTGGCCCGGAGCGGAGTGGGGACGGCCAGCGGCCCGGAGAGGAACAGAGACAGCCAGCGGCCCAGAGCAGAGTGGGGATGGTGGCCTTGGTCCCAGAAATAAATATGGCTACTGGTTGGGAACGGGTAGAGCCTGGTCAGACCACATGGAAGCCTTTATAGCAAGACTGTAATGTCTACCTTTTTAGCTTAATTTCTTATTTTCTAACTTATACTATATATATATCTGTAATGTAGTGTAATTTTTTTCTTTATTTTCTCTATTTTTTGTATCTAAGTTGGCATGTGTTTTGGTGACATTGTACACTTTTCACTGTACTCCTGTTCTTTTGTAACTTGAGTAAACATGACCACAAACCTAATTCGAACAAATTGCCTTGCGCCCTATAATAAGGTTTGTAAAACTGGAATTTGTAGGAAAAAGTTGGTACTAATTGCAAATGCAAGTATAGCATGATATGGCTGAAAGCTAGGTTAACACATAAACCATGTTTTACAGAAACACTACTTTTGGAGCTAGAAAAAAATGAGTCATATATATCTGGTCAACTTATAGCTCACACCGACAGTAGCAATGAGATATGAAAACTCCAAATCAAAACTGGTGTTGAACAGCCTAATGAAACAACAGCAAGAAGAACAGGAGCTGGTGAAAACCTTGGCAATAACTTCAAAAGGCAGCTATAAAAATAAAAGCACTGAAATTCTACCCCATCTGTACTGCAGCAACAAGCAATTTATGTGCTCAAGTCCCAGACTGGGACATGAATCTTCAAATGAACCAAGCTGTGAACGCACCTTAACAGAACAAAGGAGAAAAGAAAATATTCAAAGTTCAAATTATTTCAGTATTCTACTTTTTTAAGAATGTTTGCCTCTCTGTTTTACTTATCCAGCATAATCCAGAACTGCACATCAAAAGATGTTTGATTTATGGGCATTTTGAATATTTACTAAATACCTAAAAAAGTAATTATTGGTTATATTTCTCCTAACTTAATAATACACTTTATAGGTCAAAGGGGTGTACACTTCTTTTTATAGTTTTTTCTTTCCTTCCCAGCTGAACTAACTCCACCGAGGCTGGTATCCCATCACCAAGTCGTCCTTTATTTACATGTGGAAGGTCCTTGACACTGATCCAGCTCCCTCGGAGCTACCTCTCAGAGTGAACAGAACCGCTGACATTCCTGTTATCCAGGGCTCCCTGATTGGACCAGATTAGCAGCCCCAGTCAGGGAACTCATATTCTAGAATGTCCATCTGGCTGACTTTGTCATAATCACTGCATCAGTGTAGTCTCAGTGTGGCCAACTGAACAGAACTGCTATATCCATACCCAGAAGGTTGCAGTTTCACATTTTATGACGGAATTGAACATGTAAATTGTACTAACACTAATGTCGGAGATGCCATTATTAGAGGCATCATCTTTGACTCCAGACATTAACCCAAGGCCCCACTTGTTTAATTAAATTGATGTTAATGCTCTTTTTTTTCTTTATTCATTCACGGGATGAGGGCATCGCTGGCCAGGCAGCATTTATTGCCCATCCCTAATTGCCCAGAGGGCAATTCAGAGTCAACCACATCATTGTGGGTCTGGAGTAATATGTAACAGTTAAGGGTGGCAGTTTCCTTCCCTAAAGGACATTTGTGAACCAGATGGGTTTTTCCAACAATCGACAATGGTCATCATTAGATTCTTAATTCCAGATATTTATTGAATTCAAATTCCACCATCTGCTGTGGTAGGATTCGAACCCAGGTCCCCAGAATGTTATCTGGGTCTCTGGATTAACAGTCCAGTGGTATTACTATGCCAGTATTTAAAGAACGATTCCAGACTTTGTACTCATTTCAGGTTTACAGTGTTGAAAGTGAACATTAACAGGCTTCAGTATATATAAGAGACGAAAAATATCTGAGAACCTACAGACTCAGACTCAAGTACCATGTGATCTGACATCATTACGGCATATCTCCTTTTGGACATGCTCAGTGGCCATTCCTTGAATAAAGGTTTAATTAATCCTTTACTCCACATCTCCCCCAAGCTGATATTCACATTGACTTTGTACATTACTTACATGATTTTCCACACCTTCCCTGCCTCACCTTGTTTTTGTGGTTTCCAGGAAATATTTGCAGGGTGGTTTCACGGATCTCCTTGAATATTTACAGAATTCCTTGAGATTATGTAGAGATTCTGTAAATATCTCAATGTTGGAGCCCAAGACTGTGTTTTCATGGTAGGCCAAGAGCCTTGTGTCTCTGGTTAAAAGTTCGAGATTGGTCTGCTCTAAAACATTCATCATTCGGCCATAAGTGTGGCAGTAAAACGCAGCCTTAGTATCTGGGTGTAGTGTTAGGCTGAAAAATATCTCCAAACCAGATTGTTAAGGGTGAATTGGACATGGAACCAAGCAACTGAAGGAAAATACATGAAAAGCTGCTCAAGGGAAAGCAGCCAGTTTTTGCCAGCAATGACCTTGCCTTGGCTTGGGACAGGCTGCTTTGCAGTGACACCTGGATTTGTTAGTGACCACCAGGCACAAAGGAATGCTTGGGAAAATATTCAGGAATGGCAATCATGAGATTAGATTGAGAATAGTATTAATATTGAGGACTTTTTCCAGCTCAGGGACCTTTCATCATCAGACTGGGAATTGTGAGACTGGGACTGTCTACGTTTCACCATAACACTAGGATTCATGAAATCAGTGCCTTGGAAACTGAGATAGACCCCAAGTGCTCGCCATCTCCCAGGAGTCCCTGATGACTGAAAGGAAAGAGACTCGCTGGTTGAATATGTCTAAAGTAGTTTAAGCCATTAAATTCACTCATTAGTTTGCTAAAGTTGATTAAGCTAATAAAGTTGCTTCATATTGAAGCTCACACGTCTGTTTGAATTCATTTTGATCAGACCTTAAAGAACCCAATAGATACTTTCAACCTAACAATACTCTGGGGAAGGATGGAAAATTAGGTTCAGAACTTGAACCTATCGAATGTTGACAAGGGTGAACTGTTCTGTTATGTTATGGAGCAATAGTTCAGTAGGGCTAAATGATGATTTTTAAAAATAGTACATACCCCTCTATCAGTTTCTATCAGTTGGTTTGATGAACTTGAAACATGGATAAATCCAATACAGGCTGTGAAGAATTAAAAATGTTTGTTGCCAAATTATAGCCTATTTTTGGAGATGACTACATTCAGGATTCAATAGTCCATTGTCTTCAAAGAGGATATTACAGTCTCTGAGGTACGTCTGTTGAACTTCTGGACCTTGATACTTTGGAAATAATAGCTAAAGAATATGAGAATACAGTCCCTTCAAAGGCCAGCAGATCAATGCTGAGACATTCTATGGCATAGCTGGAGAGGAGGATGGCAGAAGAGGTTCTTTCTACACCTATTTATGAAGACGTGAATGAGGGCTTTACCTGGCCACCATTTGGTTGTTGTACACTGGTCTGAAAAGTACCAAGTCGTCTCTACTCCAGAGAATGCCCATACAGAGAGAATCTGGGGCCACAAACCATTCATTGTAGACCGAACGGTCATTGATGATACTGATGTGACAGCATTGTTCAAAATACTGTGACAGCATAGGATTACTAAATTCCTGCAACTTCTTCAATGTGTGAATGGCTAAATCAGCAAATGATTTTCCTTCCTGAACATATTTATTATCCATATTTATTGTAGGGCAAACTCTCTTGTCCATTTAATGCTACTCGACAGAACAGTCCTGCATTTCCTGTGATCAATGTAAGGTGCGTGTAATGGTCATTGATAGCAATGTGTACGCTCCAGTATTGACTATCCTGGTCTGTGAAATTCTGCTGTGTGAGTTTTTCTTTAAAAGCAGTTTATTCTTTTTTCCTTCTTTAATACAGAATTCTGTAATGAAAGGGGCGTGTTGTGCCTGATACCATGACATTTTGCAATGTTATGAGGTCTTATGAGGAAAGGCTGAGGGTCTTGAGGCTGTTTTCATTAGAGAGAAGAAGGTTAAGAGGTGAGTTGATAGAGACATACAAGATGATCAGAGGATTAGATAGGGTGGACAGTGGGAGCCTTTTTCCTCGGATGGTGATGGCTAGCACGAGGGGACATAGCTTTAAATTGAGGGGTGATAGATATAGGACAGATGTCAGAGGTAGGTTCTTTACTCAGAGAGTAGTAAGGGCGTGGAATGCCCTGCCTGCAAAAATAGTAGACTCGCCCACTTTAACGGCATTTAAATGGTCATTGGATAAACGTATGGATGATAATGGAATAGTTTAGGTTAGATGGGCTTCAGATTGGTTTCACAGGTCGGCGCAACAGCGAGGGCCGAAGGGCCTGTACTGCGCTGTAATGTTCTATGTTCTATGTTCTATGTTCTATGTTCTATGTTCTATGTTCATCTTAGAATCCCTTCAGTGTGGAAACAGGCCCTACAGCCCAACAAGTCAAGACCGACTCTCAGACCATCCCACTCAGATGCATCCCCCTATAACCCACCTAATCTACACATCCCTGAACACTACGGGCAATTTAGCATGGCCGATCCACCTCACCTGCACATCTTTGGACTGTGGGAGGAAACCAGAGCACCCAGAGGAAATCCACGCAGACATGGGGAGAATGTGCAAACTCCACACAAACAGTTGAATCAAACCCGGAACCCGGGCGCTATGAGGCAGCAGTGCTAACCACTGAGCCATCGTGCCGCCCTGTGTGTGTGTCATGTCTGTGAACCTTCTTTATGCCATCTGAGGAAGCTGGTAAAATATGGCTTGGTGTCTTTCTTTGCAGTTATCTTGTTGCTGCTGTGGCTTGCTTTTGGTTCTGGATCTTCACTGCAACTCTGCCCTTAGTCTGTCTGGACTCTGTATCATCCAGAAGGTTTACAGATGGGTTTGGACAGAGTTCATTGTTCACCCATGTGGAAGCAGTCTGTCACAGTGCTATATACATTGTCTTACAGACTGATCAATTAATCAAGTTGGTCTTAAAATCTTCACCCATTGTACTGTCAGTTGGCTTCATGCTGCTATCTCTGGGTCCATCACCATTGCCATCATGCAGTAATTCGGGTCTGTGCTCTTGTAAGTGAACCTTAACAGTGAATATTATTAAATATAACTATACGCAGGAATTGTAAGTGAAGAGATCATCTGCAATCCTCCAGACTCAGGCTACAAAACCATTTGATCTTACATCACTATGACACGGCTCCTTTCATACTAACTTGGTAGCTATTCCTGGAGTAAATGTACAATTAACCCTTTACTCCACAGGCTTCAAAACTGCCTCTCACCCACAAATTTCTAATCATCAGGGGAATTAACATCAGAAGGCTTGTCAACCGCAATATTCTTGAAGTCATTTCTAATTAGAACAAACAGGAATTGGTGGATGTTACTCCACTTCCTTTATAAACGGATTTTATCCATGTTGTTTCTTGTGCTTATAGCCCATTTTCTAGAAACCTTTACATGATGTCTATAATTTCAGTGACACACCAAACTGTAGAAAACTGGAAACTGCCCTAAACATTTCATGACTTAGAACAGCAGAACTAAAAGCTTGGTGGTACTTACAACATTTCTAACAGAGTCAACAAATTGCTATTTTCTGGAATCATTGTTTTTCACGCAAATGTTAGACAATTTCAACACATATGCCACAAACAATAATAAAATTAGTCATCAGTTCATTGGTTTTTGGAGGTGTTAAATTGAGGGATAGATAGTTATTAGGGCATTGGGAGAACTCCTCTGGAGTTCAATAGTGCCACAGTGCTTATCCTGAGCAAATATGAAGAATTGATTCAGTATTCCATGCAAATGAGTGTATCTCTGACACAGCAGCACCCTCTACACTAATGTACAAATGTATCAACTGACATTTATGTGCTTATACTTTGGAATGGGGTTTGGACTCACAATCTTCTAATTCAGAAGTCAGTATAGTACCATTGGCATTTTAGGAAGAGTTTGGAGCAAAGCCAGCACGTATGAAACCATCC
Source organism: Rhincodon typus (assembly GCF_021869965.1). Classification (NCBI taxonomy): domain Eukaryota; kingdom Metazoa; phylum Chordata; class Chondrichthyes; order Orectolobiformes; family Rhincodontidae; genus Rhincodon; species Rhincodon typus. The sequence goes on along the minus strand of NC_063335.1, from coordinate 95,517,539 downwards.
CTGGGTTTAAATAACTTATTCTCAAGAAATGCCATCACTGGATATGTTAGTGTTTATGACAAAAGCTTCCTTTGAGATATTAATAGTGAACAACTTTTCTTGCTGTAGTTCAAGAATGGACACCACCATCTTCTCAAGGCAACTCAGCAAGGGTGGTTGACATTACCAGTAAAGTCCACATCCCAAAAATTAATTAAAAAGTATCCCTTTGAGGAGGGGATGAAGGAAAACATTGGAGCAAGAAAAATACAGGAAGGTTGCTGCTGGAGGTTAGATGTAGCTCACTGTGGGAGCATTGGTGCTGTGTGGATTGTTATTTCACACTGTCTTCCACACTATCACTTCCCCATTCTTAGTAGAAACCACTGAGAGGAACCATTCAGGCAGTGGCTAGTCCAATGCAAATGTATAAATATAACATACATGGTGCGGGCATGAGCTAAAATACTATATTGAATGTGGTCCAGTCATCTGATTCTTTACCATGCTAATTGCCTATCCTAGTCTGCTACTGAACAAAAAGGGCAGGCTTCCTCACACACAGGTAATGTAAGCTTGGCTATTGATTCACTTTGATAATTAGCCTTGACTACAACTGACAGCGGCAAGAATCCCCGAAAGGTAAGTCCTTCTGTCCAGACCTTTCTAGAATATTCTGCACTGACCAATGTGGAGCGAAGTCATAGAATCATAGAATCCCTACAGTGTGGAAACAGGCCCTTCGGCCCAACAAGTCCACACCGACCCTTGGAGCATCATACCCAGACCCATCCCCCTATAACCCACCTAATCTATAGACCCCTAAACACTATGGGCAATTTAGCATGACCAATCCACCTAACCTGCACATCTTTGGACTGTGGGAGGAAACTGGAGCACTCGGAGGAAACCCACGCAGACTCAGGGAGAATGTGCAAATTCCACACAGACAGTTGCCCGAGGGTGGAATTGAGCCCGGGTCCCTGGCGCTGAGTGCCAAGAGTACGGGTTTTGTGTCTGTTGATGAAAAGCCGTTCTGAGTTGCATCTGGAAAGAGTGTCAGGAAAAGTTCTTTTGTTAGAGAGAGAGAAAATTTTAGAACATCAAGCAAGGGAAAGAAATAAAGGAAAGCAAAATACTATGGATGCTGGAAATCCAAAAATAAAAGCAGAAAGTACCAGAGAGACTCAGCAGATCTGGTAGCTTCTGTGGAGACAGAAGCAGAGTTAACCTTTTGAGTCCAACATTTCTGGGTGGCACAGTGGTTAGCACTGCTGCCTTATGGTGCCAGGGACCTGGGTTTGATTTTAACCGCGGGTGACTGTCTGTGTGGAGTTTGCACATTCTTTCCATGTCTGCATCAGTTTCCTGTCGGTGCTCCAGCTTTGTCCCACACTCCAGTGTTCAGGGATGTATAGTTTAGGTGCATTAGCCATGGGAAATGCAGGGTTGCAGAGATGGGGTGCGTGAATGTGGACTCAATGGGATGAATGATCTGCTTCCACAATATAGGGATTCTATGATACAATTGCAACTTACTGTGTATTATTGAACAGGGAGATACATATTGATGGAGTGATTAATATATTTCACATTCCTGACCTTTCTCATTTGATGAGTGGTATTTTGCATTCAAATCTTGACCATGCTGCTTTTGTTACATCCTTGAGACACTATTCCATGTTAAAGATGACTATGTAAAGGTAAGTTCTACAAAAGTACAGAGATGATTGTGTTACATTTACAAAGGTAATCTTCTTGCATTCAGAAGGAAATGCATTTTTGAAATCTGCAAATGGAGGAATAAATTCTGAGCAAATCCCACATTTCGATGGCTCACTGAATACATGCACCAAATGGGGTGTCATTGCATCATACATAGAAGGGATATATCAAGTATTTGAAAATTCCAGGCTAAAAATTGGAAACATTAGCCAGAGTCACTGCATCTGATTACACTGGCCCCTTCTGGAACGTGAACATTTGACCTAAACAAGCTTTATTTTTAAAATAATTCCACATACATTTATACATATATCTTATTACGTGCTGTAGCACACAGGGTGTTAAATGTATAATCACACAAGATATTTATCGAGGAAGAAAAAAATCAAGCTCAAAAAGCAGACATTACTATGGTAGCTGACAAAGTATTAAATGTTAGGACAGCACATTAAGGTGTTACATACTTTAATAGGTAGAGTCATTACAGTTGATTACAGATTTCCTTGCCACTATCAAAGATATGAGTTTGATGGTTCTTCATATTAGGATCTTCTGAGCCTACATGGCTGCCATGCTGGCCTTATTGTTACCTTGGATGGATCATTGAATTAGACTCAGGCTATTGAGAAGAGGAATGGATCAATAATTGCCTACTCCTATTGATATTATTATTGAGTGCTACTTCCACTCTCCTTGCACTGAATCTTGCTCACCTTCTGCTTGTTAATCCGCAATTTTCCCATTAGGGTCAGACCATTGAGAAGAGTAATCGATCAATAATTGCCTAAAGTTCATTTTGATTGACAGCTTAGCACTAGTGGTCACTAATTATACATTATAAAAGCTTAATTTGCTTTCTTCAATGGTCAGCTTTCAGCCATTTACTCTGCATCAAAATTATATTTTGTTGTTTTACTCCAGTTTGGATGCTATATGAATGAAAGTTGTTATTGCTGTTTACAGATAAGTGTTGAAGTTAAGCCAAACAGAAGGTAGGGAAAGTTTTACAACCTGAGGAATGATCCATGGCTTCAAAATTTACATTTCAAAAACTTAGGTTTTGAATTGGTTATCTGTTCCTACAATAGAACTGAAGAGGTCAATCAATGTGACAAAAGACATGCCATGCTAAGTGATTGGAACCCTGGTAACCTAACCCTCCTCATCTTTCTTGAGGGCTCTGCAACCTATGAAATGTTTAAGCTCAGTATTATCCAATCAACATCTCTCTTCCAATGCCCAACTGTTTGGAACGTTCCTCCTCAAATTCTATTGTTCTTTCTCCAGGTATAGTCAGAGATTCATCTGCAACATTTTCTCATGCACTTTTCTCCACCATTCCATCCTTCTGATTTCTAAATAACATGTTCACCCTCAGTGACATCTTTCAAATACATGTTAGGATGGAACTGAATGCTGATGACATCCATCTCTACCACTCCATCTCCTGTCTTGAATTCTCTACTGTTTCTGATTTGTCATGTTGCCTGTCTAACTTCCTGGCCTGGATGAACAAATATTCCGTCAAACAACATAATGTGAAGATCAAAGCTATTTTCTTCAATCCCTGCCATAAACTCTGTTCCTTAGCTACTGACATCATCTCATTCCTTGGTCAATTTTTGAGTCAAAACCAAACCATTCACAATCTTGACATCCTCTTTGACCCATCTATATTGTACTGCATCTACAATTTTATCTCTTAACTAATTTTTGTATGGCAACCTCTTCCTATTGTTATTGTTATTGAGTGCTACTTTCACTCTCCTTATACCGAATCTTGCTAACCCTTCTGCTTGTTAATCCACAATGTTTCCCACTTTGACAATGTCTGTATTCTAAAGATCTCAACTTTGATTTCACATCCATATTCCTGTAACTTCTACCAAACATAAGTCCTCTGAGTTCTCTGTGGTCTTGTGGAACTGTCAGTCCTCCAATTCCCTTAAGCCTCTCTGTCTGACTCTCCTTTTTTAAAACTTCCCTATTTGACCTTGCTTTTGGTCATTTTTCAAATATGGCAGAGTGTGAACAAGTGCTCATGACAGACTTAAAAATAACATGGACAGCTGTATGGAATGGCTGGACATATAGCAGATGAAATTAATGCAGGAAAATGCAAAGTAATTCATTTTTTTGGGAAAGGTGGGGAAAGACAATATAAAGGATCCAACACTAGAAAGAGGTGCAGCAACAGGTAGAAGATCAGCTGAAGAAAATACTCAATAATGTATACTGAAACCTATGGTTTTTTAACTATAAAAACAGTGCCGAGTAAGAATAAGTTAAGGTTAACATTAGTTTGGCCTCAGCTAGAGAAATATGTCCAATGCCATACATAGCACTTTAAATAACACAACAGTGCAGGTTTGTCTAAGTGCAGTGCGGTAGGGTGCTTAACTCTGAAAAGTCGATGTGAGGTAATTCAGAACACGACAGGGTTGGTGCTGTCTGATCTTTTATATTCAGTGGCCTCAGGGAAAGAGTCAAGGCAGCAAAATCTGAGAACTGAAGTCCTGAGGCATTAGTTAGGTGAGCAGGGAGGGAAATTTTGGGTGCTAAGTAATTTTTTTTTCCCTCCAAACTTTGTTATACATTTTGTGTTCATGGTTCATGTTTTTCAGGTTTTTTTTTTAACTTTAGGAATACGATTTAACTTAGAAATTTGGATGAATGCAATTTAACCAAACTTAGATTGGAGCCTAAAACACTTAGAAGATTATGTCTGTGTTGACTTGAGAGGTTAACAGCTAGAGAAAAAAATAACATTTTAAATGATTTACTTTTCAAAAATAAAAGTGGAGACTTCCATCTTAACAGTCAATCTAGAGAGATATTTTTGTTTCAGAATTAGAGCTGAATTAAGTTAGAACCATTTAGTGAACCCTCAAATGTTGTAAAACCATTTTAATGAGGGGTAATAAATCAGAAGGTTGGTTTGAGGACAGTCCAGAACATGCTACATTGTCAGAGAGATAGGCAGAGCTCAGAGACGTTCTAAGATTTCAATTTATCTGAGAGTTTGTTGAGATAGTAGATCACAGATTGCTTGGAGCACACCAAGAAATAACAAAAGTAATGCTAGTTAGCAAGGTCTGAACTGTAAGCAGAGTAAAATGTCTAACTTCATTGCAAACCATGTGAAATGCTAGTTGAGCTTAAACTTAGTTTGAATTTTATGAGGGAGAACGGGTCTGAAAAACAGCCTAGTTTGAAACTAGTAGAAGTATCTACAGAAGTTCCCACACAGGGTATTGTTGCAACGAAAATTATATGTAGATTAGGTTGGAAATATTGAAAAAGTAACTAGCCAAGAAACAGACCCAACACCCTAGCATATTCCCACAGTCAAGAGGTGGAAATTAACATTTCTTCCAAGAGGAGAATTCTGAGACATAAATTTGAGTGGTCCCTACAGAAGTAAATAACTTTAAGATCTTTGTTTCTTATAAGAGAATATTTGGGGGTAAGTAAGAGATAAACCTGAGTGCATAACATACATAGTTATACGCTTAAGTGTTGCCATACTCATATTTTCTATTTTTAAAAAATTTGTTCTATTTACAATAAGTGTTTGTGTTTTGTTAAAACAAGTGAAGTCTTGCGGGATAGTTCTACTGGATAACACAAGGTACTCAGTAGTACAGAAGTAGTGAAGTAAAGGGAAGGATGTATTACAACCACATTTACATGAGAAAAGTTTCTTGGTAAACTAATGGGATTAAAAGATAACAAGTGCTTGGTCATGATGGTTTGCATGCTTATGGTGTTGGGGGACATGTGTCAGCTAGGATTACTAATTACCAGGTTATACAGAGTTGAGATAAATGATTCATTTTCAGTTTGGCAAACTGTAACTCGTGGAGTGCCAGAAATGTGTGCTGGCACTTCAAATGTTTACAAAATATTTATGAAGGGAGAAAAGGTCATATTTTAATGGAAGCTTATTTTTAAATTTAAAATATAACCTGCTTTAAATCTGCTAAATATCTAAATATGGTGAGACTGTTGTTCATACTGATTTTGTTAACCACTATTTGTATTGGATTATAGAGTCCCTACAGTGCAGAAGGAGGCCATTCATCCCATCGAATCTCAATGACCCTCTAAAAAGCATCCCACCAGACCCACCACCCCTACCATATTCTCACACTTACCATGACTAATCCACCTAGTCTACACATCCCTGAGCACTATGGACAATTTTTTTCAAGCATGGCCAATCCACCTAACTTATGTTTGGACTGTGGGGGGAAACCGAAGCACCCAGCAAAAGCACGGAGAATGTGCAAACTCCACACAGACAGTCACCGAAGGCTGGAATCAAACCCAAGTCCCTGGCGCTGTGAGGCAATGGCGCTAACCACTGCGCCACCATGCCACCCATCTATGGATAGGATCTATGAACTGATTGTCTATTAATGACATACATATCCTAAGTTTATATTCAATAAAAACATTAGAGATGTTTTATAATTCATGTTAGCAGAATTACACATCAAATGTCTCTAATTTGCTCAGACTGGCTCATCACTGTATAAATCAAAGTGATTGTCCTCAAAACGATACTCTTAATCATTCATCAGACAACAACAGCACCCACCCTGTTAGTACTCTTTATATGCAACATTTTCATATTATTAGTATTATATATGCAGTTAATTTAGATTATTGTGAGGCTCCATGATCACCAATCCTTTTAGTGAGGGCCCCTTCAAGCAAAAGCATTTGAGAACTACAGATATTAAAGCAGCCACATTAATAGTCCCCTCTAGTTCAGGCCAGCTAACACAACATTCAACTATTACATCAGAGAGAGAGATGCCCTCCGGATATATTAATTAGAAGGGACCAAAAGTGGCTGAAAGGATAGACATGACTCTTCATAAAAACATGGTGGTAAACTTTCCCTTCAGAAACAAACTGTCTCTGTGATCTGACTTTCTATTTGTATTTAAGTATACTTTTTGTGTAAATTATCGACTATATATACATACATATCAGGATTTGATTGAAGCCAGAGATGAATGGGTGGGCCTTCACACTCGGTAGCTAATTGCTTATAGAGTCACAGAATCATACAGTACAGAACAGGATGTTCGGTCAATCAAGTACACTAAATCTACACCAGTCCTACCTTCCAGCACTAGGCCCATAGCCTTAAATATTACAACACTTCAAGTTCTCATCTAAGTACTTTTTAAAGGTTGTGCGGTTTCCTGCCTCAACTAGCCTCAGGGAAACAGTTGCTTTCCATTCACCCTCTCCTTGCCCCTCATAATTTTATGATGAGAGTCAGGGTGATTTTTGCCATGATGCATGCTACTGTGTATTAGTTTTTTTCAGATCTCGGTGGCTTGGCTTATAAGTAAAGGATGGTGACTTGATTTGGCCTCTGAAATCATGAAGTATCAAGAACCAGTGACATGCTGTTTACCTTAGAAGGCAGTGACAATGGGATATTGGTTATTTTAAAGGCAGTGGTAGCTAGATTCTTGTAAGGCAATGGAATCAAAGGTGACTGGGGGTAGATAGGAATGGGGAATTAAAACATAGACAGATCAGCCATGGTCTTATTGAATGGTAAAATAGGCTTGATTGGCTGACTAGCCCAGTACTGCTCCTAATTTGTATGCCTGTAGTTTAAAACATCCACTTGTCAACCTCCATTTTTACTTCCTTTTTTACATATCTATTTATGTGTCGTGAGCGGCTGTGAGAACTTGTAGGTGGTCAACCTTGGACATTACTGCTCCAAAACCACCAATGCCAAAGGCTTGCATTTGTATTCTGTCTTTAGCAAAGTATAAGAGCCCAAGACACTTCATAGGAATGTTATCAAAAAAAGGTTGCCACAGAGCTAGTGAGGTATGCATTTTCTTTTATTCATCCATGGGATGTGGGCATTGCTGGCTGGGCCAGCATTTATTGCCCATCTTTAGTTGCCGTTGAGAAGGTGGTGGTGAGCTGCCCCCTTGAACTGCTGCAGTCCATGTGCTGTATGTAGCAGGGAGGGAGTTCCAGGGTTTTGAATACAGAGACAATGAAGGAACAGTGATATACTTTCAAGTCAAGATGGTGAGATGCATGGGATGATCTTGCAGGTGGTGTTCCCATGGACCTGCAGTTCTTGTTCTCCTAGATGGAAGTAGTTGTGGGTTTATAAGTTGCTGCCCAATGCGCATTGATGAATTTCTGCAGTGCATCTTGTAGATAGTACAATCTGCTGCTACTGAGCGTCAATAGCAGAGGTGGGGAGTGGATGCTTTTGGATGTGCTCCAATTAAGTGGTCGGTTTTATCCCGGGATAGCGTCAAGCTTCTTAAGTGTTGTCAGAGCTGCACACATCCAGGCACATGGGGAGTATTCTATTGTACTTTGTACTTTGCAGATGTTGGACGGGCTTTGGGAAGTCAGGAGGTGAGTTACTCATTGCAGTATTCCTAGCTTTTGTCCTACTCTTCTAGCCATTGCATTAACATAGCAAGTCTAGTTCAGTTTTTGGTAAATGGTAACCCCTCAAAAGTTGAAATTCTGGGATTCAGTGTTGGTAAGGCCATTGAATGTCAAGGGATGATTATTTCTTATTGGAGATGATCCTTGCCTGGCATTTGTGTGGCACAAATTTACTTGCCATTTGTCAGCTCCAGCGTGGATATTGTCCAAGTCTTGCTGCAATTGGATGGTCTGCTTCAATTTTTGAGGAGTCACAAATGGTGCTGAATATTGTATAATCATTGGGAAAAAATCCCCACTTCTGACCTGCAAGAGTGAGATGAAGGGAAACTTCTTCACTGAGGAGGGCTAGGATTTGGAATGTACTGCATGGGAGAGCGGTGTGGGTAGATTCAATACAAGGTTTCAAAAGAGGACTGGATATATATTTGAAAGTGATGAATTAAGAGGGTTTGAATATCGGGCTGTTTTGGGAGGTGATACAGGCACAATGGCCTCTTTCCATACTGTAAAATTCTATGATTCTTATGATGGCAGGAAAGTCATAGATGAAGCAGCTAAAGATGATTGGGTCTAGGACTCTATCCTGAGGTAGAATTACTGAAAGCAAGATGGAGAGAAAGTTATGAAAGAGAATGCCAGAGCTCAAGGCCTAGCCAGCTGGAAGCACAGACACAGTTATAACCAGAAATGAATTGAGGGATGAACAAATAGCCAGAGGAGGAGGGACAATGAGTTCTCAAAAGGTCAGAATGGAGGTGGTTGCAGAGATAGAAAAAGATGAGCCCGAACAAAAATAAACAATGAACCGTGGATGCTGGAAATCGGAAACGAAACAGAAAATGCTGGAAAATCTCAGCAGGTCTGACAGCATCTTTTGAGAGAAAGCAGAGTTAACATTTCAGGTCCAGTGACCCTTCTTCAGGACGAGCCTGATGTGGTTTCTTGGGTCAAACATCACTGCCAGTGAGATATTGTCTAAATGTTGCTCTCTAGGTTAGCTCATATAATTTTATACATGATGTGGAGGCGCCGGTGTTACACTGGGGTGGACAAGGTCAGAAATCACACGACACCAGGTTATAGTCCAACAGGTTTATTTGAAATCACAAGCTTTCAGGTGAAGTGATGAAGGGGCAGCGCTACAAAAGCTTGTGATTTCAAATAAACCTGTTGGACTGTAACCTGGTGTCGTGTGATCACATAATATATTCAACAAAGATTGGGTTCTTGTTGAGACAGATATCTAAATGTTTACATTGCTACAGTCTAGTTTCTGTGATCACTGATTTTATTGTATATTGCATACACATAAGTGACTGAACAGAGTACACTGACTCCATTGTATTGTCAAAATGACTGACAGTGAGGTGGGTACCTTTATGGCATGGAACTGTCTTAAAAATACAGGCCAATGTTCACTTGAAGCCCACAGCTGCTCCAAGTGTCTATGCATGGCAATCGGTTGCCTACGCCATTCACAATGTTGAATTCTGGTTCTGGCAGTTGCTTCCAAACATGGACCTCCGAGGTCAATGCAGACAAAAACAAAATTTCTGGAATGCTGGTACAGGCCTGTCTGGTCTAGAATCTGTGCAGTAACACTACAAAGCCCTTACAAGAATTTTAACACAACAAATTTTTTCTAAATTAAGGGATTAGGTTGCAGACCTGCTCGCCGAGCCAGTGTGTTTGATTGCAGACGTTTCATCACCCTGCTAGGTAACATTGTCAGTGCGCCTCCGGTGAAGTGTTGGTGTTCCATCCTGCTTGTTATTTATATGCCCCAGTTTGCTGGGGTGGTTCTTCAGTGGATTGTATATCGGGCCCAGTTCAATGTGTTTGTTGATGGAGTTCCAGTTGGAATGCCAGGCCTCCAGGAGGCCCCTGGCATGTCTCTGTTTGGCTTGTGCTATTGTGAATGTGTTGTCCGAATCGAATTTATGTCCTTCTTTGTCCGTGTGTATTGAGTCCAGTGAGAATTGGTCATGCCTCTTGGTGGCTCGTTGGTGTTCGTGTGTCCTTATTGTCAATTTTCTTCTAGTTTGGCCTATGTAATGTGTTCTCACAATCCTCGCATGGTATTTTGTATATTACATTAATTTTATTGGTTGTGGGTATGGGGTTCTTTACGTTTGTCAGTAGCTGTCACAGGGTGGTTGTTTGTTTGTGGGCTACCCTTATACCTAGGGGTCTGAGTAGTCTTGTGATCATCTCTGATATATCCCTGATGTATGGTACAAATCTTCTCAAAAACTTTAAATTAAGGGATTAGCAAATGTTGGTCAGTGAATGCATGGGAAAAATTTGTGAATCGGACCTGGGATGAATTAGAATACAGGCTGAAGAGATTTAGGAATAGGAATCCAACTGGACAGCATTGGAGAATCACTAGGTAAAACATCATGAATCAAGATTCCTGCAGGAGATGGGCTGAAGTAGGGCTGGAAATAGGCAATGAGAGGAGGAGAAATTAATTTTAGTGAGAGAAAGATATACAGGCATTAATCTATGTTAGCTATATATGTGATTCTTGAAGTCTTTACGTGAATTCATTCCATGTAAAACTTTTGGGGTGAATTTCCACAAACAGTGTTTACACCATTCCTTTGGAGTTTCTGCAGATTTTCCACCCTTTACAAGGGCCAATTGTGTGAACAATTGCAGAATCCACCTTTATGCCTGCATTTTCCACAGAGTAAACATTTCCAGTCAGTGATCTTTCACTTTATTTTTGTTTCCGTTTCCACTTTTATTGTGGATTTCCAGCATCTATCATTTGATCATCAGACGCCATTTCTGCCACCTCCAGCGGGATGCCACCACGAGACATATATTCCCCTCCCCTCCTTTGTCCGCCTTCTGCAGGGACCGTTCCCTCTGGGATACCCTGGTCCACACTTCCTTCAACCCCAACACCTCCCCACAGCCCTACGGCACCTTCCCCTGTAACCAGCAAAGGTGCAACACCTGCCCATTCACCTCCTCCCTCCCCAGAATCCAAGGGCCCAAACATACCTTCCAGGTGAAGCAACACTTCATCTGCACTTCCCAGAATCTAGTCTACTGCATTCGCTCCTCACAATGTGGTCTCCTCTACATTGAGGAAACGAAGCGTAGACTTGGCGACCGCTTCGCAGAACATCTACATTCTACTCGCAAAAAAGACTCTGAACTACCTGTTGCCTGCCACTTTAATGCACCACCCTGCTCCCCGGCCAACATCTCTGTCTCTGGCTTGCTGCAGTGTTCCAGTGAAGCCCAATGCAAGCTGGAGGAACAACACCTCATTTTTCGCTTGGGGACCCTAGTCCTCTGGACTCAATATCGAGTTCAATAATTTTAGGGCCTAAACTCTCCCATATCCCAGCCCCCTACCCCACACACCAGGCCTTTTTACTACATAGCCTGCCATTACACACCCCCTGTTGTTAGTCACTAATAGTCACCATTAACATCTATTCACCCTCCCAGCCTGATCGTTAGCAACTCCTTTGTCTGTCCAACTGTCTTTCTCTCTGTTTGGGCCCTATCCTATCGTTTACTCGCTACCCCACCCACCTCCCTATTTTCTGCATATAAACTGAAGTTTTCCCAGCCACCATCAGTTCTGAGGAAGGGTCACCGGACCCGAAACGTTAACTCTGCTTTTTTCCTTCACAGATGCTGCCAGACCTGCAATTTTGGTTTTGTTTCTGATTTGCAGCATCCGCAGTTCTTTTGGTTTTTATCTATCATTTGCTATTTTGTTTTCGTGTTCAAACCTTCAGGAATGGACTCCAATCAAATTTAAGATTTGTAGTTATTCTATCTGCATGTTTGAACCAAAGAAAGGAACCAATTAATAGCATATGGTCCAGGGTTGCTCTGTTAAGAGAGAGGAGTCTCCTGAGATCAGGGAGCAAGGTCTCCATGCATTTATCTAAAGGATCTGGAATAAAGCACAGTGAATTGTTAGTAACACTTGCTAGCTTTGTATCCAGCAGGAGTTTTTGGCACTAATTCGTTTGGGAAATTCAAAGATGCGGAAAGCTATATTTAAACTTTCCAAAACGATTAGGAAACATATGTGACTGGTGGGGCTCACAATTGTGAGCTTTGGCTGACTTTGTGATATACTGGAACATCAAGCCATGATGATTGTAAAATATCCAAAATGTCCGTCAGCATCACTTCAATCCCATCTGATTATCTAGGAGTATATTCCAGGCTGGATTAAACATAACTGTCCTTTGCATGAGCTTTGGCACATTGAAACTCATCACTTTCTACCTCAGAGGTGACAATGCCCTTCTAGAGATATGACAAATTAATCTCAGCAGACATTACTGTGCAGCAATGGAAAAATACACTGCTGTAGAAAGCATCAGATCTTTGAATGAGACATTAAACATCAGCCCCATCTACCTCCTCAGCTGGATGTGAAAGATCCCATCACACTATTCAAAGAAAAGATTAATTCTCCTCTGACTTTCTGATCAGTAAATATTCCTCAACCAGTGATACAAAGCAAAATTGGGCAATAAAAAAACTGCTATGCACCCTTGCTCTTTGCAAGTTACAATGTAAAAATTGCTGAATTGGCTTTTTAAGCACTTTGTGTCATTCTGAGACCTTGAAAGGTGCTAAACAAATAAAATCCTCCCTTCTTTTCTTTTGAACTGGCAGATGTTTAGAAGGTGTTGATCATTATTAACAAAGAACAACGGCAACTAGACTTTGCAAAGCCTCTTTTGGCAGAGCAAATTGTCCCAAGATGCTTCACAGAGTGCAAGAGAAAAACGAGCATTATGTCAAGCAAAAATTATTAGAGGGTTATTAGACATTATCATGGAGTTGAGTTTTGAGGAAGATCTATGAAAGAGAAAAAGGAAGAGCTTAGAGATAGAATTCCAGAGCGTGAGGCCTAGGCAGATGAAAACACAATTGTTAATAAAGTGACAAAAGGAAGTCAGAGAATTGGAGATTCTTGGACTGCTGGGTAATGGTTTTTGAGGACTGGGAGACATTACAGAGACAGAGAGTGGCATCTTATCATCCCTTGCTGATGGGTTTGAAGGTGGGGGGACACACAGAAGAGGGGATGCTGCACATAACCCACCCGTCAACTAACTGTCCACCTTGATCTGTCTCCCATTTTAATAAAGGGCCAAGAGATGTTTGGTAAAGTGCTCTCCTTTGGGTCTATTGAAACATTTAATTGATCAATTAATGGCTACCTGTGTACCTCAACCCTCCCTAACCTTGACACAGAAGAGGGGGGAGGTCTATGCCAAGTGTTTAGCCTGGGAGACTTTACCAGGAAAGATACGTCAAACAAGACACTCCCCTGAAAAGGAATCATATCCTACTTTTCACCATTCCATATTGGCATCTCTGTTCCAACATTCCCACCTCTCTAACTGTGAAAGCCTGACCCTACTGATAACCCGAATGTACTTGAAATCCAAGCTCCATCATCTCCATTCCTTCAGGGACTGACTGTAGTCCAGCATTCTGAGACTGTGGTCAAACATTTGTCACTGCTGGAACTATACAGCTGCTGGTCATCTGATTGGCTGGCAGCTCTCTAAGGTGGGACTTCCTCCCTGGAAGGGGACCTCTACCTTTTGTTCAGAAAAATAACCTGAATGTCTCACTTGGTGTTGCTGTCATTCTATGTGTATGGGTGTGACTCCCCTTGACATTAGTGGCATTACCATCACTGAATTTCCCATTACGAACATTCTGAGAGTTACATTTGAATAGAAACTGAACTGGACCAAATAATGGGGCTAAAAAAAACCAGGGAGCAGCTGAAAATTGTGCCAAACAACTCACCTCCTGAATCCCCAGAGCCTGTTAGCTGTGCACACCATCAACAGGATGTGTTGCAATACTTCCCCTTTGAGGACACCTTCCAAATCCACAACCTGCACCTCAAACGATGGGGTAACAAATGCAGAGGAAAACCATTTGCTGCAAGTTCACCTTCAAGCCACACACCATACTGACCAGCAACAATATTACCATTCCCTTACCGTCTCTAGGTCAAATTCCTGGCACCCTCTTCCGAACAGCATTGTGAATGTACCTACACCAGATGCACCTCTGTAGCTCAACGAGTTCATTCAGCATCATCTTTTCAGGGACACCTTGGAACTGGTAACAAATGTTGGCTTTGCCAGTGATGCCAATTTTCCAATCAAACACTAGTGTCACCATTAGTGCTGGTGAAATTAAGCATGTCGAATGGGAATGTTTAGCAACGCATTTTGCATACTGCATGTTCTCTCTACTTTTAAACTCAGTTAACCATACTCCCATGTGCAGTCACCAGCAAGAAGTACTTAAATAAATACAGTAATCCAATGCATTATTTATTAAAACCAGAACTGCTTCACTTCTTAGCATAGGTATAAATAAAGACAAAGCTACACAGAGGCATTGGTGCACATACATGCACAAATAAAACAGAGACATTGAGAAACACAAATAGATAAACAGGTGGCAAATCAAATGAAAAAGTCACTCACAAGTATAAGGTTAGTGGGATGCCCAAACTTAAACAGAACTGAAATAGAAAAAGAAGTTGAGGAAAAAGAGTAACCGCACCAAGCATTTCTGCCATCTGTAACAGGAAGCACGTGGAAAACAAAATAACCACCAATCATTCTGACATCACAACTACAAAAAAAAGTGCTGCTGATCATTGTAGCTCACACTGACTGTCACCACAAATTCTGCTCGGCACAGAATGCTGATGAGAATAAGGATCTCATCTGTCGCCCTGCTTTATTTTGGAAGGTTTGAATGATGTGTGTCCCTCAAAAACACCACAATTTACCTGTCTTGTTATGAGAAAGGTGTGCTGCTCGAAAGGTAAATATGTAACTTTTTTGCCGAAAGGAAATATTCAAAAGTGAAATTGCTGACAGGAAGATCATTTTAGTGTGAAACATAGAAAAGTAGACACAGCCTTTAAATACATTTTTTTGAATTGTTTTCAAACCACTGTATGGTTTCCATATTTCTGTAATCTCCTCCAGACCAATAACCCTCTAAGGTATTGATGTTCATCCAATTCTAGCCTCTTGTGTTTCTCTGATTTTAATCCTTCCACCATTGCCAACTGTGCTTTCAGCTGGCTTGGCCCTAAACTCTGGAATTCCTTGTCTAAAATTTCCTATATCTACACCTCTCTGTCCTATTTTAAGACGCTTCTTTAGAATTTATCTCTTTGACCAGGCTTTCGATTTTCTGTCTTGATATCACTTTCCGTGGCTCAGGGCCGAAAATGCTTTTCTTGCTAATGCTTTTAAGTGTCATGAGACATTTTGCTATGTTAATGCAAGTTAATTTTGGTGTTGTTATTCATTCTCGCTACTTATATCCTGAAGCCTCTGTCTCCTTCTGGGGTCCACAGTAGAGGTATTAAGTACACTTTATTTTGCTCAATGTAATATTGTCATGCATAAGCTTAGATGAGTATCTGCAAGCTTTCAGCATAGAAGGCCATACAAACTTGCGTTTAACACACACACACACACACACACACACACACACACACACACACACACA
>NC_063335.1:95491517-95501809 GCF_021869965.1 Rhincodon typus | reverse complement strand
ACACACACACACACACACACACACACACACACACACACACACACACAAGAGCACAAGATATAGGAGCAGAATTAAGCCATTCAATCATGGATATTATGTTTCTCAACCCCATTCTCTCGTATTCTCCCTATGATCCCCTTACTAATCAAGAACCTATCTGTCTTAAATACCTTCAAAGATCTGGCCTTCACAGCCTTCTGTGGCAATGAATTCCACAGTACCACCACCCTCTGGCTGAAAATAATCCTCCTCATCTCAGTTCTAAACGCTCATCCCTTCATTCTGAAGCTGTGTCCTTGGGTCCTAGTCTCTCCTACTGGTGGAAACATCTACTCCAAGTCTATTCTATCCAGGTCTCTCAGTATTTATGCATGATTTGTAGTAAAACTTTTACAGAATGTTCCCAAGAAAAGATAAAAGTAATGACCAAGATATCAATGTAGAGAAACATCTCAGGCATGATCGAATGGCAGAGCAGACTTCATGGGCCGACTGGTCTAATTCTGCTCCTATATCTTATGGTTGGCCAAATTAATGTTTTTTTTTGCATTATACCCTCTTAATTATACACATTTACCAAAAAGAAAAAAATGTCTGGCAGGCATTAAATCTGTTTTCAAAGTAACTCTTGCAAATGAGCATAGCAATTATGTATGTTTCATGGTTATTTTAACAGCATTTTTTTTGTGCAAGGAAGTGAACCCAATGAGAGTTGAAATGACAATGTAGTATGAGAACACAGGTAGAGGTGCTGGATTTTCTTTCCCAACTGTTGTAGGCAAAGATGGTTCTGGCACTGCTAACAAGTAGGGAGTTCCAGAATTTTAACCAAAGGATGATGACAGAATGGCAATATTTTCCCAATTCAGAGTCATGACTACCATAAATTGTAGACATTTCAATACAGCAAGAAGTCACTCATTAATTTCTTAGAAATTACCGTAAGTGTTTTTCTGACATATTCTCTGAATTATTATCTAGGCCTCTGGGTTACTAACCAATCCAGTCTCCTTTTTCAGTGATTGTAGTTTTGTAAGCAAACACATTATGCAGAGGAAAAAAACCAATAAGACTATACCAACATACAAACAAGGAACAAGAGTAGTTCACTCTGCCCTTCGAGCCTGCTCCGTTATTCAATTAGATCATGATAATCCGATTTGAACCTCAACTGCATATTCTTGCATGACAACTAAAAACTTTTCATGCAATTGATAACCAAGAATTTATCTACACTGCTTTAAAAATATTTAAAGGTTCTGCATCCACTGACTTTTGAGGAATTCCAAAGATTCATAAACATCTGAGAGAAAAACATATTTCCTCTTCACTGTTTTAAATGAGCAACCCCTTATTTTTAAACTAGACACCCAGTTCTAGATTGTCCCACAAGAGGAAATATCCTTCCATCCTCCATCCACTCAAATCCCCTCAGGATCTCATATGTTTTCATTAAGTCCCCCTGACTCTTCGAAACTTCAGTGGATATGGTGCAGCCTGTCTAGCCTGTGTCATAAGACAGTTTGTTCATTTCCAGGTTTTAGTCTAGTAAACCTTCTGGAACAGCATCCAACACATTTAATATTCTTCCTTAGGCACAATGACCTGTACTGTGCACTGTACTGAGATGCAGTCTCACAAGTGCTGTGTATAACTAATATGTAATATTTGGAAGTGAATGTAGTGATTGTATTGGACCTCCATTTTGAAGTATGGAAGGCCAGTTGGATAGTGTGTCTTATTCACCAGTTTTACTAAGTTTTCCTTTCAAATGTTGTAAAGCTTGAGGGCTGTCTTAGTGAGAAAGAATTCACCTCTTTTCTCCTCCAGATCTTTGCAAATGATTTTATAACTGTGACCACTAATTGCTAACTCGCTCAGCAGAGGGAATAATTTCCTCCATTTACATTATTAAAAGCCTGTCTGTCTTGAATGATTCTATAGGTCTCATCTTAACTTCTCTTACAAGGAGAACAGTCACAACTTTTCCAACTTTTCCTCATAATTGAGGTCCCTCAATCCCTGCTAATATTCTTGGAAACCTCCTCTGTACCCTTTTTAAGGCCTGAAGTATATCGCCCAGAAATATACCAGCTGAGGTCTAACTAGAGATTTTCAAAGGTATAAAATAAAACTTCATACTTCTGGATTTTTCTCTATTTAAAATTCCAAGTAACGTGCATATTTATTTAATCAATTTATCAACTTGTCCGTTCCCTTCAATGATTTATGTGTATGGATGTTAATGTTTCTATGTTCATACACGATGTACAAAGTCATGCCATTTGTAGAATACCGTTTCTTCATATTAGTCCTCTAAAGTGCAGCATTACATACTTCTTCGTATTGAACTCCATCTGTGGTGTTTCTGTCCATTTTACCATCCTTTTTACACTATCATACTGAAGGCTATAAGCTTCCTTATTATAATCAACTGCATCACTAAGTTTTGAATCATCTGAAAACTTTATAATACTGTTCACACACCTAAGACTATAGAGTTTATTGAAATTGAAGAGTGATAGACCCAAAACAGATCATTATAAAAATACCACTGCAAACTACCTCAGTCTGGTAAACATCCATCTATCCATCAATAAATGTGGAGTGTGGAGCTGGAAAAGCACAGCAGGTCAGACTGCATCCAAGGAGCAGGGAAGTCAACTTTTCAGGCCAAAATCCTTCGTCAGGACTGGGAATGGGGAGGGACACCCAGAAATAAATAGAGGGAGGCGGTGGGGCTGGGTGAAGGGTAGATGGGATGGAGATAGGTGGATGCAGATTAGGGGTTATTGTGTTTGGTCAGTGAGAAGGGTGAAGTGGATAGGTGAGTTGGAAGATGGACATGTTGGGGGTGGAGAGATTTTGAAGTCAATAATCAGGCCATTGGGCTGTAAGCTCCCAAGGTGAATTATCAGGTGTTATTCCTCCAGTTTATATTTGGCCTCACTCTGACAGTGGAGACCGTAGTTTCCCCAAACTTTGTGATTAAGGATGCCCGCAACTGTCTCTACCCGATTTCCCATGCTTCTTCCCTCAAACCCTCTCCCCCAACATCAATAAGGATAGAGTCCCCTTAGTCCTCACATACCATCCCATCAACCTCTGAATACAAAGCATCATCCTCCGACATTTCTGCCACCTACAATCAGACCCTACCACCAAAAAGATATTTCCCTTCCCACCCTTGTCTGATTTCCACAGGGACTGTTCAATCCACGACTCCCTCGTCAGCTTCACACTCTCCACCACCCTTCCACCACACCCGGTACCTTTCCCTGCAACCGCAGGAGGTGTTACACCTCCTCTCTCACTCCCGTCCAAAGCCCCAAACAATCCTTCCAAATTCAGCAGAGATTCACCTGCACTTCATCTACTGTATCCGTTGCTCCCAATGTGGTCTCCTCTATACTGGGGAGACCAAACGCAGACTCGGGGGTCAGTTTGCGGAGCATCTCCGCTCTGCACACACCAGTCAACCTGACCTTCCGGTTGTCATTCATAGAATCATAGAATCCCTACCGTGTAGAAACAGCCATTCGGCCCAACAAGTCCACACTGCCCCTCCGAAGAGCATCCCACCCAGACCCATTCCCTGTAACCCAGCATTTCTAATGTCTAATCCACCTAATTTACACACCCCTGGACACTACGGGCAATTCAGCATGGCCAATCCACCTACCCGTAACATGTTTGGACTGTGAGAGGAAACCAGAACACCCGGAGGAAATCCCTGCAGACACAGGGAGAATGTGCAAACTCCACACAGTCGCCCAAAGGTGGAATCGTGAGGTGTTGTGAGGCAGCAGTGCTAACGACTGACCCACCATGCAGCCCCACTTTAACTCTTTAACTCTCTTTAACTTCACTTTAACACCCCCTCCCACTCCCTTATTGACATGTTCATCCTTGGCCTCCTCCACTGTCAGAGTGAGGCCAAACGTAAACTGGAGGAACAACACCTGATATTTCACCTTGGGAGCTTACAGCACAATGGCCTGAATATTGACTTCAAAATCTCTCCACCTCCAACATGTCCATCTTCTGACTCACTTATCCGCTCCACCCTTCCCACTGACCAACCACAATAACACTCTACCTGCATTCCCCTATCTCCATCCCACCTACCCTACCCCCAGCCTCACCCTCTCTTCTAATTATGTCTGGGCTCCCCACCCCCTTCCCAGTCCTGACAAACAGCTTCAGCCTGAAACATTGACTTCCCTGGTCCTCAGATGTTGTCCAACCTGCAGTGCTTTTCCAGCTCCACATTTATTGACTTTAGCTTCCAGCATCTGCTGTCTTTACTATGTCCATCTATCCGTCAACATTTTCTGCTTTCCGTCACTAAGTGAATCCTGTATCCATACTTTGATTTCCCTTTAACCCACTGCTTCAACTTTCTTAACAAACGTCCTGTATGGTAAGTTGTTGAATGGCTTCTGATCGTCCAGACATGCAGTGTCCATGTTGTGCTTTTCTGCAATTAGTGCTACAGGAATTCTAATATGTGAATCACCCCAATAAGCAATGGGGCCACAATCCAAACTCTATTGGAGCAGCCCCTTGGTATTTCACTGCTGTATCAGCCTGACTTATGTACTCAATTCTTAGAAGCTTGATACCAACTCTGCATGTGTGAGTTTAAAATGATACCACATGATTATGTTTTATTTCAGCTTTAGTTGGAATCATTTTATAGTTGTTGCATTTTAGTATGACACCCTCAGTGTTAGCAACTGGCACATCATATAGTGGACCTACTAATAAAGAGCAGAAAGTTTTACCCAGCATTAAGGATATTAAGAGCTTACATTGTTGCTATGGCACAGATGACTTTTGAAGTAACAGGAAAGTAAACTAACAGAGACAGGGCAGTGTTGTCTAGTTTATTTAACAACACTGTAGTCAATAACACAGCTTCACTATCCCTCTTTATGAACAAAATTGCACTTGGGCTCATTTTAAAGATTATGAAGACTAAAATGTTTCTGCAGAATGTCAGAAAGTATGGAAGGAGACTATTTGATCCATCGTACTTATGGTAACACATTGAAAGAGTTCAATAATTGGTCTTGCTCTTCTAATTTTCACTTACAGTTCTGCAAAATTACACACTTAATGTACTCATCCAATTCACTTCAGAAAGTTATCATTGATTCTGCTGCCACTGCTGTTTAAGATGGTGCCTTCTCAGCAACCACAATTCCCCATGTAAAGTACTTCTACTCATTTTACTGCCAATTACCTAAAGCTGAGGCCATAGGCTCTTGGATAACAAGGTGTAGAGCTGGATGAACACAGCAGGCCAAGCAGCATCAGAGGAGCAGGATGGCTGACGTTTCGGGCCTAGACCCCCTGGCTCTTGACTTCTTTGCTAGTGAACCAATTTCTCCTACATACGCAATCAAAAGGGAAAGTAGTGTAGCGGTCATGTCCGGAACACCAGGTTAACAATCTGCGGTTTGACTTCAATATGACGGATAGTGAAATTTAAATTCATGATTAAAAATTAGGATTACAAAGGTTAACCTAACTGTAATCATTGCTGAATGTTGTAATAAAATCTATCTTGTTCACTAATGCCCTTTAAAAAATTCAAAGCTGGCATCTGCAGCCTACATGTGATGCCAACGCCACAGAAATGTGGTTGGCTCTTTAATGTCCTCGAAATGCCCTAGCAAGCCACTCAGCTGGATCAAACTGCTACAAAGCATAAACAAAGGAATGAGATGGGCAGACCATGTAGCAGCGACCAAGGCACCAGAAACAACAAAGGCAAACACAGCTCTGCAGTAAAGTCCTCCTTGCATTTGGGGCTAGTGCCAAAATTGTGAATGTTGTCCCATAGACTAGTCAAGCAACAACTTAACAGAATTACACTTACAGTCTGTGTCCCAGAGAGTACCATTAACATCACTGGTCGCATCCAGTTCTCATCAATAGGACAGACCCACCAGAGGTAGTGGTATAGCGGTATATAATAGTGAAGGAGTTGCCTTATGCAACTTTAACACATTGACCCCAGAGCCCATGAAGCCTCATGGCATCATGTTCTGCTGATTACCATCTGCTATCGCCTCTTAGCTGATGAAAAGTACTCCTTCTTGTAGAATACCACTTGGAGGAAGCACTGAAGGTGGCAAAGTGCCTCAGTACCACCATAAATGACTGAGCTGACCAAATCCTAAAGGACAAAGCTACTAGATTGGGTATGCAACAGGTCACAAGGGACCCAACAAGATGAAGAAATCTACTTGAATATATCGTTACCAATTTACCGTTTGCAGATGAATCCATACGTGGCAGCATAACAATATAGATAGCCTTTGCCTGGGTGAGGTTCTGATTATAGCAACTTGGGGTTGATGCAGACGGAAAACATTCCAGGAAATTTTGCTGCGAAGGGGCCTTCTCTCCAACATTGTCTTTACCTGCTTTGCGAGGCATAAGAAACCTAACCAGCCGTTATACCTCCTGCAAAGAAAGTCAGATCAGACACTCACACACTCTTTAAAATTATCAATCGCTTCCAGGGAACAACTGCCCTCTGCTTTCTCTCTGTTTATCAATTTTATATTCAAGTCACCACTGCCCTTTTAATCTCTTGGGTTTCATTTCTTCCAGTAAATCTTTTATGTGATGCTTTACCTAACTCCTTTCAAAAAACAGTATACAAAGTACAAAACTCATGAACCTAGAACTCCCATTTAGCAGATTCTTATATTTGGGCATCTCTTTGTAAATCTTAACTATTAAGAATCCTGTAACAATGGAATTCTGTCAAGGTTTGGCAGGAAGAATAGAAGAGTTGTATATTATTTAAATTGAAAAAGACTGCAGAAAGCTGCAACACAGGGTAATTTGGGAATCCTAGTGAGTGAATCACAAAAAGCTAGCATCCAAGATCATCAGGTATTGCAGAAGCAAATGTTCATGATCTTAAAAGGAACAAGAACAACAGGACATGGATTTAAGATGTCCTGCAAAAGATACAAGGGTGAAGTGAGAAAAAACTTTTTTCACTGTGTGAGTAGTTCAGATATGGAATGTATGCTTGGAAATATGGTACAGCCAGGTTCAATTAAAGCATTCAGAAGGGCATTGGATGATTACCTGAATAAAAATAATGTGCAATAATAGGGAAAAGGCAGGAGATTGGCATTAGTTAATGATGCTCATTTATTGAGCCAGTACAGATGGGCCAAATGCTCTCCTGAATTTTGCTAACAATGTGATGGTGGCGGGATTAGATTTTATTGAAATATTGGGAGCATTTTGAGACCCAAAATCACATTTCTGTTGGCTACATACTGACTATACAACAAGAGCTACATTGTCACTTGATGACATTACAGATGGAAAAAAGCACTGTCAAATGGTGAAAAAGGGTAGGATTGCACAATGATGTTTAGAAGCTCTAACTCGATGTTGCTCAAGAATGTCACATAAATGGAGCATGACATCTCTCAAGGGAGCTTTACGGAAAAATAACCCCACCAGTATTACACAGGGGACCTCAATGGAAAGGCGACAGCAAAGCAGCATCACCATACAGCAAAGTGTTTAAGAGATATAAACGCTGCATATTTTTTTGTCCATGAGAAGTGGAATCACATTTGGTTTCCCACACTCAAAGATACCACAGATTTTCCATTTCTATTCTAGTTTAATTTGCATCCTCAATGAAAGCGCAGGCGCATTTTGTCGCCACTTATCAGCTGCATTATGTTAAACGTTAACATGCTGATAAGGCCCGATTTCAACCCCACTTGGTGCAAAGCAGCCAAACTTACAGACAGGGCAGTGAGAACCTCTTCTTTTCCTTTAATTTTACCCAGTTAGAGACAGAGGGATCCTCTTGTGAACGTGCACATCAGAGCTGACTGAAATTTTAACTCCAGGGTTGTGCAGCACAGACTGATGTTATTTCCCTGACAGACCAAACTGGTGGTGAAAGGGATCTGAAGCCAGAAAACAAAATTCTTTCTTTCTTTGTGGGTTCCTTATAAACCCAGATGAGTCCTTGGTGACAGCCTCCTGCTACTTTACATGTAAGTTTTTGATGCTGAATAGGCTTAGGCTGGAGATTGACTACAAACATGCATAGTATTGGGCACATAATAAAGATTTTCAGGATCTCAGCTGCAGGGGATTCTCACTTGGTTTAGGCTTTAGTCTACTGTGTATATTTTTGATAAAATGAACAATCCTCCCTGACTACCATTATTCAAGAGGTAAATACAATTATGTTCCTGAGTCACAGAGGTCAATGCCAGTCTATATTTTGCTCAGCCAGAATAGAAGTAAGAATTTTTTTTTAAATTATCTCCAATACCTAGACAAATGGTTGGGATGATTTGATATAAAGAAAGCAAGAGGAAATAATTTGCATACATACAGTCCCTTTACTTATTTTATTGCATTCAGAATGCAACTATTAAGCGCTTTTGAAACGTAGTCACTGTTGTAATGTAGGCAATGCAATGTCAAACTACACACAGCAATATCCAGTAAATAGCCATGTGCTGATGATAGGATAATTTGCTTGAATATTGTTGGTTGAAGCAATAAAATTGACCAGACATGGGGTAGAAATTGCCTGTTACGCTTCAAAATAGTTAAAAAAATTTATGTCCATTTGAGAGGGCATTTGGGGTCTTGGCTTAACCCCTCACCTGAAAGTCAGCATCTCCTGCTCTATAAGGCAATGATTCTGAGGAGGATAATGATCGCATTACATTGGCTCTATACGTTCTACTGGGATCACACAGTTTTCTAAATGGGGACAAGGTGTTTTATTCTAGCTTTTCGGGTGCAGACATTAGTTTAAGTCTATTGCACAATACACCTTTCTGATATCAAGAAAAGTGCCTTTTCTGTAGTTACTCTTCACGGCATATCCTCTACCACATCACCAGAGAGGCCCAAGTCAAAACAAAGGCAAAGGAATATTGGTTGCTGTGAACTATCTCAAACAATTCTTACTCAGTACCACATAGTGTTAGAGGTGATAAATACCTCAAAGGACTGACAAAATGATCATCTGCAAAAATGCCACACCTCTAACCCCTTAAGTGACAACTTGGGTCTGTGCTCAAATCTCTGCACTGGGGCTCGAACCCATGACCAACTGACTCAAAAAGCAAGAATCATTAAACTGTATTCACACCGGCGCAGGTCCAGTGGTCAATATCTGGCAAAGGTTTACAGCCCCATCTCCAATTTAGATAATTTTTATTTATTGTTGTATTGATCATTCGCCATATCCCCAGATAGTTTGCAGGCAAGCAAACTAGAAATATATAATTTGGCACATTTCACATCATTTGTGTCATCACAACACTTCCTGGGAAATGTCTTATTAACCATTGAGTTTTAAATTTAATGTTGATCTCACTCTTTGCACACCTTCTCTGCAGCCATTGAATGAAGAACCTGGTAATGCATATTCAAAATCTTTGAAGTTGGCCAGGCAAGTTGATGTGGCTAAGAAAATGTAAAGGTTTAGATCAATTAGACCAATGGACTGAGGAGTGGCAGACTGAGTTTAATTTGGATAAATGCAAAGTATTGCATATTGGTGAAAGGAATAAAGCCAGGACTTATACAAGTAGTGGTAGGCCCTGGGTAGTGTTGTTGAACAGAGAAACCTAGAGATTATTGTACGTAATTCTTTGAAAGTTGTGTCACAGGTAGACAGGGTAGCTAAGAAGGCATTTGGCACACTTGCCTTCATTGCTCAGACCACCAAGTACAGGAGTTGATATATCATGTTGGGGTTGTACAGGATATTGGTGAGGGCACTTTTGGAGTACTGTGTACAGTTCTGGTCATCCTGCTACAGGAGGGATATTATTAAGTTGGAGACGGTTCAGAAAAGATTTTCTAGCATGTTACTGGGACCGAACACTTTGAGTTATAAGGAGAGGATGGATAGGCTGGGACAGTTTTCACTGGAGCATAGGAAATTGAGGGGTAATCTTATAAAGGTTTATAAAATCATGAGGGGCATAGATAGGATGAATAGTAAAAGGCTTTTTCCTAGGGTGGGGGAGTTCAAAAGTAGGGGGTGTATTTTTAAGGTGAGAGCAAAAGGATTTAAAAGGGCCCTGAGGGGCAACATTTTTATGCAGATGGTAGTTTTTATGTGGAATGAACTGCCAGAGGAAGTAGTAGATGCAGGTACAGTTACAACATTTAAAAGACATTTGGACAGGTACATGAACAGGAAATGTTTAGAGGCAACAAGGTGCAGGGCTGGATGAACACAGCAGGCCAAGCAGCATCAT
>NC_063335.1:95422118-95491117 GCF_021869965.1 Rhincodon typus | reverse complement strand
ATGATGCTGCTTGGCCTGCTGTGTT
This sequence comes from Rhincodon typus, assembly GCF_021869965.1. Taxonomy (NCBI): domain Eukaryota; kingdom Metazoa; phylum Chordata; class Chondrichthyes; order Orectolobiformes; family Rhincodontidae; genus Rhincodon; species Rhincodon typus. The sequence continues at coordinate 95,491,092 of NC_063335.1, read as the reverse complement.
CATCCAGCCCTGCACCTTGTTGTCTCGGATTCTCCAGCATCTGCAGTTCCTACTATCTCTGATTCAATGTTTAGAGGCATATGGATTAAATGCAGTTAAGTGGATCTATTTAGTTTGGGAAACTTGGTTTGCATAGAAGAGTTGGACCAAAGTATCTGTTTCCACGCTGTATGACTCTATGGCTCTAAGTGGGTTTGTAATCAAAGATCACGTATTTAAAAAGAAGTTAGGGAGAAATGAGGGGATCTTTGCTCTCTTAGAGAGGTATTAAGATCTGGAAGCAGTTTCTTTTAGTAAGCAATTGGACTAATGATTATTGTGAATAAGATGGTGTATAGGACTAAGTTGGACAACTTCCAATGAGCCAGCAATGGCATAATTAGCCAAATGACTTCCTTTAATCCATGATTCTATGATCCCACTCATTACAAATGCTGATAGTGAAGTTCTTTATTTCCTACCTACCTAAAGGAAATTGCCACAACAACAAAACAGGAATTGGTGGATAAGCTCTTCAGGTCTAGGAGAGAAATCAGAGTTAATATTTTGGGCCAAGTGACCCATCGTCAGTTCTGTTCTCAGCTGTGCAGCAATTTCTATTCTTGTTTCTGATTTACAGCATCTACAGTTCTTTCGGTTTTTAAAAGAAATGGCTCTTGGCTGTTCATTGTTCTTCTATAATGTCAACACACAATTCTGTAGATTGGCCTGAAGTCTCCTCAGTGAGATGAAAATTCTAACAAAACAAAACAAAGTTCATCTTGGTAGTTACAGACCATCACCAAGGCAGGGAAATGTTCAAGGAAGAACTGCATAAGTGTAGCAACATTGATGAATCCAGAATGGCAGAGGTAGGCACTCACTGGGTGCCCTCTTTACTTGTTGCCTCATTGCTGACATTGGAAGAAGGTAACATCCTTGTTTTATTCATTCATGGAATGTGAGCATCTCTGGTTGGCCAGCACTAATTGGCCATCTCTAGTTGCCCTTGAGAAGTTGGTGTGAGCTTCCTTTTTGAATTGCTACAGTCCATGTGCTATAGGTAGACCCACAAAGTCATTAGGGAGGGAGTTCCAGGATTTTGACCCGGCGACACGAGAGGAATGGTGATATATTTCAAAGTTAGGACGGTGAGTGGGGGTTTGCAGGGGGAGTTGCAAGTGATAATGTTCCTATGTGTCTTCTGCCCTTATCCTTTTAGATGGTAGTAGCTATGAATTTGGAAAATGCAGTCTCAGGGCCTTGGTGAATTTCTGCAGTGTATCATGTAAGTTGTACACTGCTGCTACTAGGTGCTGATGGTGAATAGGGTGAATGTTTGTGGATGTGGTGCCAATCAAGTGGCTGCTTCGACCCTGGATGGTGTCAAGCTTCTTGTGCATTCTTCAAGCTGCACGCATCCATTTTCTTAAGTGGAGAGTATTCCATCAGATCCCTGACTTGTGCCTTCGTAGATGGTGGAAAGGCTTTGGGGAGTCAGGAGGTGAGTAACTTACTGCAGGATTCCTAGCTTTTGACCTGCTGTTGTAGGCATAGTATTTAGATGGTTAGTCCTGTTCAGTTTCTGGTCAATGAGAAGCCCCCAGGCTATTGATAGCGGGGAATTCAGTGATTGTAAGGCCATGAATGTCAAAGTGCAATGGTTAGATTCTCTCTTGTCGGAGACTGCCTGACATTTGTGTGGTGTGACATTCACTTAGCACTTGTCGTCCCAAACCTGGAAATCATCCAGATCTTGTTGCATTGGAACATAGACTGCTTCAGTGTCCGAGAAGTTGCAAATGGTGTTGAACATTGTGTATTCATCAGCGAACATCCCCATTTCTGACCTCATGGTGGAGGAAGGTCATTAATGAAGCAGCTGAAGATGGTTGGGCTGAGAACACTTCCGTGTTAGCCTGTTTTGCTGTAACCAATATAACCCAAAACTAACGTGCAGATTTCAACAAAACTTGTTAAATACATAGGGTATGTCTTAAAGAAGAACTTATTGTATTGGCAAAAATTGAACTCTGAATAAAGATATTGGAATTTTTTAAATTACAAGGGCATGGGAATTAGGAAAAATTGATGTTTCTAAAATAATGTGAGTAGTTTTATTTATATTATTGGTAGTTTTTGAATATTGTGCCTTATTTCTGCCGCTGTAGTGAAAATTACCACAGCTGTCAAATGCCAACAGAAGTTTCAGAGCAGGTTCTTGAATGTGGATTGGCCTAACACCTCCTCAGTGAAATGGAAGTTCCTAACAAAAATACCCTTGTTTAAACTGCAGTTACAGAGCTTCAATCAGGCATGGACTACCCTTTAGGAAGAATGATTAAGGTTACACAGCTTGGCAGAAGTACACGTTTCATGGAGCGGCCTCTTAAAGTATTTTGCAATTGAGCACAAAATGGAACAACAAGTCCAATTAAAATATCAGATTGAGAAATATATTTTGCCAGGAAGCCTACAAGAGCATGACAGTAGCAGTAGCTATTTCAGGGAGCAGACCGGCTGTTTGTAACAGTCTGTAGTATTTGTTCCTCTACTCTGCTGTCATCAAGACAGTTTGTGGTTCTAGCTTTCCCTTGCATCTTACAAACAAATCAACTTCTCCCTTGTGTAAAAGAAGTCCTTCACACAAGACAGCTAATTTCACAACACTCAGCAGTAGAAACTTCTGAATTCATTTTGAAACTAATTAGACTATAAAATCTGAAAGTAGGCTAAAGGGCTGTTTTTACTCAAGTCAATCCTAATTTCTTTTGATACATTTAAAATAAATGTTGGGTTCAAGGACAGCGATCTTTCATTTTCATATTTATCATTGTGTTTCTCATAAGTGTAAGAATTACAAAAGTATCACAGCTATGTACTGACGTTACACTCAAAAGCATACAAATGTTGGGAATTTTAATCCCATTTCATGTGTTCTGTCACACAATTCCAGTAATATCCCCAACTCAGTTGAGTTCAATAAATATTAACCCTCGTCCACAAATGTAGCTATCTAATTCAAATGCTAACAGAATTGTTGAAAAGATTGTTGAAGCAGATAGCACACAAAATATAGGAACATTGAAACACAAGTACAGAAATAAGCTTCTGAGGACTGAGTGAGGAGAAATCTTTTCACCCAGAGAGTGATGAGCCAGTGGAATTCTCTGCCATAGAAAGCAGTTGAGGACAAAACTTTGAATATTTTCAAGAAGGAGTTAGATATAGTTCTTAGGGCAAAACAGTTCAAAGGGTATGGGAAGAAAATGGGAAAAGGGTACTATGTTGGATGATCAGCCATAATCATATTGAATGACAGAGCAGTCTTAAAGGGTTGAATGGTCTATTCCTATGCCTGTTTTCTATGTTTCTATGTTTTTGGAAGGTTAACCAACATCAATTTACTTTTTGATGATTTGATCTTTGTTCTTGTGATCTCTTTGGCTAGGTTTTGAATTCTTTCTCCTGCAAAGAATGAATCTAATTATCTCTTAATCTGACTGTTTCAATGGCCTTATCTGGTAACTTGGGCCAAAACTTTCCTAGTCCCTTGGAAGTGAGGGGCCCAGGACATGAGCATCCCTATGAGATGGCTATCCAACAGGGAATGCCATCTGGGTGTTTCCAGGGATTGGTCACCACTGAATTTGGCAATCTGCTCAACAAAGACAATAGGATAATGCTTCAGTCAAGAGACATTTTATGATACCAAATAATTTTCCCAGCGTCACTTGGGTTCCAATTGTGTTGGAGGCCTGGCAATATTTCAGATGTTGAAGAGGTTTTTCAGATACAAAAAGGCTGGTGTCTGTCAACGGCAAGAGATCCCCTTCTGCTCTGTGATCCCTCACTGAATTCTGGCCAATTTTTATTTTTAAGATGACTCTGGAATCTTGTGCAAATGTCTCCAGTTTGAAGTGTTGCCAGACCCAGAAAGAATAGAGAGCTGAATATTATTTGAATGGAGAATGGCTTCAGCACAGAGGGATTTGGGGCTCCTGACGAATGAATCACAAAAGACTAACATCCACGTTTAGCAGGTAATAGGGAGGACAAATGGAATGTTGGTCTTTACTTGAAAGGGAATGGAATGTAACAATAGGGAAGTCTTACTAAAAGTAAAACTGATGAAGCACTAGTAGACTACACCTGGAATACTGTGAACAGTTCTGATCTCCTTATATAAAGAAAAATATACTGGCATTGGTGCTGGCCAGATAAGGTTGGTTCCAGGTATGGAGGGATTTTCTTATGAGGAGAGGTTGAATAGTTTGGACTTGCACTGACTGGAGTATAGAAGAATGAACGGAGACTTTATTGAAATGTGTAAGGTTCTTAGGGGCCTTGATAGAGTACATGTCAAGAGGTTCTTTCCTCTTCAGGAGAATCTAGGACCAGAGGCCATAATCTCAGAGTATCAGGGTCAGCCATTTAAGAGAGAGGTGAGGAACAATTTCTTCTGTCAGAAGGTAGTAAATCTATGAAATTCTTTCCCATAAAAGGTCTGTGAAGGTTGAGTCATTAGATGTGTTCAAGGCTGAGATAGACAGAATTTTAATCAGTAAGTGATTTAAGTGTTATGGGGGTAAAGCAGAGAAATGGAGTGGAGGATTATCAGGTCAGTCATAATCCCACTGAATGGCAGAGCAAACGTGATGGGCCTACTTCTGCTCCTATGTTTTTAAGAACTTATATGTTATACCAAATTTGTCTATGATAAGGCAGTAAGAGCAGTGGAGTCAGCACTCTGCAGGCATTGTTTATTTACAGCAAGATTACCCAATTCAAATGAATTGTCACTGCTATGGGGAAGGGGTGAGGGTGATGGGAAAGTTGGGTGAGCTTGAATGGGATGGTGTGAGGAAATTAGACCTAAAGAGTTTTTTAAAATTTCAGGCCACATTTTAACTACAGCCTCTCATTTTAATCAGGCACAGTGTAGCTGGAGTGCTGCAGGCCAGGCAGCATCAGAGGAGCAGGAAAGTTGACGTTTCTTTAAGGGTCCCGACCTGAAACGTCAACTTTCCTGCTCCTCTGATGCTGCCTGGCCAGCAGTGTTCCTCCAGCTCCACACTGCGTTATCTCTGACTCCAGCAGCTGCAGTTCTTGCTATCTCTGTAGCTGGAATGCTGTTCAGTTATTCTAATTCCATTGTGCTAAAGTAGCTCAAAGGCTAAGGCCTAAATTGATTCAGTACACAATTTGTAAGCATGGACCTAGCCTCCATTCTTTGCATTTTCCACCTGAATTAGGGCTGCTAAAGCACATCAAAAGTCTCCAATTTCAATTGTCCATTTTTATTGGACTGATATACAGAGGAACCTGGGGTCCAAGTCCATAGCTCCGTGAAAATGCCAACACAAGCGGATAAGGTGGTAAAGAATTCATTTGGCAAGCTTGCCTTCATTGGTCAGGGCATTGAGTATAAAGGTTGGCAAGTCATGTTGCAAATGTATTAGACTTTGGTCAGGCCACATTTGGAGTACTGTGCGCAGTTCTGGTCACCCCACGATAGGAAGGTTGTGGAGGATTTGGAGAGGGTGTGGAAGAGGTTTTCCAGGATACTGCCAGGATTGGAGTGCATTAGACATAAGGAGAGGTTGGACAACTCAGGTTTCTTTTCACTGGAGTGTCAGAAGCTGAAAGGAGACCTGATGGCAGTATATAAAATTATGAGAGGCATGGATATGCTGAACAGTCAGTCTTTTTCCCAGGGTGGAAGTGTCAAATATTAGCAGGCATAGATTTAAGGTTGGGGTGGGGGTGGGGGGAGGGTGGGGGGTGGCGGTGTGGCAGGAAGTTTAAAGGAGATGTGCGAGGAAAGTATTTTACATAGAGGTGGTAGGAGCTGGAATGGACTGTCAGGGGAGGTGGTAGAAGCAGATGCAATAGCAAAGTTTAAGAAGCATTTCAACAGACCCATGAGCAGGCAGATAGAGGGACACTGACCATGTGCACATAGGTGTGATTAGTTTAGAATAGCATCAAGGTTAGCATAGATATGGTGGGCCGAAGGGCCTGTTCCTCTGTTCTACTGTTCTATATCAACACATTACATTCTATATCAACACATACCTACTGATCATCTATGAAACATTAGACTGTACAATTATATAATGAATGTAAATATGTAGTAAGTAATGGTATTTCACATAATTATTCTGTTTACAAGATTTTGTACTCAATCTATTTTGAAGATGGTGAAAGGCATGATAAGAGTACAAATAATTTCCCAGGAATCACTCAGTGTGTGGATATATTGCCACGCATAATACTCTAAATAGCATTACTTTGTGTACAGTATATTGTGTATTCTAGTCATTGCTTTCTTTCACTATATACAGTGTAATTCTAGATGTTAATATCTGCTGGGGATTCCCTCCATCGGCAGTCCTCCTACTCTCTCTGCCCAGCTGTGGGATAATTAACAGCGTTAATATCAGCTGTTTTCTGTCTCCTCCTCCTCCTCCTGTTACTGGGAAGACTAGATTCTATAAGTTAGAAGTCACTATAGCGACCTGCTCTCAGGTGCTTACTACATGGAGAACTGTCAGAATCAGCCCCAGTGCCTGCTAATTCCTTGCCCTGTATTGTAGCAGTTCTAAGAACAGTTTTCAAAAAGAATGGTCATTGTATTTATGACTTTCAATGTCACAGAATGAAAAGAATTACATTGGCTACAGTATTATGTCATAGGCAATGAAAGAAGCCATTTGACTTACAATATTACACAGCAGGCTTCTTTGTTATTTAGTGCAATCACACTATTCCACTTGTTACGAATTTACGACTTTTCTTTAAATTTCAATCTCTTATAAATCTGGTAATTAATTCAACTTTATGGCTACTATTGATAACATATTCCTTACTATAATAAATTGGTGTAAAAAATTATTTCTGACCTCCTGTTCAAGTAGAGAATGCTTCCTTATTACTGAGAATTGACTAATGGAAATAAGTTTTTCACTGTTTACCCTTTCAATCTTTTGCATTCCTCCTGATCTGTACTTAAGCTTCTTCCAATAATTACAACCTTAGATTTGACGGCTGTCAAATAAGTACATTCACTCACCCCAATTATTGTCCCAATAAATCTATGTATATGGAGTGTGGTGTTTGCAGATTTAGTTTGTGTGCCTTTTGCTTTAGTTCATTATCATAAATAAAAGCAAACTAATAGATTCCACAGATGTAGTGATGAAGGGAACGTGATTACATGTCAGAATGACATGTTACAGCCACCACCTCAGACCTGTTTGTGCATGGTTTCAAGCTGGAGACAGAGATCAGTGCAGCGACTTTATGGCATTTAGCAGGTAATGCATTTGAATTATATTAGGCATCTTTAGGATCTTCAATAGGCTTCCCAAAGAGATAAATTAATTTAATGTTTATTTTGTCAAAATTAACAATTCATAAAAAAATTACGTTGATCTGAATCCCAGGAGAGAGGGATGACAAGAGAGGAAACTTAAGAAGCAGAAAAGAGAAGCGTTGATTTTCTGATGAAGGGTCTAGGCCCAAAACGTCAGCCTTTCTGCTCCTATGATGCTGCTTGGCCTGCTGTGTTCATCCAGCCCTGCACCTTGTTGTCTCTAAAGAGAAGCATTGTAAGCCTTTAATGCAGTCTATGAATTCCACTGATTCTGGTCTTAATCTTTTGATATTCTCCCACTACCCTCTCCAGAGGGCAACAATTATAGCAATGGGTTTCCAGCATCATTTTATAGTATCTTTCAAATCATGAGCTACATCTGTGGTTAGGAATTGTGTTGAAACACTATTGATGTAAAGTACAGATAAAGGCTAAGCAGAAGTCTAAAGTCGACAGTATCAACATGTATGCAGCATAGTATTACAGTAATCCTACATTGAAAAACGTTCACATTTCTCTTCACTCGTCATGCCTGTACATTACCACATTTATTTACCTACATTTCATTCTTGCTCACGTTCAATGGCCTCATCTCTACCAAGTCCATCAGTACACATGCACACAGCTAAATAAAACCACATTATCTGAAGATTTCAGTGCTACAGGGAAAGGCAGGTCATTGCCAAAAATCAGTACAAACAGAAAGGCCTGAATGACCTCGTCTGTGGTTTAACCGTTTTGCGAATCTATGTACAAGTTAGGACCCTGATGTGAAACTCTCCATTTACCTGGATGGGTGCATCTGCACTTAATCTGAAGATGTTTGATATGATCAGGAAAAGTCATCGACTTGATCAACATCCGATCCACTACACTGTGTACAATCTGCAGGATAATCTGCAGCAACATGCCAAGGCTTCTTTAACAGCATCTCCAAAACCCAAGACCCAGCTAATGGTATAAGGGAATTGGTTCATTGGAGTACCATTAACTTTGAATGTCCCTGTAAGGATGCCCCAAATGGACATATCTTCTAGTTTCTCAGTAAGGGGATGGCTGTGGAGACAGTGGTGTAGTGTTAGGTAGTAATCTTTCATATTTGTAATTTTTTGTCTGTGGTGATTGTGTGCTGCAGATCAGAGTTGCTCTGCCAACTTGCATTTTCATGTGCATGTTGTAGTCTGGAGCTACAGTGATGATAGAAAATCCAATTTTGTTTTCATTGTACGTACAAGGATGTTGTTTATGTAGTGCTAATATCAATGGGCTAGTAATTCAGAAACTCTAACTAATTCTCTGGAGACATTGGTTTGAATCTCACCACGGCAGATGGTGGAATCTGAATTCACGTTAAAACAAAAATCTGAGTTTCTGGTGATCATACTCAGTAATGTCTTTTGGGTCTCTTACTCATCAGATTCTAGCTCAGAGGGAATGACAATATCCACCAGAGCTCCTTTTCTCGTGTGTAAAGATAATTAATTGGTTGGTAATGGCTGGCAGCTCTTGTGCGATGCTATTCACAGATAGTTTACAGTCTGGAACAAAACGGCTCTTAACATGAAAACTAGAGGAAATCACGGGTATTTAGCCTGCATCAAGTCCTCATTGTTCCCGAATTTTAGCGTGCTTGAGACTAACATTGGTTGCCAAAAATAGAAAACATTCAGCTTCTCAGAATGGATACTTTATTAGCTCTTTAGACATAGCAGTTTGCTCTTAAAAGGAACAAGGAAAGGCTGAAACTGAAAGCAAAATTAATGTCTTTTTTAAAAAATAGAACAGAAATACTGCAACTTAGACCTCGTGTACTATCACATTTTAATTCTTCTTGCTGCAAATGCATGAGAAGGCAGTGTATTTGTACCTAGAGGTTAAGAAAAGATTCTGATTTTGAATATTGTATAAAAATAAACATGTGGTATCTTTTGAAGCCAGACACATGTAGTCTGCATATACATAGTACTGCTGTCCTTTTTCAGAGTTTGACTGGTGGAAATTTTGGTCAGCACTTGAACTCTACTTCCCTATTTTATGGTTCAGTCTGATCCATATGCTAGCACAGTAGTTACAGCTGGGAAACTGTTTTGAACTATTGCTTAAATATAAGGACAGCCATTCTTGCTCTGTTTGTTCATTTCCTACAGTAGGTTTTAATTTTCTGTTAACTGCTTTCAACACATTGGTTAGTGTATTTGTCTTTAAGCACACTTTTAACCAGTTTAGAAGAAAGACTTGCAAAAAAAACAAATACAGGAAATACTCAGCAGATCTGCTGACATCTGTAGAGATGGCGAAAGAGTTAAAACTGCAGGTTGATAATATCACTGACCGGAAATGTTAACTTAGTTTTTCACTGCACAACTTCTGCCAGATCTACTGAGTATTTCAGCATCTTCTCTTTTGTTTCGGCATCCTCTCTTTTAACTCCAGATTTCCAGCATTCACAGTATTTCAGCAATTGTAAGGAAGACTTGCAATTGTGTAGTGCCTTTAACTTTCACCCTGTCCCAAAGTACGTTTCAATCATTTATCTTCCTTAGAAGTGCAGTCACTGTTGTAATTTAAGAAAAACAGCAACCTTGTTCCAATGAGAAAGCTCCCATTTACAATAATACAGATCATTGATTTTTTTATTGATCGTGAAGATTTAAATATTGGCGAGGAGAGAATGCAACTTTGTCTACTTCAATTTAACGCTGTAAAAAATTTTATGCTCAGACATGAGAGTAGACAGCAATTTGGTTTATCACTTGATCATAATGTTGGCAGTTCTGGTAGTCGATACTGGAGTGTCAACCAAATTAAATGCTCACAAGTTTGGAGTATCTGCTAAATAGTGAGAAGTTAACAATAGGTAAGGGTCACCACCGAGTCATAGGTTAAAATTGAAATTGGCAAATACAGAAGTGTCAAAAAACAGTGAAACGACAACATTAGAACAATGAAAGCCAAACATTTATTTTATCTTCTGAAGTGAAATCTGCTGTGAAGTCTACGCTGCAAATAAAATCATTTTCTGGAAGTGAAAGTTCAGTATTTAACCCAGTGCCATCGCTGTATCCTGAATATTGAGAGATCAGGAACATACAGGTTGGGTATGGCACAGTCAGATTTGCAGTAAAGTTCCGCCTTGAAAGTTGATTGCGTAAATTTGCAAATGTGCAAATCAGAATGAGTTGCACAACAGGACAGTGTGATCTACGTACTTGACTAGAACCAAACAATGTACCAATAATTATCAATCCATACTTATTGAAAGTAGTTTCTTACAATGCCCTTGACTAGGCAAACATGCTTTTATAGGTCTCGCTTCTATATTTGCATTTAATAGGGTGAAGCTAAGCAGAACACGTATCCACTTCAAACATTTAGTGCACCCTCAGGTCATATTGAGAAAACAAAAACACAATAAAGTGGCTGAATTATCAATTAAAGGTGAGGAAAAATGCTTTGGGTGGGAGGTAGTCTCAGGCTAAAATGGCCTAAACTCTGGGCCAGAAGGTCAGGGGTTAAATCCGAGGTGCCTTGGAGGTGTACCGTAAAATATCCAAAATTTTGATTAAACACCCTGCATGGTGTACTTTAAGCATGCCCACTGGGATTTCAAATCCATAGCCAATTAAAAGCAGCCAGCAGACTGACCATCTAATCAGGGCAGATCCCCAACACTGGAGAACCAATGGGAGACCTTTCAGAGGTCAGGGAGCGTTTGCCCCACCCACTGAAGTGTGAACTGTTGATTTGAAGATGCAGACAGTGAGGGACAAGTAAACGTACATTTATTTTTACTTCATAAAAGCATAGCAGCTACCTAATCTTTCTCCTGGAGGGGCAAGTTTTTATGACATGTGGCCCTTACTAGCTGTGCCAACCTTTATTGTGCTTTCTTAAATGCCCTTGAGAAAGTGAGCTGCTTTCTTGAAAGCTGAATTCCATTGCAATACTGACACTCAAAGTTTTGAGAGGGTTCCAGTCTTTTGACCTGGCCACAGCGAATAAATGGCATCTAGCCCCAAGTCTGGTTGCTGAGTGACTGGGAGGGGAACTTGCAGGTAGAGATGCTCCAATGTACCTGCTGCCTTTGACCTTCCAGATGATAGAGGTGGTGGGTTAGGAAACTGCTTTCGAAGGAATCCTAGTGAGATGCTGTAATGCGATTAGGGGAGGCAATAGCCTAGTGGTATTATCGGTGGACTATTAATCCAGAGACTCAGGTAAAGTTCTGGGGACCTGGGTTTGAATCCCGCCACGGCAGCTGGTGGAATTTGGATTCAATAAATATCTGGAATTAAGAGTCTAATGATCACTGTGAATCCATTATTGATTATCAGGAAAAACCCATCTGATTCACTAAAGTCCCTTAGGGAAGGAAACTGCCATCCTTACCTGGTCTGCCGACATGTGAATCTAGACCCACAGCAATATGGTTGACTCATAATTGCCCTTTGGCCAATTAGGGATGGTTAATAAATGCTGGCCTAGCCAGAGATGCCCTCATCCCATGAATGAATAAAAGAAAAAAAGTATAACTGTCATATTGTGTTGATGGTGGAGAGAGAGAATGTTTGAGGTGACAGGTGGTGTGCCTATCCAGTGGGCTATTTGCTCCTGGAATGTGTACAATTTCTTGTATGTTGTTGGAGCTGCACTCATCCAGGAACGTGAACACATAGAACATAGAACAATACAGCACAGTACAGGCCCTTCGGCCCACGATGTTGTGCCGAACTTTTTCCCCAAATCTAAGGTCTATCTAACCTTCACTCCTACCTTATACTATCATCCGTATGCCTATCTAATAGCCGCTCAAATGCCCCTAATGAGGCCAACTCCACTACCCTCTCCGGCAATGCATTCCACACCCCGACCACTCTCTGAGTAAAGAACCTACCTCTGACGTCTCCCCTATATCTAACTCCACTCACTTTAAAACTATGCCTCCTCGTAATAGCTACCTCCACCCTAGGAAAAAGTCTCTGGCTGTCCACTCTATCTATACCTCTGATCATTTTGTACACCTCTATCAAGTCACCTCTCATCCTTTGCCGTTCTAAAGAGAAAAGCTGTAGCTCTCTCAGCCTTTCCTCGTAAGACCTTCCCTCCATTCCAGGCAACATCCTGGTAAATCTCCTCTGCATCTTTTCCAACGCTTCCACATCTTTCCTGTAATGAGGTGACCAGAACTGGACACAATACCCCAGATGTGGCTGAACCAGGCTTTTGTATAGCTGGAGCATAACTTTACGGCTCTTCAACTCAATCCCTCTATTAATGAAAGCTAACACACCATATGCCTTCTTAACAACTCTATCCACCTGGGTGGCAGCTTTCAGGGAACTGTGGACATGAACCCCAAGATCCCTCTGCTCCTCCACACCGCCAAGAATCTTTCTATTAACCCTGTATTCTGCTTTCAAGTTTTTCCTTCCAAAATGAATCACCTCTCACTTTTCAGGGTTAAACTCCATCTGCCACTTCTCAGCCCAGCTCTGCATCCTATCAATGTCCCTTTGTTACCTAGAACATCCCTCTGCACAGTTATGTTATTCCTTAAATCGGAAAACAAAACTTCAGACAACACTTGAGATGTGGTTTCAACGATGCCCTGTGTAGCAGGAGTATGGTTTTCTTACTTAGATATTCAATTCCTCTTGTCATAATGGAAAGCGTTTGATTAGCCGTCTTAATTACTGGCTGTACCTGCATATCAACATTTTGTGACATTTTATCTATTAGAACGTGTAGAACTGTCCACACCTCTGAACTCCATAGGCCTCAGTTTAGGTGATACTCTGCTTTTTTTTTGTTCTTCCTGACAGAGTGAACAATTTCACATTTTCCTACATCATGCTGCAGTCTGATTTTATCTCAGCCTCAACTCCATTTTCCCCATAACTGTCTCCCCCCTTACTAATTAAAAAAAAATTGTCCATCTCCTCCTTAAATTTATTCAGCGTCCTGGCACCTACCATATCCTGGCTAGTGAATTCCACAGATTCACAACCTTTTGAGAGATGTAATTCCTTCTTGTCTCTGTTTCAAATCTGCAAACGCTTAGCCTCTCATTCTAGATTGCCCTACAAGGGGAAACATCTGCTCTATGTCCCCTTTGTCAGAGCCCTATTGCAGCCTACACACCTTAATTACAGTAGGAGCAAATTGCTGCAGATGCTGGAATCTGTACTGAAAACAACAAATGCTGGAGATCACAGTAGATCAAGCAGCATCCATGGTTGCTGGGTGACCCAGTGTGATCTCCAGAATTTGTTGTTTTCACTACCTCAATTAGATCTTCTCTCAGTCCTCTAAACTCCAGGGAGTATAAGCCTAAACTGTTTAATTTCTCTTCATAAGGCAAATTCCTCATCTCTGGAATCAATTTAGTGAACCTCCTCTGAACTATCCAAATCCTTCTCAAGTGAAGGGACCAAAACTGTGCGCAGTACTCCAGATGTGGTCTCAGCAATGTCCTGTACTGTTACAAAAACACTTTCCTACTTTTATACTGCATACCTTTAGAAAAGAACACCAAAATTCCATTTGCCCTCCTTACTATCTGCGGTACCTACATACTAGCTTTCTGCAATTCATGCATGAGGACACCCAGATCCCTCTGCACTGAAGCATTTTGTGGTTTCCCTACATTTAGATAATAAGTTATGTTCTTATTCTTCTGATCAAAATGGATAATTTTAGAAACATTCTCATTGAACTCCATCTGCCAAATGTTGGCCCATTCACGTAACCAGCCCATATACTTTTCTAAATTTCATATTCCTGCTTACTTTTCAAATCCACTTGTTACATGGAAACTTGGAGACTAAGTGTGGTGTGTCAAAATTTGCAGATGACACTAAGATGAGTGGTAGAGAAAAGTGTGCAGAAGACACTGAAAGTCTGCAGAAGGATATAGATAGTCTAAGTGAGTGGGCAAAGGTCTGGCAGATGGAGTACAATGTTGATAAGTGTGATGTCATCCATTTTGGTAGGAATAACAGCAAAATGGACTATGTTTAAATGGTAAAAAATTGCAGCACACTGCTGTACAGAGGGACTTGGGTGTCCTTGTGCATGAATCACTGAAAGTAGGATTGCAGGTGCAGCAGGTAATTAAAAAGGCAAATGGAATTTTGTCTGCCATTGCTAGAGGGATGGAGTTTAAAAACAGGGAGGCTATGCTGCAGCTGTGTAGGGTCCTGGTGAGGCCATACCTGGAATACTGTGTGTAGTTTTGGTCTCCTTACTTGAGAAGAGATATACTAGCACTGGAGGGGGTGCAGAGGAGATTCACTCAGTTGATTCCAGAGTTGAGAGGGTTGGATTATGAGGAGACACTGAGTAGGCTGGGATTTTACTCATTTGAATTCAGAAGAATGAGGGGAGATCTTATAGAAACATATAAGATTACGAAGGGAATAGATAAGGTGGAGGCAGGGAGGTTGTTTCCGCTAGCAGGTAAAACTGGGACTAGAGGGCATAGCCTCAAAATAAAGGGAAGCAGATGTAGGACTGAGGTCAGGAGGAACTTCTTCACCCAAAGGGTTGTGAACCTGTGGAATTCCCTGCCCAGTGAAGCGGTTGAAGCTACCTCGCTGAATGTTTTTAAGGCAGGGCTAGATAAATTTTTGAACAGTGAAAGAATTAAGGGTTATGGTGAGTGGACGGGTAAGTGGAGCTGAGTATCAAAAAGATCAGCCATGATCTTATTAAATGGTGGGGAAGGCTCGAGGGGCCGGATGGCCTACTTCTGCTCCTAGTTCTTATGTTCTTATTATGTTCTTATGTTGGTTCTGCTTGATTATATTATGTAAATCTAGATGATCTACTGTTACATCCTCTAGAATAGACTCTAATATTTTACCCCTTGACAGATGTTAAGCTAACTGGCCTATGGTTATCTGTTTTTGTCTCCCTCCCTTTTTGACTAAGGGTGTTACATTGGCAGTTTTATAATCGTCTGTGACTTTTCCAGAGTCTGAGGACTCTTGGAAGATTATTAGCCTTGCATCCATCATATCTGTAGTTATTTTATTTACTATCGTAGGGTAGGTTTCAGCCTTTATTCCCATTAGTTTCCTTTGGTACTTTTATTTCTAGTGTAGGCAATATATTGATTTTCTCTTTTTTCTTTGCTCTTGATTATTTAGTATTTTTTGAATTTCTACTGTTGATCCAAGGTATTTCTTCAACTGTTCTGCCGTTTCTGGCTCCCCACCCATATTTCCCCAGCCTCATATTTTGAGGGGTGTATAGTCACTTTGTCTTTGCTATTCCATTTTATATATTTAAAGAAGTTCTTACTGTCTGTTTTTATATTACTTGTTAGTTTGCGCACAAAGTTTATTTTGTCTGTCTTTATTTATATTTGGTCGCCTTTTGTGGCTTTTAAAAACATTCTCAATTCTCTGACTTACTGCAATTTTTTTTTGCCACAATATATGTATATTCATTCAATTTGATGCTATCCTAATGACCCTAGTTAGCATAGCTATTTATGCCCAACCTAGAATCCTTCTTCCTCAATGAGATATGTCTTTGGTGTCTGTTACAAACTATTTTCTTACTCATCTGGTGTTGTTCCTCAACTGTCTTTTCTCCTAAATCCCTTTCCCAGTCCACCCCAGCTCTGCCTTTATTCCTTTGTAATTACCATTTATTAGGTTACTTCTTACTCAGGTTTCTCACTGTCAAACTGAATGCTATTTTGTAGTCACTGTTTCCTCAGAGATACATTGCTTTGACATCATTCATTAAGCCTGCTTCATTACACTTTAGCAAATTCAAACTAGCCCAATCCCTGGTTGGATTTACAGCATATTTATCTAGGAAATTTCTTAATACACCACACAAATTCGTCCTCATAGCTACCTCTACCATTTTGATTTTCCCAATCTTAATGAAGATTAAAGACACTATGTTTAATGTATTATCTTTTTTACACATCACCGTTATCTCCTGATTTGTTTTCAGTTTTACCGTATTGCTACTGTTAGGGAGCCTATAGAATACTCCTATCTGTGTCTTCTTCAGCTATTGTTTCTTAACTTCATCCATATGGATTCTACATCTTCCAATCCAGTATCATTTTCTGCTATCATATTTACTCCATCTTGTACTAACAAAGCACCCCACCACCCTTCCTTTCAGGTTTGTCCTTTTGAATATTCACATACCTCTGAATATTTACTTCCCAGCTTTGATCGCCTTGTAGCTATGCTATAAGTTGATAGCCACTAACAACTGTTTGAGCCAATAATTCATTTATATTGTTCAGAATACTATAGGCATTTAAGTAAAGAGCCATAATTTTGCCTTTTTACCCACTTTAAAACAAATTTTTTAATGTTTGTACACTCTGTCCCTTCTTGTCCTACTATTATTACCTAAAACTCTCCCCTCCAAAGTTGCCACTGCTGTCTTTTTGTTTTGTAAGTCTACATATCTCCTCACCGGAGCTCTCTACCCATCTATTTAGTTTAAATCCCTCTTTACAATCTTAGTTACTCCATTCACCAGGCCAAAGGTCTCAGCAGGGTTCAAGTGTAAACTATTTGATGAGAACAAATCCATTCTACCCCAGAAAAGATGTAAATGCCACATGAACTGAAACCTATTTCTCCCAAACCAACCTTTGAACCATGCATTTAAACTCTTGGACTTTATTTATTTTATGTCAGTCTTTTAATTAGTTGGGACTATTAATTAGTTACTCTGATTTTCCTCTTTGTTACACTTTATTGCACTTATAAAAAATCAAAATCAATCTTATACTTAAGAAACTATTTTAAAGATGAAGGATACAATGCTTGAGATCTAAACATAAAATGAAGAGTTTAATGACTAGAAATATTCACCAGTCCTACTCACCAATCAGCTCTTTCCCTACACTCACATGATGTCACTTTTTAACTTCTCCAACTCATTTCTTCCTCGAGGCACTTTTCACAATAAAAATCACTTAAAACACCTCTTTTCTTCCTCTGCAAATAATTCCCACTTCAAACAAAATTCACAGATATGCTCACTTAGGGAAAATTTCCCTCGCATTAACTGCGCTTGTTACTGCCCCTCGCTGAAGTCATTGATATAAATTGTAAAAGGTTGAGGCTTCAGCACATTTTTCTGCTCATCACATCCTGCCAATCAGGATAAGACTCATTTTTGAAGCTCTGTTTCCTGCCAGACAACCAATCTATTCATGCTACCCTCCTCCCCCTTCCACACACATATACCTTTCTACTTTTCTACTTTTCACAATTACCTTTTATATGGCATTGTGTGAATTGCCTCTGGAAATCCAAGTACAGCATTGGATTCCTCATGCCGACAGTAGAGGTTACTGCTTTATAGAACTCCAATAAATTGGTTAAACGTGATTTCTCTTTCACCAAGCCATACTCATTACCTTGAGAACCAAGACTACTTGCATGCCAAGCAGTGTAAACAGCATGCATTAGACATGGCTAAGCAATCGCACAACCAATGGACCACATCAAAATTCTGCAGCCCTACCATATCTGGCCATGAATGATGGTAGTCAATAAACAACTAACAGGAGGAAGAAGCTCCACAAAAAACCCCTGGAGGGAGTGAAAACTTCAATGTGCACACAAGGCTGAAGCATTTGCAACAATCTCTAGCCAGTAGCTCTGAATGGATAATCCTTTTAATTACCCAGTTAAGATTTCTCTACAATGTACCCCAATTTTATGATATTGGAAGAACATGTTTTACTATGCCAGTGAAACATTTCTATTTCCTATATTAATTAATGGAAAGGGGTTAAAAGGATTTGCATCAATACATTCTTTTTATCCTGAGATAAGATAACGTTTGTATGTGCTGTCACTAACATAGGAAATGTAGTATCCAGTTTGCTCACAGAAAAGTAATAGCAATGAAGTGATAGACAAATTATTTGTTTCAGTGATGTTGGTTGAGGGACAGACATTGGCCATCAGAAACTCCCTTGCTCTTCTTCAAGTGATTCTTTACAATAACTGGCAAAGAAATCACAGTCTAAAAGTTCATCTGTAGGATGATACCTCTGACTGTGAGGCATTCCTTCAGTATTGTACTGAACTGTCAATCTCGAATTTGCGCTGTAGTCTTCACAGTGGAACCTGAAGCTACTAGCTTCAGATGTGACAGTCAAGATAGGCATATTAAATAATTCCAAAATATCTTAACGTCATGAGCACATGCTGGAACCCAAGTAGCTTGCAATTATCAGAACTCATTTCACAAAGGACCTGATCAGCTTACAGAAAAGGAAAATTTCCCCTAAAATCCTGCTTACATCAGGACAGTTGCCAGATCTAAAGGTCAGTTGTTAGTTCTGAAATGCTTTGACATAACAGTTGTAAATTTTTAATTACTTTTTTTTATTTAGTATTCAGTATGGGAGTAATGTGGTAAAGATGGCCTGTAAGGGAAGAAAAGTGGACTTAGGACCTCTGGTTTCCATGATTTTCACCATCTAGGATGTCCTCATTTTATTTATAGTTCTAGCTGCCGTAATGTCAGTCTATGATGTCAGAGTGAATATCAGCAGAAAGGTCAGTGGATGAATAAGTGAGTGGGTCTGTTGGGTAAGGTAAGTGGTTAGGCTGGCAGGTGGGTGAAGGCATAACTAGGTAGAATGTCAGATGGATGAAGTGGGAGGTGGGAACGGTAGCAGATGGTAAAGGGGACCGGGTGCAGTTCTCATTGAGTTGGAGGGTTAGTCAGGTCAGGCCAGCACTAGTCTGGTTGGGTCAGATTAAGGGTTAATCAGATGGAGGGGTTGGTAAGGGATAATTAAGGATCAGGCAGATAGTTGTGTCAAGTCCGCAAATCGAGAGGATAATTGCAAATGTTGGCGGGGACAGGGGGAGATCCAGTTCTGTAATTACCCAGCAAGTGATAGACAGAAAACTAATAGTCTAAGTAACTATTCAGGAAAATCCCAGGGAACTGTCCAAAGTCTCTGACTCTTACTGTAAAGTTCATGGAAGATCCCAGAGAAGAGGGGATTTTAAAAAAAAATTATTCATTCATTCATTTGTGTCTCATGTGTGTCACTGGCTAAGCCAATGTTTATTTCCTAGAGACCAGTTAAGAGTCAACCACATTTCTATAGGTCTGCAGTCACATACAGACCAGACCAATTAAGGATGGTAGATTTCTTTCCCTAAAGGACATGAGTTAATCAGATGGAGATTTACAACAATTGCCAGTGGTTGAGCGATCACCATCAGGTTAGCTACTTATTCCAGTTTTCTTTTCTTATGTGCTCCAGACATGAGCCTGAGTTTCTGCATTACTAGTCCAGTGACATTAGCAATATGCCAGCATGTCCCCTTGCTCGTTGGAAATTTGAAAATATATTGGGACTTCTGTTTTTGCTTCAGTTGTGTTGGTCTCATACACTAATCCACCCAAAATCCTTTTTTTGAATGATGAATGTGGTTAAAAATGTGACCAGAAAATCTATTTGTTTCAGATATTGTTTGAGGGATTCACATAGGAAACCAGGAATAACTTTGCAAATAAAAGCAAAATACTGCAGATGTTGGGAACAGACCCTGATAATGCTGGAGAACCTCAGCAGGTTCTGACAGCATCTGTGGAGATAGAAACAAAGTTAACATTTCGAGTCCAGGCTGATTCTCCAGAATATCTTTTTCTTTCAGCTCACAGTGTTTATACACAAGGACTGAGAATTAAGACATGGGGAACACCTTTAAGTCTGCAGCTGCTGAGAAGGAATCAGATATTGTGGAATCTCTTACAGGTATGATAGACCTCAATGACATAGCTGAATGATGATCACAGACGAAGCAAATCAATGAATACATACTTGGATACATCTTATATCGTGCTGTTTTGTTTTACAATGCTTCTGTGAAGAACCGTGGGACTTTTTGTTATGTTAACGTCTCCATAAACATATCGGTTGTTATTTTTGGAGGCTGAGGTATTTTCGTAATTCAATAGATATTCATTCGGGACAAAATCCCACGCCACACTTTGTCATTAGCAACTTGCAAGAGTGCTTCACCAGAGAGTGATATTAAAAAAATGCCCGCATTTAGAGTTTTCTGCATGGTGAATTCTTCACTTCAAATATGCCATTCAAAGCAGTTTTTGTGCCATCAAAATACACTTGCACAAAAAATTAATTTTTTTTTAACATTGATAATTTGTATTCCCTATGAAGAATGCAGTGCCCTAGACTTGCTTATTTACTCGCATGTGTGAACTGGGCCGTGGTTCCAGCTAAATCACGAGATCATGAAGAAACCAAACAGCTAATGTCCTCAGACCTTCTGTTCCAGCTGAGGCAGTTGGGTAATTTTGAGGGATGGTTACTCTGAGTGGCTTTTATCCCCTCCCTAATCTGAGCAGTGCAGAAACCAATGGCAGTCTCCAAACTCAGTCTGGTAGAACAAACATTTTAATTAGATTCTACAGACATTAAGATCATCCTGTGCCTAGAAATTTTCTTCGCTTTCTCTCCTTGAACAGCAAAGGATAGAGAAACAACAGAGCTGAATCAAAGCTCTTGGAACATTTCAAGGCCAGATAGGTTGTGGATGAAAACTCAGAGACACAGGGAAGGGTCATGTGGGAAGCATAGATACAGCTACACTGGCCTTCAACTGCATTTTGAGCGCTGCTGTTGTTGGGCAATGATGACCAGCAGGAATCTTCTGGAGTTCCCTAAAAACTACAAGGCACTATTTTCAAATTAAGTGTCATCCTTTTAGGACAGAGGTGATGATGAATATTTTGTCTCGGAGGGTTATGCCACAACATCAGAAGGCAGTGACAGATTGGTTGGGGGGAGGGGGAGGGGGAAATTCATTGGAAATTTTTCTTAGTGGCTGCTTTGGGAATTTTTCTTGAGAATTTTTGTTTACAGGCATGTCAGCAGGGTTGGATTTGAGCACATGAACTCCAGGGGCTAAATGCAAAGCTGTACTAACTGAGCCAAAGCTGATACTGCCTTTGATCTAATCCATTGTTATCATACCAGGCCTCTCCATTAATACCGTCCCCTCTTCAACACTGCCCCTCCCTCTCCATGAGACTCACCTCCCCTCCTAGATAGGATTTAAGTGTTGATGGGATAGGCCCAATCCAAGTGATCAGGGCAGCAGCTTTCTCTGCATGGTTTAGAGGTAGCTGGGCGTGGTTGGGTTGAGTTTCCTTGTTATGAGGCCCCTGGGTTCACAGCGTCAGTGCCCTCTCCAAGGTTTTATGCCCTCTGCCAGCTTATTCTCCACCTTGTTTTCCTACCCCCTCCATGACTTCTCAAACTACAGGACCCCCAACCATTTTGCTTGCCCCCCAGTTATGCCCTGGCCTTGTTAGTGCCTACTAGTCCAGTGACATTAGCAATATGCCAGTATGTCCCCTTGGAAATTTGAAAATATATTGGGACTTCTGTTTTTGCTTCAAGTGTGTTGGCCTCATACATACACCAGCCTCTGAATTTCTAACCAGGGGAGTGGAAAATCCAAGTACCCATGTTGTTCAGCTACTTTACAACAGTGACTGCGTGAACTTGATGAGCTGCAAAATGCAAAAGCTGCAAAATCCCCAGAGGGACAACTCTCTCCGTGACTCCCTTGCCCGCTACACACTCCCCTCCAGCCCCACCACACCCGGCACTTTTCCCTGCAACTGCAGGAAGTGCTACACCTGCCCCCATACCTCCTCCCTCACCCCCATCCCAGGCCCCAAGAAGACTTTCCACATCAAACAGATGTTCACCTGCACATCTGCTAATGTGGCATACTGTATCCGCTGTACCCGTTGTGGCCTCCTCTACATCGGGGAAACCAAGCGGAGGCTTGGGGACCGCTTTGCGGAACACCTATGCTCGGTTCACAATAACCAACTGCACCTCCCAGTCGCGAACCATTTCAACTCCCCCTCCCATTCCTCAGATGACATGTCCATCCTGGGCCTCCTGCAGTGTCACAATGATGCCACCCGAAGGTTGCAGGAAAAGCACCTCATATTCCGCTTGGGAACCCTGCAGCCCAATGGTATCAATGTGGACTTCACAAGCTTCAAAATCTCCCCTCCCCTTACCGCATCCCAAAACCAGCCCAGCTCGTCCCCGCCTCCCTAACCTGTCCTTCCTCCCACCTATCCCCTCCTCCCACCTCAAGCCCCACCCCCATCTCCTACCTACCAGCCTCATCCCGCCCCCTTGACCTGTCCGTCCTCCCTGGACTGACCTATCTCCTCGCTACCTCCCCACCTACACTCACTTTTACTGGCTCCATCCCCGTCTCTTTGACCTGTCTGTCTCCTCTCCACCTATCCTCTCCTTTATCCATCTTCTATCCGTCTCCCCCTCTCTCCCTATTTATTTCAGAACCCCGTTCCCCTCCCCCATTTCTGATGAAGGGTCTAGGCCCAAAATGTCAGCTTTCCTGCTCCTCTGATGCTGCTTGGCCTGCTGTGTTCATCCAGCTGTAAACCTTGTTATCTCTGAGCTGCAAAATGCTTTGGTTATGAAAACTGTTACACAAATTTTTTTTCCTCTCTCTGTTTCGCGCTCTCTTTCTCACCCCATCTCTCTCAACCCCTCTTTCACTCTCCACCTCTCTCTCTCTCCCTCACTCGTGGATCCTTGCTGTATGAACATTACCTAATTTCTAAATTATTCTCCAAAAAATAGTTGGTTTAAAAGTATTTTGGGACATCTTGAGGTTATAAGAGGCACATTCTTCCTTTCTTTAAGATTTTTTGAGCTATTAGTTCACCACTGGTTTCACTAAAACTTCCCTCTTTTGCAGCAAACAACAATGATAGGCTTGTTATGATCTACGACTACCCCCCAGCAACGATAAGCCAACCAATCTTCAGGACAGGGGAGAAACTGCGCATTATAGCAGAGTAAGTACAATCCTATCAACAACAAGGGTGTGGCATTGTACCCTCATGCGAGTATACTCAGTCAGCGAGTGACTGCAACTTATCTGACCACAGTGGCTCAGGGGCGAACGAAACCCTGTGTAATGATAACATTCAGTGTTTCTGTGCTAATGTAAAAGTCCAGATGATTCTTCATCAGTGCTGTTTTAAGGGTTTACTGGGTATTAATCAAGATTAAAAATTGCTCAATTTTTCTCCTCCTCATCCTCGGTAGAAACAGAGGCCAGTACTTCACCTCCTTTTCCAACCCAGCTGAAATCAGGCAAATCAAACAGATTTCTCACGAGTTTTGATGTGCAGTATTTTTTATATACCTAGTGGGTTTGTAGATATGGCTGGCTAAAAGAGAAAACAATACTAATCATCATTCCTACAATTAATCCTGTAAGGACACTGAATAGTTGGTTTTCTAATCACTGTAGCTTCAATGCAGGCACTTTCAGTGCAGGCTCAAAAAGGTGAGGGCTACACTTGGTGAAAAAATTATTTTTTGGCACTTTGCCCAAAAAGGCAAGAGTCCCATCAACCCCGCCTTATTTCAGACAAAGAATGTGTGCGCCTATATACGTTATTTACCATCCTTCTTTTTAGTACATTATTTCTGTTTAAAAGGTTTTAGTAAATGTTTTTGCTTCATTTGATATGAAATGCAAGAATACAGCAGAGATCTGAATAATCTGCCTTGGCCATACGGAGAAGTCAAATAACTATTAAAATAAACACCTTACATTTGGCAATGCATAGATTGTGAAAAATAATCATAAAGGATCTTCTGCTCAGTCTCTTTCCTGTTGCTTTCAGTTAATTTTGTTGTCAGAAAAATGCTGTTGTGGATAGTGAGTCGATCTACAGTGCAGTAGGTAGTGTTCCTACCTCTAACTGGAAGCTCTGGTTTCAAGTCCCATTTGGGATTGGATGCCCATGGGAGAAACAAAACAGAAGTAGCTGGAAAAGCTCAGCAGGTCTGGTAGCATCTGTGAAGAGAAAATCATAGTTAATGTTTCGGGTCCGGTGACCCTTCCTTAGAACCTTCTGGGTCACGGACCCGAAACATTAACTTTTGTTTTGTTTCTGATTTGCAGCATCTGCAATTCTTTTGGTTTTTATTTATGCCCATGGAAGATGTGTTCATGGTGTTGTCAAAAACCTGCAAATCTCCCTGATACGTCTACGGCAGTGAGTCTTTAGGTCAGCACCATGTAGTGGATGCAGCACAACAGCTTCCCCATGTTAAAAGTCTCCATGTTCAGGCTCTTGTCACAGGTTGTACTCTGTTGCAAATATCCTCCTCACTATGAACAGGAGAAGATGAGGATGTAGCTGGGAATGGAAGGTTTGATTATGGGAGCATAGGAGATTGAGGGATGACCTTATAGAGGTTTTTAAAATCATGACGGGTATGGATAAGGTAAATGGCAGGTATCTTTTCCCTAGGGTGGAGGATTTCAAGACCGGACGGCATGTTTTTAAGGTGAGAGGAGTAAGATTTAAATAGGACATCAGGTGTAACTTTTTTACACAGAGTGGTTCATATGTGCAATGAACTTCCGGAGGAAGTGGTGGATGCAGGTGTAGTTACAATGTTTGAAGACATTTAGATAAGTACATGAATAAGAAATGTTTGGCGGGATATGGGCCAAGCGCAGGCAGATGGGACTAATTTAGTTTGGGAATATGGTCGGCATGGAATGGTTGGACTGAAGGGTCTGTTTCCATGCTGCATGAGTCTATGACTCAATGAAAAGGTAAAGGCTTGTATTTTAAAATGACTTAGCCATCATTTCCTATTAGCAATCGCTTTATTAAAGTTATAGAGAAATCAAATCCAAAGGGTCAGAGGGCACATATCTTCAAAAGATGCAAACAGTTGAAGAAGTTTTTGTATGGGCTAAGTCAGTTACATTAAATGTCATTAAGGAAAACACCATGCAATTCTATTCTTCTGCTGTAGCTAAACAGAAAGTTTCCAGGAAATTCCAGACTACCATGTTAATTGAAAAAGCCTCAAGATTCATTATTCTGATTGAAAACTTTCAACCCTTTGATTTGCCTTATAACCTAAATCTGGAGGTCTGTTACTTTCTACATAAAAAATGAGCTATAATTTGAACTTCTACAACATCTATCATATACTGAAATATCACAGCAAAAAAATACTTCGCCAACAAAGCAAGCACACTGATAGTTTGAAATAAAATAGAATCTGACAGGCAGTAGCAGAATATATGAGATACTCTGTTTTTATTGGCTGACAGATAAATTTTGGAAAGGGAGAATTTCCCTGCTATCTTCAGCAACATGAAAAGCCGAGAGAACGTTTAGTAGACTGACAGGCCCTTGTTCAAAATCTCTTATTACATAAACATAGGGTCTTATTTCATAAACATAGGGTCTTATTTCATCAACTAGGTAAGTTTAAATTTAAAACCAAAATTTTTAAGCTTTTATACCCTGGCTTGGCCTTAATTTTGTTAAAAAACGTTCTCAGGATATCGCAAGGCTGCTTGTGGGTTTGATACCCAATCCCTCTGCTATAAGCTTGGCAGTCTTTTTCTCCCCATTGGTTCCTTTGTGTTTGCTTCTCCTCCAGAGATGGCACTAGCAGTAGTATGGTGATCCCTCAGCACAGTACTTTAACCATCGGCCCAAACTATGTCCTTAAGCCACCACAGTGGGATTTGGAACTCAGGGCATTTTGACTTAGGGGTGACAGTGTTACTGCTCAGCCAAGATTGACACAGTAATATTGAATAACTTGACAACTGCTTTTCCTCTATTTGTAGTACCAGGGAGGTGATAGCTTAGTGGTATTATCACTGCCCCGTTAATCCAGAGACCCAGGTAATGTTCTGGGGTCCCAGGTTTGAATCCTGACATGGCAGAAGGTGGAATGTGAATCCAATTAGGAGTCTAATGATGATCATGAAACCATTGCAAATTGTCAAGGGAGAAACCCATCTGATTCACTAATGTCCATTAAGGAAGGAAATCTGCCCATCCTTACCCAATTTGGTCAACATGTGACTCCAGACAGCAAGGTGGTTGACTTGAAACTGCCCTCTGGGCAATTAGGAATGGGCAAAAATTCTGGCATAGCCAACAATGCCCTCATCCTGTGAATAAATAAAAAGAATGCTTTACTGATGCTACTCTCTTTATCTTTCCAGAGAAGGTGATTGGTGGAGAGTGAGGTCCTTCAGCACTGGATCTGAGAACTACATCCCACGTGCCTGTGCTGCCAGAGTTTACCATGGGTAAGTTAAGTAGATATAGTTTATCTTGTTTTTTGATGACATAATGTAGTAAAGCATCCCAGGCTTCTTCAGAGAAGCTTTATCCAACAGAATTTGATATCAAGACACAAAAGGACAGAAGAATGGTGAGCTTGGTCAAAGAGGTAGGATTTCAAAAGTTTCTTGAAGAAGGAGATAAAGGTAGTGAGATAAACAGACATGTTTAGTGAGGGAATTTCAAAATCTTGGGCAAGGGAGCTAAAGACATTGATGACAATGGTAGAGCAATAAAAATTGAGGATATCAAAAGCACAAATTGGATGAGAATAGAGAACTTGCAGGAGAGTGGGTTCTGTCAGCATGGAGGAGTTGACTAAGGCTGAGAACGATAAGGCCAGAAAGGTCACTCAGATCTACAATCAGGCATGAAGGTAGGATATTTTGGAAGAAGCACCTCTCATTATCTGGTGCCACTTTCATGGTTTAAAACTACTTTCACACAAGATGCAGCCAGATTTCATGGTTGATGACAAATAAACTGATCATGATCAGGATGCTAAAACTGGGTTCAGCATCTCTGGAGTTATGGAGGGAGAAAAAAAATCAAGGTTTCCTCTCTTGAGTAGTATCCCTTAGCAGACACTGTATTAAATGTGGTCACATGGTGAGGATGGATTATTCAAGCCTGGCTGGGATGTAGCTACATTTCATATATTCTGCCAATTCTTTTATCTAGATCTGTAGGATTATAATTGAAATATCAAACACTGCATAGTGGGACTATATGCTAATATATTTTAGCAATTTATAAAAAAAACCTTGACTATTAGCATTTGTTTTGTGGAGTATGCTAAAGATGGGAAACAGTTCTCTACTTTAATATTTTAACCTTATGATCTTGAACATGTCTATCAAATCTCCCACTAACCTTTTCTGCCCTGCTGAGAACAATCCTAGTTTCGAAAATCTCTCCACATAGGAGCTCAATCTTTTATCTCCAACATAATTCCAGTAAATCACCTCTACATCCTTTACAAGGCTGTGGCACCTTCGGAAATAGCTTAAAAAATCTACAGCCAACTTTTTTCACAATTCAAGACAATATTAGAAGGGGACAGCAAATCAGAAGTATGGCTGTTGATCAACCCAATCCAAGGATGCAGAGTGGAACTTAAAGCACGGTAATGAGGCTCATTTTATTTCTGCCATTGACCAGGTTTCCTAAGTATCATGAATCCTAGCAGCTTCCTTAAGGTGTGAGCTTGGTGGATTCAGGTAGTTAAGAGGCTTTACTCTTAGCCTCTGGATCTAGGTATCTTTCCTAGGAGCCTCTGCATTGAGGAACTCCTCACAACAGGATTCCCCTCTCTCACCAAGAAAACTATACTGCTCCCATCTAAGCCTCGTCCCCAACCAAAAACTCCAGGCCCCAGCAAACTAGGCCTCCAATGTTTTCTATAAATTCATTGTAACTTTGTTCTTCTACTCTATGCCCATACTTACAAGCCCAACATTTCTGTTACACACTTTCAAACTTTCCTCATCTGCTTCCAGGGAATTGCTTTTTTGAATCTCTAGGTCTTACTGGTCATTCACATTGCTGAAGTTAATGGAAAACAAAAGCAGATGAGCTGCACATTCCCAAATTTTGTCAACAAATAGAATCTAAAACTAATCTCATGATGTGTTGCATCTTAGAAATTCTGCCGTTCAAAAGATTGATTAAACTAAGCCCTTCCTGGCTTTTGAGATGGATGGAATAGATTGTGCAGTTTGATTTGAAGATTAGAAAGACTTCTTGGTCAACATTTCTCCTTCAACCCTTCTATTGCTTCGTCCGTTTCTGTACATTCATGAACAGTTGCTGCTGCATTTCCTTTCATAAAGACAGTGATTGCATTTCAAAGATACCTTGAAGATATATTCTGGTGCCCTGATCAATGCAAGTTCTTTCTAATCAATAGTTAGAATATTTTACAAAGTAATGTAATGGAGGTAATTCATCCATTATCATGATTTATGTTTTGGTAAGATACGTGGAAGATACAGTCCTTCCTGGTCTTACTTGTCTAATAAATGATCTGTGGTGCGTGTTCTTTGTGCAGTTGGCTTTTTGAAGGAATCGGGAGACAGAAGGCTGAAGAGTTATTACAGCTTTCGGGCAATAGACTAGGCTCCTTCTTGATAAGACAAAGTGAAAGCCAAAAGGGTAGGTTCACATGTGTTACACTACAAATAATGTGTACGTATTGAATTATTAAATACTTAAAGAACAGAACTTAGCCATTTCACTAACCAGGTCCATTTTATATTAAGGCTTTTCAACAGTTAATTCACTCAGTTGGACTCCACAATATAATACTTGCTGTCTCGTGCCTTTTAAAATTCTTTTTACAAAAAAAAGAGTGCAAACTGCTGGATTTGAGCACAAAGATCAAATCTGACACTCCAGTACTAAGGCAATGCTGCACTGTTGGATGTGCTGACTTTTGGATGGGATGTTAAACTGAGATGCCACTACGCTCCCTCTCATACTGTAAGAATTCTATTCTATACAATCCATTAGGAAGGTAATTCCAGGATTTTGACCTTGCGACCCTAAAGGAACGGCGAAATATTTTCCAAATCAGGATGGCAAGTGGTTTGAAGGGGAATTTGTAGAAGGTGGTGTTCCCATGTACCTGCTGCCCTTGTCCTTCTAGATGGAAGTGGTCATGAGGTAGACCCTGCAGTGATTGAGGGTCTCAATATTCAGGCTTACATGCAATGAATGGTTACTTGACAAAATACTATTCACTTCTTAACTTAGCCTTTAGAAGAGAAGAAGAGAAAAAATCATTCAAACTTTCCACAAACATAGAACCATCTGTCAGCATCTCTTGCCAATAATGGTTTCCTCTCTTCCCTTATTATGAGTACACACACCAGCTAAGAAAGAACCGAAAGTTTTACTGTCTATGCATATGTGAATGTCTTGAAACTTAAATATCATAAATACATTTACAAGTAGCAATATGAGTTTACATTTAACATAATTTAAACCAAAATATATGCCTTGCAAATTATTTGGCGTTTGTGCTCATGTTTTGCAGGTACATATTGCCTATCTGTCAGGTACTACGGTGATGTATCTCAGAAACTAGTGAAGCACTATCGGATTTTCCGTTTGCCTAATAAATGGTATTATATCCAAGAACGTCTCACCTTCCAGTGTTTAGAAGATCTGGTAAACCACTATTGCGGTTAGTATCACAATAACCTCAGTTACATCTGCCCAAATGGCTTGAGGTGCAACTTTGAAATTGGCTTCATTGCAAGGTAGAGATGTGTTAGCCCAAAATTACCCTGGACCAGCTTTTAAATTCAGGCTAAACATATTTATTTATCTTTTATCTTTATACTTATCTTTTCTATTTTCATATTTTTTTTGATAGCTATTGTACAAAAGCCCCAAGATTAAATAGAAAAATTCAGGAATTACACTTGTTTTCTTTGAAATCGTGTGCTCAAAAACTCTGTGAACATTGCCTACTATTCAGGGCACATTGAGAACAGGGTTTGGATCAGTGAAATGAGAAGTGGGATTCATTCACACCAAGAGATTGCTGACTGTCAACTTGCACAAAGCTGAAACGTCCCTCTTCCCTGACATCTTCTGTGATATCAGAGGATGGCCTTATAGAGGTTTATAAAATTATGAGGGGATGGATAGGGTGAATAGCCAAGGTATTTTTCCTAGGATGGGGGAGTCCAAAACTAGAGGGCATTGGTTTAAGATGAGAGGGGAAAGATTGAAAAAAGGACCTGAGGGCTAACATTTTCATGGAGAGGGTGGTGTGTGTATGGAACAAGCTGCCAGAGAAAGTGGGGGAGGCTGGTACAATTGCAACATTTAAAAGGCACTGGATGGGTACATGATAGAAAGGGTTTAGAGAGATATGGGCCAAATGCTGGCAAATGGGACTAAGTTAAATTGGAATGACTGGTCGGCGTGGACATGTTGGACTGAAGGGTCTGATTCATGATGTATATGGCTGTCACTCTATGAGTCTATGAGGTGGAGGCAAGCAAAGAGCTTACCCAGACTGGGAATTCCTTCAGGTTCAGCATTCCTTCTGCCTACCAATCTGAACACAAATGAATCAGGAATACCAGTAAGCTTGAAGGTGGAATCTGAACACCACGGCACTGCTTGCTTAGAAAGTGATATAGGGTTCATTATATAGAGGGACAATTGGTCAAAAACTAAAAAGAAACTTCTATACCCAAGGTAGCAATTGAATTGTGAGACAACAAGGTGCAGAGCTGGATGAACACAGCAGGCCAAGCAGCATCACAGGAGCAGAGAGGCTGACGTTTCAGGCCTAGACCCTTCATCAGAAAAGGGGGAGGGGAAGGGGGTTCTGAAATAAATAGGGAGACAGTGGGAGGCAGATAGAAGAGGGATAGAGGAGAGGATAGGTGGAGAGGAAACAAACAGGTCGAAGAGGCGGGGATGGAGCCAGTAAAGGTGAGTGTAGGCAGGGAGTTAGGAAGGGGATAGGTCAGTCCAGGGAGGACGGACAGGTCAAGGGGGCGGGATGAGGTTGGTCGGTAGGAGATGGAGGTGCGGCTTGAGGTGGCAGGAGGGGATAGGTGGGAGGAAGAACAGGTTAGGGAGGCAGGGACGAGCCGGACTGGTTTTGGGATGCGGTAGGGGGAGGGGAGATTTTGAAACTTGTGAAATCCACATTGATACCATTGGGCTGCAGGGTTCCCAAGCGGAATATGAGTTGCTGTTCCTGCAACCTTCGGGTGGCATCATTGTTTCACTGCAGGAGGCCCAGGATGGACATGTCGTCTGAGGAATGGGAGGGGGAGTTGAAATGGTTTGCGATTGGGAGGTGCAGTTGTTTATTGCGAACCAAGCGTAGGTGTTCTGCAAAGCGGTCCCTGAGCCTCCACTTGGTTTCCCCGATGTACAGGAAGCCACACTGGGTACAGCGGATGCAGTATACCACATTGGCAGATGTGCAGGTGAACATCTGCTTGATGTGGAAAGTCTTCTTGGGGCCTGGGATGGGGGTGAGGGAGGAGGTATGGGGGCAGGTGTAGCACTTCCTGCGGTTGCAGGGAAAAGTGCCGGGTGTGGTGGGGCTGGAGGGGAGTGTGGAGCGGACAAGGGAGTCACGGAGAGAGTTGTCCCTCTGGAAAGCAGATAAGGCTGGGGAGGGAAAGATGTCTTTGGTGGTGGGGTCGGATTGCAGATGGCGGAAGTGTCGGAGGATGATGCGTTGGATCCGGAGGTTGGTGGGGTGGTACGTGAGGACGAAGGGGATTCTTTTTTGTTTCTTATTGCGTGGACGGGGTGTGAGGGATGAGGTGCGGACTTGTAATTTGTTAGCTCTGCGGTTCCTCAGTAAGTTCTCACTATGCAAACGCAGTGCCCTCTAAAGGTGAGATCATCTCATATTTACGCTGGGAGAGTCAGGGGCAGAAACCAATGCTTCAGATTTCACTGCGTCTATGTTTAGAGAATAAGGACATTTTGAAGCCAACTTATTTTGGGCTTGAAGCATGAATCCTGGTATGAATTCTTATTGTCTGATTGTTTATTAGCATATTCTAAGTTTGCATAAATCGCTATAACAGACAGTTCAGAGCTAATGTAGCAAATCTTTCTTGTTTCAGAGGTAGCAGATGGTCTGTGCTGTTTGCTAACCCATCCTTGCCTGGCTGAGCTTGGCACTGAAACCTCTTCTGAACAGCCTGTCATCTTATGTCGCAACCAATTCAATTGGAAAAATGTGAAAAGGTAACCGGACAAAAATTCAGATAAAATTTCTTCTGCAGAAATAGAATCTTAGATAATCATTCAGCCAAATACTATTCCAGCAATGATCGCTACATTAACTGCATTTGTCCCATTTTCAAAAGAGTTGCCCGAAATCAAACCCATCACTGATATCTTGTTACATATATTCTCCTTCACATACAATCCCAAGCACTCAAATTTCTTCTTTCATTTGACTGCAAATTCACTGAAGAAAACATCCTCAGTCCACATTTCATCAGTCTTTTTTCAATTTTTTTTGAACCTGTGCTTTAACTTTGACATGATATATTCTTTACATTGATACTTTGCTCCTCCACATTTCCTAGTCCCTCATCTTTAAGAAAATATTCCGAATGCCCAAGTGGATTGTCTCACACTTCCCCACATTGAATTCCACCAGGTACAGTTTCCCCCGTGTAATCCATCTCTATGGCTCCTACATAACTTCCAACTTCCGGCAGTGAAGGAAAGAAAGAAACATAATTGAGGGTAGGCTAGTTCAATTGATTGTGCAGCTTTCTCTCTCTTCTCCTTCATCAGTAGCATTGCCTACAGTCATCTTGTGATGTTTAGTTTATAGGCAACTTCCCCTTCCCTTTTAATGGCAATGACTGCAGTCATCATACCCCAGCAACCTGGAATATATCTCGAAGTGTGTCACTTTCAATAGCTTCAAACCTTCTGAAAGTCATCTGCAGTGATCTCTAGGCCAGACCACATAAGGATGGCAGATGTCCTTCCCTGAAGAAATGCATTAAATCTTCAGAAGAAAGATATCCCCTTTCAGTGTTTCAGTGTCAAATAGTGTTTGATAATTACTCCTATAAAGCTCCTTGGTGTATTTGACACTAGCTGTTTCTAAATAATATGTCTGGGTAATATATGGGTTACATAACAAATTATAGACAGGAAATAGTGAATGATCTACTGGTTCCTGATTCATTTTTCTTATGGTTTGGTCTGTAGGGCTGAACTGTTGAGCACCAATTCAACGTCTCGAGATGAAGCCTTCGTTAGTTATGGACTCCGGCACAGCATCGCATCTTATATGACTTTGTCACAGATCGATGATGATTCAATCAGTGACAGCAGCAAGAAGAAATGGTTCCCAACCATCAGATCCAGTGCTCCAAACAGGCACAGCTGCCTCCTCACGACAACACTGAGAGATCCATATGAGGATGACTTTGAATGACAGTGTGCCCTACAGCAGCTAGCGGCATACTTGCACTTTAGCAAGTTAATAACTATCATGTTAATGATTCTCACCATTCCATTGCAAATCAGAACCGGCAATCAGTGGAGAAAGCTGCTCTCCAGGTCTATTCACTGATGGCTTGCTGCCTTTTTGCAAAATCTGTATAACATTGTCAGATTTTTTTTGAGCAGTTTTATTTACCGGAATCTGGTACCCTTCTGTTTGAGTTAATGTATTATTGATCATACGTGATGTCAGTCTATATGTACTTCACCCCTCATCATACCAGCCTGAGATTATTGCTTTGTACATATATTTAAATCACACAAATGGCGTATTTTGTTTCATTTTGCATTCATATTTGGCGAGGATCTCTACTCAAAGGGTGGAAGTGAAGTGACTAATCTGTGCTGAAATTTTGTGTCTTGCATTTTTTTTAACTTGTGTATTTATATTACTCATTCAGCAGTTAAAGCCTTCCGCATTGTCTGACAGAGTACAGAGCCCTTTCTGATCCATTGCAGGGTCAGAAAGTTACAATCTGTTCTAAAACTGGGTCAGACACCCATATTATTTCCTAAGCAGTTTCTTATAAAATAAAACTTTCTTTGACGATTTGTGCACACCATCATTTGATGCCCATTTCTGTACCCTTGAACTGAATGCTCGGACATTTCAATGGACACTTCAGAATCAACCACATTTCTGCTCGTCTGCAGTGATCTTTAGGCCAGACCACATAAGGACGGCAGATGTCCTTCCCTGAACTACATTAGTGAACCAATGTAATATGATAATTGATGCGAGATTCATCGTCAATATTACTGAGATGAACTTTCAATGCCAAACGTTATTCATTAAATTTAAATTCCATTAGCTGTCATTGTAGGATTTGAAACCAACTGGCACAGTGGCATTACTACCAATCCCCTAATCACTCTGGGATGTTTCTAATCATGGATTGGAACAGTTGAAGACAAGGGACAAGCCTATTCATGAAAGTTCTTCACTCTAACAAAAAATGGCAGCAATTTATGACAAGCTTTATATTTTCTTTGAGGAAAAGGTCTTTTAGTCATTTTAGCATCTCTCTCAGAAACTTACTTCTGTTGGTCTCTACCTCTAAACAAGAAGCAATTTACAAGTAGTTACGTCTGCATTGGAAGCTCAATCAACATCATATAGAAGCCCATCATGTCACTGAGGTTAGACAACTGCTATTGTCTGCAGTGATTTCAAGGGACCAGTTGTCAACCAGCCAGAAAGAAGCATGGGAGCTCAGAATTTAAACATAATAGCAATGAGGGAAAGAACATCTATTTTTCCATCTTCACTTGTATGGAGGACATCACCTGCGGCCTACGAAATATCAGCTGGAGTTGACAGCAAGGCATACAGAAGCCCCAATTCCGGCCAAGGGGAAAATCCTACCGATAACCTCTAATACCAATAATCTCTTGCAGAGATTTGAGTCTTAACACATACTTTCAATGTAAACATGCTATTCATAAAGTCTGCACAGCCACATTCCAGGACTGCCCTTCAGAATGCAGTGAAATATCACCCTCACCACCACCCCTCCAACTCAAATCTGGTAAGTGGCATCTTCAGAAATCCAGCTGCCAATGTTGGAATGTCAAAACAATTTCCAGTTCCTTATTATTGTAGCATCCATAGGATTTAATCCAAAGCTACAATAGTTTTTTTAAAATGATTAATACATGGGTGCAAGAATATTTCTTAACCCCTAAAAGCTACCAGTCGTGGTGCTTATTTCCCTGATTTTACTGAGTTCCTGTTTATCAATGGGAAAGGAATTGATAGTCAAGTTCACCTCAATAAATAAATATATACTGCAACAACAATTTACATTGACACTGCTCATCAAGGTACATTAGTATCTGTATTAGTTTGTATTAAAGGTGAATCATCCATAATTACACACATTCTACAAGACTACAGAATTATATATATCAAAATTAATTAATTTAACTTTACTATCCTTCCCCTAACTATTCTTACATCTTTATTCCTCTTTAGATATGTGAGGTAATTGGGGTTATTTTATAACATTGCCATTGGAATGGTCATTCACCATTTACAACAAATAGCAACGAATGTGAGATATGCGGTTTAGCATTTAATTTATTCCCAATTTTCTCTCCTAACCTTTTAACCTCCCTGGGCCTACATGACTGTTCAGAGAGTGAGGGTGAATCTGCTTCAGCAAATGGAGCTCTACACCAGTTCACAGTCATTGTATCCAGACTGGAAGGAAGCATGTACTCCCCTAGACAATTGGAACTTGTTCAGAAAAAATATAGCTCCTGTTCAGAGTGTCATAGCCACAATTAGGAAGAAGGGTGAGGTGGTGTCTCGGAGTGAGCTGAAAAAAAAATCCTATCATGTTCAAAAATGCTACATCGCAACAACATGCTTGAATCCAAATGGCAATAATAGCACAGCTAGACAGCTGTGTAGCAAGTTCATTGCTACTGAAAAGATAGGGGGAAGAACATTTGCACCATTCTCACTCAGCTGCTATGCCTCTGTTGGAATATGGTGGATGCTGTATGTGTGTGAGAAAAATAGGGATTTGGCTGTAAATCAGGCAGGGAGAAGTCCTGAGGAAATTCATAGCCTTGAGATTTTCCCTTGTTCCAGCTATAGAGACTTTCCCAAACTGAGGCTGTGTGTATCAAGTCCAGAAGAGTTATTTCTTGTTCCACATTTTAACACATGCATTATTGCCTGTTTCCTCATAGCTTCAATTTGACTATTTCTTACCAGTAATATGGCTCTTTTGAAAGGTCTGGTGCCAGATATCTTAATGAGGTTCATGCTGGTGATAACAGCTCCACCACGGTCTGCGGCGATAGTGATTTGAGACGATGATCCTCCAAAGTAGCCAATGTTTCTCTGCAGCCATTGTAAAGCAGCGATCTGATCCAGCAAGCCCCAGTTGCCAGTCATTGCGTCAGTGCCTACAAAGAGAAAGAAACCTCTTAATCTAAATCCCTTTCTCCCATCCAAATCTGCTGACTCATACTGCTGTACAATTCCACTGGAAGGTCACATCAAACTAGCAGCCTCCAATCTCTCACACTCCATAACACTTTGCCCATGCAAATTTCTACTCCTAAATCTAACTCACATCCATTTACTCCACACTCATTCGATCTCTGATCTACCCTGTTCATCGAGATCGCAATTATTAAGTTCTGATCGCCATTTTCAAATCCCTCAGTCTTCTCTCTCCCTATCTCTGTAACCTCCTCCAGCCCTACCTTCCTTCAAGATTCCTGGCGTCCTCCAAGCCTGGGTTTGTACATGGCTGATTTTCATCATTACCAACCACACCCTTGGATATCTAAGCTTTCCACCTCTCCACCTCTCTCTCATCTTCTAATGCTCCTCTTGTAACCAATTCAAGCTGTCTGTCACCTATCCCAATATTTGTTTCTTTAGACTGGTGTCACCTCTCAGCCTTTGAAACATTTTCATATTAATAGCGTTTTATATTCCAAAACATTGATGCTTTGTCAGCAGTCTTTAAACATGTGGTTGCCCTCATATAGAGTACACACACATGCATGCACAAACAAATATATACATACATACATATTCATCAATATTAGTTTCTGGAAGATAATAAATTGTGGGAAGTCTAGGTGAATTTTCTCAAACTCTTGTACTCCAAGAGTAGTACCATGAGACATTACATGTGTCAATGAGTTAACAGAGGAGTAAAGAAACTTGACATGATGACATTTCTTTAGTTTTAGGACCACAGTGACAATATTATTCATTTCATCCAGGCCCTAAAAAGGAACAAGATCACAATGAACGTACCATCACTCAGGAATCCAAACACTCCAACCCTATAGTTTACTGTCACAACCAGGATGTTTCCAATAGATGCCAGGTAGGATCCATCAATGTTTGTCTGTCTCCCTCCTTTGTAATCTACAGCAGCATTGTGGAAGAAGACCAGCACAGCGTTGTTCCTAGCCTACCATGTAAAAACATTCAGGATTAATAATGAGTTTTGATATCACAGCCATAGTCTCATTTATTAAATAGGTTTCATTTTCCTTATTTGTCTGCTACAGAAGCTGTGAAGAAGGAGGTTTCACAAATGCTCATAGTTCTCAACATCCAGTGTTTTTCATGTGTGTGCCTTATTTTATTGAAATTCAGAGAAATCCATTGTCTTCCCTGCTTTCCGGGCAATTATTACACACTTCATGTTCATATGTGGACAATTACAGCCTCACAAAGTGGGAAATAAAAGCACTCTGTTTATAAACCATTGTGGCTGAAAGATTAACATAGATTCTTTGCTCAAATGGAAGAATTACTCTCACAATGTGGGTACGTTAGTATTGTAAATCCATTAAATATATCTGCAAGTTGTCCAAATACAGACATTGTGACTCCCAAGGAATTTGGAAGAAAGCTCAACTAACACTGTGCAGCCTCCCAGCTGAGAAATATGAATGTGCACTGTAGGCCCGTGTTCTTCCTCATCAACATGTTTCTCTTTGAGGACATTCTACACAGATAAAGAGTTTGATTTTTTACCCATGAAAGTATCTTATTTTGTCATGTGGTCATTTAATTCAATAAGCTTTCCAACTTAAAGCTTTCTCGCCTCCCTGTCACATCCCTCCAAGCCATAACTTATCCTAATCCCTAGCAACATTATCCAAGTTATTAGGTAGCTGCATCTAACCAATTTTATACTTATTCTACATGTTTTTCCCACTCAGGCTGGCTGATAGTTAAGCCTCCTTCATGCTAGGTGTCTTTAATGTGCAGTATGTAGATGAGTGAGGGAGCAGAGCCAAGATTAGACCTCTGGGGACTCTTGAACTAATCAAGCATGGAACTGAAGCAAAACCTAGACTGAAGATACCTTAGCTAGAATTTAATGTGTTAAGTCCAGTAAGAGCAAAGCTATGAAGTTGGACAATAAGGCAGAGGGATTGGAAAGGTTGTTGCAGTTGACCATATCAAAGGCAGCACAGAGATTGAAGAAGACAAGGAGGGATAACGCATCATAATCACAAAGCATGCGGTTTATGTTTTTTTTTAAGTTAAGGCCATTCCATTGTTGTGCTAGGGGATAAATTTGATTGAGCAGTCTTAGGCCAGAATCGTGCAGGGGTCTGAGCAATATGGACTATGGTGAGATTTGTGACAGACCCAGAGGAGAAGTCTGAAGTGCCCGATCTTGATGTCAGGAGTATGATACTCCAATTTTTATATATTAACTGTGTGGCGTGGCAAGTTTCTTACTAGGCAGTGGTTAATTGGCAATTGAAGGAGATTATTGCTTGATAAATGCCATGTTAATGGCACAGGTGATTTCCACAGTTAATGGTAGGGTGCTGGGGGTGTTGTCGAACAGAGAGACCTCGGTTGCAGATACATGGTTCCTTGAAAGGGCCACAACAGGTCGACAGAGTTGTGAAGGTGGTGTTTGGCATACTTGCCTTCATTGGTCAGAGCACTGAGTACCAGAGTTGAGAGTCATGTTACAGCTGTGTAAGATATTGGGTTGACCACATTTGGAATAATGCGTACAATTTAGGTCACCCAGCTATAGGAAGGATGTTATTAAACTGGAAAGGGTGCAAACAGGATTTACAAGGTTGTTACCATGACTGGAGGTATTGAGTTATAAGGGGAGGCTGGAACTTTAAGAGGTAGGAGGCTGAGAGGTGACTTTATATAGGTTTATAAAATCATGAGGAGTATTCATAATGTAAATAGCAAAGATTTTTTCCCTAAGCGGGAAATTCAAAACTAGGGTTGTTAAGGTGAGCAGAGAAAGATTATAAAGGACGAAGGGGCGACTGTTTTACACAGTGAGTGATTAGTGTGTGGAAAGAACTGTCAGAGAAAGTGGTGAATGCAGGTACAGTTACAACATCTAAAAGACATTTGGATAAGTACATGAATAGGAAAGTTTTGGAGGGATATGGGCTAAATGCAGACAGATGGGACTAGATTAGTTTAATAACATGATCGGCATGGACTAGCTGGACCGAAGGGTCTGTTTCCATGCTGTATAATTCTATGACTCCATAACAGGCTCTTAAAGATGGCACGATGTAAGGGCCGTTGCTCTTTCCACAGATATGCAGTGAATAGCGAGTTGTTCTGAGTGTGGTGCATGTTAAGTTGGGAATAGAATGACATGGGAGGACATCTAGGGGCAGGATGGATAATTAATGAGGTGGCTTGGTAAGATATGGTAAGAAATCTCATTGTGCCTCATGGCAACAATCCCTCCTAAAAACCCAACACAACTCAGATTTAAACAAAAAAGATTCAGCCCACGGAGTTGTGGAAAAGTTAAGTATGATTTGGGAGAAAATAGCACATTAAGTACTTGGAGAGGAAAGGGAATTGAAAAGGTGGTGTTAGTTTCCAAGGGCAGAATGATCAAGATCAGATTTTTGAATGAACAGTTAACAAAAGTTTCAACAAAAAAGTTCGATCTCAGATATGTGATCCGCGATTGTGTCCCTGCATTATAAAATGGAAAATAAGTAGCAGAATAATCATGATAAGGCTAGGGAATTACATTTGCTGGGACTTTTAAAAGATTTTTTTAAAAATGGCACTTTACCTCTACTATGAAACATTCCATTATACTGCGATTATTCTGAAATTGTCCGATCTCTTGTTCCCAATATCTTTTTACAGTTGCGCTTGCTGCCAATAGTAACTTTTGAAGTGGCCCAACAAGCCAGTAGTTAGAACAGACCACACCAAAGTGCCAATGGATCATAAA
Source organism: Rhincodon typus (assembly GCF_021869965.1). Lineage (NCBI taxonomy): Eukaryota > Metazoa > Chordata > Chondrichthyes > Orectolobiformes > Rhincodontidae > Rhincodon > Rhincodon typus. The sequence continues at coordinate 95,450,745 of NC_063335.1, read as the reverse complement.
GACCCAACATCAACTTTCCATGGCAGCTGGCACGATGCCCACACATCAAGAATGAACAAAGTGCACTGATACTCCCCACCCCTCCACCCCCCCAGCCAAATGCTGACTGCAGCCATCCCCTATAATGTCACTCTGTTACCGGCTGAAGGGTATAAGAGAGCAAGGGTAACATAACACTAATATATATATTCCTGTCCTGATGAGAAAGGATTGCTCATGCTTGGTGTTTCAGTAATTCAGTACACAAGCACAGATCACCGTCCTTCCCTTAAATGCCATAGGACATCAACAGCAAAACCCTGAAGTTTCTTGTAATACAGGTACCACAACTCACAATGCTCTTGGGAACGAATATATTTAGGTAGAGACAGTCTTCATCTACAGTGGAATAGATGGCCTTTGCATCTCCTGGCTGTAGGCAGCTAGGCCTAAAACAAAAGAGATTGTGGAAGTTAAATACTTGTTAAAACTCTCCGGGGCTAGTTTTAATGGTGAAATTTGGCTGACACCAAATTAGTTTCTTAATATACGCTTACCTGGTTTTGCTTTTGCTTCAGATTGTCAAGTATACATTTTGAATATGTCAATTGTCTATCGCTTAGATAAGTAGCTAGATTTAGTATTAATACTACCTATTTTGATGGACTTTCTTTGGAACATGTTCTACAATTCTTTATCTTTTGAGTGAAGTTATTTTGCCAGACATGTATCATCATTCCTATTTTTCCAATTTTTAAATAATATGACTGGTCCAACTTTTATAGTCCACAAAAAACTTCAGTTGGGTCTCCTCACATTTTCTAAAACAGCTTTGCAGACCTTTATCCTCATTTTTAACATTTGATATCTTTGTTGCTTGTCTCTATAACCTCTCAAAGGCAAAATAATCATTCAAAGACAAAATGATCAGAACAGGACTTTGTATTCCTTATGCATCACTGGTGGCTGAGCAGAAATCAAGACAAATGCAGGGATTAAATACTATGCAACAGCAAAGGCCACGCTCACCTGTAGAAAGTAGCATTCCATTCTCCAGTCCAATTAAAGGTTGCTGGGGCCTTGAATCGGCTATCACCAGTAGGAGCAGCTGCATATGGGACACCCAGGAAACGGTTTACAGCCTTCCATTCCTCACCAACCTGGGCCGCCTGACTAGATCCAAACAAGATTCCATGACCCGGAAGCAAAATGGATGTCAACTGGGGTTGGGTTTCTGATAAGGAAGGGTCTGAATTGAAAAGAAATAAAAATCCATCAGAACAGGTGGCAAGGAGAAAAGAAGCCTCCCAGATTGTTAAGACCATATCCTCCACTGGCTATGTACAGTCAGCTCCAGGTGGGTGTAACGTATTTCTCATTGAAAGAAACTCCAGTGGGCAGCACAGTGGCTCAGTGGTTAGCACTGCTGCCTCACAGCGCCAGGGACCTGGGTTTGATTCTACCCTTGGGCGACTGTCTCTGTAGAGTTTGCACATTCTCCCCGTGTCTGCGTGGGTTTCCTCCGGGTGCTCCGGTTTCCTCCCACAGTCCAAAGATGTGCAGGTTAGGTGGATTGGCCATGATAAATTGCCCATAGTGTTCAGGGATGCCTAGATTAAGGGGATTGAGTCTGGGTGGGATGCTCTGAGGGGTGGTGTGGACTTGTTGGGCCAAAGGGCCTGTTTCCACACTCTAGGGATTCTAGGTTTCTATTTACATACTCACCAGAGCAGGTATGAATGTCGGGACAGCAATCTGCATAATCTTCACATTTCAAGTTACACTGGCAAGGCTCATCAGGTTGGTAAATCCCACAACGACCAGTACACGACCCTCCAATAGCTGAGAAGACATTAAAATACTTTGCTCAAAGAATTTTATTTGTTAGCTTGAAAGAGATGAATTCCAAGACAAAAACAAATATTCAGCCCATTATTACTGCACCAGTCTGCTTGATTAATTCCAGACATGAAAGATTTGTCTTACAAGAAGGATTGAGGTCTTTAGGCCTATACTCACTAGAATTTAGAAGGATGAGATGGGATCTAATTGAGGTATACAAGTTGCTAAATATGATTGACAGATTGGACATGCAGAGGATGATTTCTCTGTTGGGTAATCTAGAACAAGAGGTCATAGTTTTAGGTCATGTGAATGTTTCTGTCAGATGTAAGGGTGAAATTCACATTCTGTGGCTGATAGTAATTTTGTTTTTCACTCAGTTGCTCAGGTAGTTAACATCCTTGCATTTGGTTTGTCATTACTTCTGCTTATTAGGTTTCTCCGATATGGATTCATGGTGATGCTGACAGCCGGTTAATACTGTTAGACTGTAAAACCATTAGACCTAGGAGCGGAAGCAGGCCTTCAAGTCTGATCTGCCATTTAATGAGATCATGGCTGATCCAATAATCCTCAACTCCACCTTTCTGCCTTTTCACAAAGTGGCCTTTGTTGCTGCACTAATTAGATCAGGTAGTGCAAAGTGAAACCTTGGCCTTAGACTTTGTAAGGGTCAAATGTAGCCAGCAATAGCAAGAGGAGTGCTACAACAAGCTTCAGCATCTTTGAGTTAAGGAAGAAAAATAATTCAGAGGTTTTACTGCTCCTAAGTGGTCAGGGACAACATTGTGTGAAAATACGCACAATCCAGACTCATACCTGAAGAATAGTCAATTAATACATCCCAGTGAGCTGTTAATATCTATCATACAGTGAGGACCTGAAGGGGATGAGGTGAAAACAAATATGGGGTGGGGGTGCAAGATATAAAATGGCACCAAAAAAGTTATTACTCAACCAATACGCTATCGATGGAACTCACTCTTCTTATAGTAGACCTCCTCTGCTTCTTCCTTGAGTAGGATTCGACAGTCGTGACCTTGCAATCCAGGGTGGCAGTTGTGGGTGTCAGGGTAAAAAAGGCATCTGACCCCTGACAGCTGAGGCTGAAGAGAAACTATAACACAAGTGTGGCTGGCAACACATGCTGTGCAGAAAAGAAGCAGAAACAGGTCAAGAATGCTCCACCATTTGAACCATTTCTTTTCCTGGGCACAATAAGACATATAGTCTCCATCCTAATTAGGATTTCTTCACTTGAAATGGCATCTCTAAGAGGTTCAGTGAAGGGGGTAAAACCCAGATTCTACACAAAACCATAATTCTAATCCAACTGGCAAACACTTTCAACACAAAGTTGAGAGGTTCAAAGTTATGAAGAAGCCTTGTCAGTATCAACTGTAAAATAATTGGCATCCAGCCTCACTCAGAGGCAATGGGTTAGATTTTGGCTCGGTCCTGATTTGTGTGGAGTCATGAAGCCTCCCCATCTAATTCAAAATGGCACCAGGACCCAGAGCTGGAAGTCCCTAACCCACTTCTAGCAGATCCTATTTTCACCAGGATGGGAAAGGCGGCAAGATGGGATTCTCAAACATGGAGAACGCTGTTAAACCACATAATCCTCAACATTGTTTCCTCAGCACTGTCTCTGGGGACAGTGGGTCTGACTCCACATCAAACATTCAATGTCTCACCCTCCTGGGATGAAAATCCAGCTGGTCAGAGCTGTTTTTCCTCAGTCAAGTATACTGATAGAAGAACTCCAAACTCCCAACTCAGGAGTGAAAATGCAGTCCTTCATGTTATTTTAAGAAACATAGAACATAGAACAGTACAGCACAGTACCCTTTGGCCCACGATGTTGTGCTGACCTATTATCCTATTAACATCAAACTAACCTGCCTCTGACATCTCCCCATACCTTCCTCCAATCACCTTAAAATTATGCCCCCTCGTAATAGTCATTTCCGCCCTGGGCTAAAGATTTTGACTTTGGACATTGAATAAGAGAACAAGGAAATAATATTAAGTCTTTACAAATCTCTTGTTTTGCCCTTACTTATAGTATTATGTACCAATGTCCCTTAGACAACATCTTTTAAACCCGTGACCACTTCAAACTAGAAGGACAAAGGCAGCAGATACGTTGCAGTACCGCTACATGCAAATTCCCCTCCAACCCACTCAATATCTTGACTTGGAAATATATGTTGCCCTTTTGCTGTTTGCTGCGCTAAAAATCCTGGAACTCCTGAAATGAATTGTGAGTGTACCTACACTAAGGGAATTGCAGTGGTTCAAGAAGGCAACACATCTCCACCTTCTCAAGAAGAATTCAGGTGATGCAATTTTGCTGCCTCGGCCAACAATGCTCACATCCCATGAATGAATAGAGCAAAGTTATGAGCACCTTCCTTTATGAAGGATGTCACAGAGTTGATCAGGGTGCAGAGAACAATCCCAAAAGCATCTTAAAATCCCTACTGCGCAGGTAGGGGCCATACAGCTCATTAAGTCTGCACTGACTCACCGAAGATCATCCCACTCAGATCCATCCTTTCACTCTATCCCCACATTAACCACAGCTAATTTACCCACTCTGCACACTACGGGGCAATTTAGCATGGCCTGTGGGAGGAAACCAGAGCACCTGGCAGAAACCTATGTGTCATAGGGAGAGCATACAAATTCCACACAGACTTTCACCCCAGGCTGGAATTGAACCAGGATCCCTGGTAAACTTGCAAATTCCATGCAGACTTTCACTTGAGGCTGGAATTGAACCAGGATCCCTGGTGCTCTTAGGCAGAAGTGCTAATCACTATGCCACCTAATATCAGAAATGTGGGTTCCAGTTAAATGGAAAGATTAAGAGTTCAGAACTGTTCTCCAGTGAAAAAAATTTGTGAAAGGTAGTTATGACATAGAGTTTTTCAAAATGATGGAATTAGAAGCTGTAACTTTGACCAGAGGGGTTACTGATATGCCAGTGTAAGAGGGCCTCTGATTTAACCTTCAGCCTATGGAGCCTGACTGGAATCCTCAAATGTGCAGAACACAATGACTCTGACTGATTAGATCAGTGTTCCAGTAGGCGCTGAGGCAGTCTTCATTGTATTGGCATAGGAGACGTCTTTAATTTCTCATGGGTTGTGGTCACCCCTGGCCAGGGCAACGTGCCTTGCCTATCTGTAATTGTTCTTGAACTGAACGGTTTGCAAGGCCATTTCAGAGAACCATTAAGAGTCAACCATATTGAGAACCTGGAATCACATGTAGGCCAGACCAAGTCAGGATGGCAAATTTTCTTCCCTAAAGGGCATTAGTGAACCAGTGAGTGTTTTTTTCACGACAATTGATGATACTTCATGGATAAAATTACTGTGTAGCTCTCAACTCCAGATTTTGATCATCAAATTTCACATGCATTAGCTGCTTTGATAGGATTCAAACCCATGTCGCCAGAGCATTAACATGAACTGGCTGGCTACAACATTGGCATTATCACCATGTCACCGTAAAAGGAGCTCTATAACATAAGTTAGATTTCTATTCAAAAGAATTCTCATCATGAACAGCTACTGTTAGTGCATTTGCTCTACCTAACAAGTCAATTCAGCAAACACTTTCATGTCCATGGAATGTGCACCATTTCGTTCTGAGAAAGTCATTTTTGTATAATAATAACCCTTGTCATAAAGATCAGCTGTTTATGTGTGCTCACCTGACAGGCACCTGTTTCTGGCATAGTTTCTGAAATCTTCAGTCATCATAAGACTATCACAGTTGATGTGCAAAACATCAAAAGAGGTTATCATGGGATCGAGGCCTGGGGGTACCTTGAGGATGTCCCAGTTATTCAGTAACACTGCAATCAAACCATAACAGTTAAATTAGTCATAATCTGAAATGCATTGAATGTGTGAGCAAACTCAAATACTGTAAGTCCTAAGGAGTGTGAGTAAGGATGGTGTGTGATATGTTTCAGCTTGGCCTCATTAACTATAAAGGAATTCTCAACTCTATATATAGAATGAATGAGATAGCGATCTATTCTGTCAAAACAGGTGGAGGAGAGCTGGAGATAGAGAGCAATAAAGGGAGAGAAAGAGATTGTGAAAAAAAATGAAAGAAGAAAAGTAAAGGGGGGAAAAGGAAGTCAAATTACAAGAAATTTATCATCTAGACCCAAAATGTCACTAGCTTATATAGGAATGGTGTGGTTAGCCCCTGACTGAACATAGCCCATAGAACATAGAATAGTACAGCACAGTACAGGCCCTTCGGCCCACGATGTTGTGCCGAATCTATTATCCTACTCTAAGATCAAACTAACCTGCATACCCGTCATTTTACTATCATCCATGCGCCTATCCAATATCCCTAATGTATCTGACTACCACCACCGCTGGCAGTGCATTCCACGCACCCACCACTCTCTGTGTAAAGAATCTACCTCTGACATCTTCCCTATACCTTCCTCCAATCACCTTAAAATTATGCCCCCTCGTGATAGTCATTTCCACCCTGGGTAAAAGTCTCTGGCAATCCACTCTATCTATGCCTCTCATCATCTTGTACACTTCTATCATATCACTTCTCATCCTTCCTTGCTTCAATGAGAAAAGCCCTAGCTTCCTCAACCTTTCCTTATAAGACCTGCCCTCCAGTCCAGGCAGCATCCTGGTAAATTTCCTCTGCACCCTCTCTAAAGCTTCCACATCCTTCCTATAATGAGGCGACCAGAACTGAACACAATATTCCAAGTGAGGTCTAACCAGAGTTTTATAGAGCTGCAGCATAACCTCATGTCTCTTAAACTCAATTCCCCTGCCAATGAAAGCCAACACACCATATGCCTTCTTAACAACCCTATCAACTTGGGTGGCAACTTTGTGGGATCAATAGATGTGGACCCCGAGATCCCTCTGTTCCTCCACACTGCCAAGAATCCTACCATTAACACTGTATTCTGCATTCCAATTCAGCCTGCCAAAATAAACCACTTCACACTTTTCCAGATTGAATTCCATCTGCCACTTCTTTGCCAAGCTTTGCTGGTTGGTTTAGTAATTTTCTCCAATTCATCATGCAGATCAGGAAGATCTTAACTACTAAGTTAGCTGATCTCAGAAATAATGGCTCTACAATGAGTCAAACTACTTCTAGGTGAAGGATAGAATATCAGATAGGACTCTACAATCCCTAATCTGCCCAGTAACTGAGGATAGAGTTTGCGGGTATGAACAATATGTGGACATAGAACATGGTTAGCTGTGTGCATTCCATGGTACAAAATTCCAACAATATCAGAAGCGGGGAGATGATATAAAGTCGGCAACAGAGAAGTATAACACCAGGGCAATTTTACTTTCCCCATTCGGGTCAAGAATATTTTCACTCAGTATCATAGCTTGTGGCTCTTGAAGTTGCGAGACCAGAAATAGAAGGACACTTTGTCCATGTCTAACACCAATATAATGGTTTACCCCTAGAGATGGAGGTGGACATGGTATTCCAACTGACAGACTGGCAAGTTTTCTTAAAGTCCAAAGAAGTAGTTGTATGTTCAGTAACAAGTATAGACTATTTCTAGGAAAGGAGAAGGCACCTCATCAGAAAAGAAGGACACTCAGTTTTTTTCTTGGAGTTGCATCTGCATTCCCGCCCTAAAATTATCAAGAGAAGAGACAAAAGCAGTCAGAAATTGGAAATGTGGGATCCCTGTTTCAAAGTGTAATAGAGGGAAATCAAACTGAGGTGTGGGAGAATTTTGTTGTATTTAATCAAGAGGTTTACAAAAGCAAGTAGATGAAGCCAATGCGATGGAATGCCACATTCCCTTTGTGTTCAGCAACCTGACTCAAGCATTCTGGACAATTAAGAAACAAAGTGGAAATGATAGGAATATCCAGATACTTACAAGAATTCTAAAATTAATTGGGAGCATACAAATAGGTGAGTCTTGCTAAACCTATAAAAAACACTCATCTGACTACACTATAACATTGTGAACAGTTTTAGTCCCCTTATCTAAGGAAGGATATACTGGTATTGGAGGCAATCCAAAGAAGGGTCACTATGTTGATTCTGGGTATGGAGATACTGTCCTAGGAGAAGAGGTTGAGTAGATTGGGCCTGTACTCAATGGAGTTTAGAAGAATGAGAGGAGACCTTTTTGAAACATACAAGATTCTTAGGGCAAAGTAGATGAGGAGAGGTTGTTTCCCCTTGTGGGAGAATCTCGGAGCAGAGGGTATATTATCAGAGGAGGGGTTGCCATTTAGAATGGAGATGAGGAGGAATTTCTCCTCTGAATAACCCATAAGAAGTAGGAGCAGAAATAAGCCACCAGGTCTGCTCCACGATTCAATAAGATTATGGCTGATCTGATAACCCTGAATTCCACATTCATGCCTTAGCTTCATAAGCCTTGATTCCCTTTCTAATTAAAATCTGTCTTCAACATTAAAGAGACTTAATGTTCCAACTTTGACAGCCCATTGCAATAAAGAATTCTACTGAATCATTCCCAATTGAGAGAAAAAAAAATTCTTCTCATCTGTCTTAATGTCCCTTGTGGAAGAGTCTAGGACCAGGTGCATGATTTCAGACTAAGTGTTACCCAGTTGGGACAGCAATGAGGAGAAATTTCTTCTCTCAGATGGTAGGAGGCTGCACATTTTTTAACCACAGAGTGCTGCAGAGATTAGGTTGCAAAGTATATTCAAAGCTGGGATAGACATATTTAACCAGTAAGGGAATCAAGTAATATGGGGAAAAGGCAGGGAATTGGACTATGGATCCAGTCTACTTCCAGCAGGGCCTGCAGCGTAGCAAGTATTCTGTTGAGATTTTCACTCTTCTATGTTCATGGTGATGAAGCAAGACTGAAAACTGTCAACCTTATATTATAAATTTCAACTTAAAAAGGCTAGAGTGGGCGGCTATTCAGATTGGAGGAAGGTAGAAAGCTGTATTCTGCAAGGAGCAGTGAGGTGACCACAGATGTTGATAAATTACATTGGTAGTTTGGGCCCACGTACAAATAGATCAATACTTGCAGTTTATACTAAACTGCGGTGTGTAGCTATCACTGAGTAAGCATTTAATGTATCAAAAAAGTCGATAGAAAATAGCAGACTGAGTAGTTAAGTAGCAAATAAACTTTAACATCTGTATATGTGAGGTGATGAGGTTTTGGTAAGAAAAATAGAAATCACTTACACTTTAGGAGATATGCGAATGAATGGAATAAAAGAGCAGAGATCCAGAAGTACATATGAACAAAGCAGTTCATTACAGCAATTAAAATGCCAACAAGACCCTGGGATTTATTTCTATAGAATTCAAAAGCAGTGAAGTTGAACTTGTATAGAAATCTCTGTCAGGCCATTTTTAGGAGCACGGTTTTCATCTTCATACAGTAAAAAATCAATAAAAGCAGTGGACAGACTGCAAAAGTGAGTTGGAAAGATGATACTAGAATTGAGAGGATTACAGCTATTAAAAAAGATAAAACAGATTGAGCGTTTTTCCTTCAGAAAATAAACAAAAAACTTAAGAAGTGACCTGGCAGAAGTCTTTACAATTAAGAATACGTTGGCAGGGTAGATATGAAGGCACTGTTTTCAGTTGCAGGAGATCCAAAATCAGGAACTACCAACACAATACAGAATACTGAAAGACGCCTTTAGTCACAGAATGTTTAGAATGTGGAATTTACTACCATAAGAAATGTTTGAGGCTTTTATACTTTTAAAAGGAAACAACATACGTACTTGAGAAAAAAGGAAGATGTGCTGAAAGGCTGGGATGTGCAGAGGAACTGGAGGAGACTCATGTGGAATGAAAGAAAATGTAAGGATCCATATTCCCAGAGGATTATAGGTTGTTCTCTCTTTGACAGAAAGAGAGATTGAGTAAAAGAGAGAGAGTGAGTGAGAACTGGTGGTGGGTTTAACTTGAGAGTCACCAAACCTCAGGGGATGGGAAGGTTGAGAAGGTAGACCCTTCACTGTGTCCTTAACAATTAGGGGAATTGACTCACTTCACTCCACATTGCAAACAGCAGTCCAGCCCAATACAAAATCTAAATAAGCCTTATGCTTGGCAGGAGCTAAAAACTAGAGATGTGGTGTTGACTATGCATTATACACCCCTTCCCCTCTTTTCCTGTTTCTCCTTCTCTCAGATGGTCATGAAAGATGCTATAATGTTATTTAAAGAAGAAAAGTGAAGTTCACCTGGCAAATCTATATCAATTAACCAACAGCAGCAAAACAAGTAATTTGGTGTTACTGTATGTCTTTTCCGTTTTTGGCTACCACGTTCCACACATTATGACTGCACTGCAGAAAATATTCATTTGCTTTGAAGCAGCTTGAAATGACTCTGAAATAATGAAAGGTTTTACTGAAATAGAAGTCTTTCTTTTTACCCTTCATATCATATAGTATCTGACAGAGTATATACAGGTGTATATACAGTATATTCAGAGAGCATCCTCAAGTCTTTATCTCCATTTCAGGTTCTTGGAGTACACTGAGCCACATTATCACCCCAGTGATTTAAATGCAGATTAGAACAGTGACCATTCAGCAAAGATCAACAAATGCTTGACCTGTGGTTTCTGTTTCAGAAGTAATGAGCGCACTTCATGATTGGAGGTGGGGGCATATTCCAGGAAGTTTGTGGTTTTTCTGTGAAAGGCAGAGGTGAGAGCATTCTCTGCGGTACAGTTGCTGGGTGTTCTGGGGGCTATGTTTCATGTGGTTTCTCTATGATAAGCAATCATAATCGATGTGCTTCAACAAATGTGCTGGGATATTGCAGAATATCACAGCTTAAAATATAGGAACAAAGGAATAGAACACGGCTGTTTTACTATTCAAGGTGGCAGCTCACCATCACCAATTCACAAGGCTAACTACAGAGGAGCAAAAAATGCTGGGCCAGCCAAAGACACTGACATCCCATAGTGAAAATTAGCAGATCTTGGCTGACCTGTGACTTAATGTACACGCTAGAGTCCCTAATAACTTAAAAAAACATAAATTTGAAGCAAAAAATTAGTCTAGCATCAATTTCTTTGTGAGAGATAAGTACAAATTTTTACCACCGTTTTGCTGAGAAGATTTCAATTGTGGAAGTCTGGCTCTAAATTCGAGATTGTTCCACCACCAACTCCCCCCCCCCCCCCCCCCCCCCCCCCACCCCCCCACCACCACCACCCAACCCACCCAGTCCTGGACTTCCTAATCTGGAATTAAAAATCTAATGATTTCCTAAAACTATTGTTGATTGTTGCAACTATTGATTAATTGACTATCATTTTTCAAAGTTCTATTAATTCTGCAATTGCGGCAGCAGATTGCAAGGTTGCAAATGTAACCATATTGTTTAAGAAAGTAAGAAAAGAAACTACAGAAAACTACAGACTTGTCATGCTGATACCAGTTATAGGGAAAATTCCAGAATCTATTACCCAGCATGTGATTATTGGATATTTAGAAAATATATGTCTGATATGTCAGAATCTGCGTGGATTTAGAACGGGAAATCATCTTTGACAAATCTGCAAAGCTTTTAATGATGTTACTAGCAGAGTCAAAGAAGAAGGAACCTGTGGATGTGGAGTATTTTGATTCTCAGAAGGTTTTTGATAAAGTCCCACGCAGGAGCTTAGTTAGAAAAGAAGATTAAAGTGCATGGGACGGAGAGTAATATACTCACTCGGATTGACGACTGGTTAACAGGTAGGAGACAAAGAGTCTGAATGATTTGGATGTGGTGCACACTTGTAAAATTTCCAAATTTGCAAAAAATACAAAACCTGGTCGGAATGCGAGTTTTCAGGGGGATGCAAAGAGGCTTCCAGGACATTTAGATAGACTGAATGTGTGGACAAACACATGGTAAATTGAATTAAATGTGGATAAGCCTGAGGTTTTAGAAATTGAGATAACAAGGTGTAGAGCAGGATGAATACAGCAGGCCAGGCAGCATCAGAGGAGCAGGAAAGCTGATGTTTCGGGTCTGGACAACTGAATTGTCCCAGGATTCATTGTGAAGCATAAGATTTCAATTAACTGTTACAGTTGTAACCCACCTTCTACAAACACAAAACAAAAGATTTATTAGGCACCACAGTGCCCTACAATCGATGCAGTGCTTGGAAATATAAGATGTTTTTGTTCTTATGAAGAATGGTAAACCAACCCCCAGATGAAGGTGGGCAAGGGGTCAATGGTCATCCTGGCATTATGTATAGCTGCCCCTGGTCATTGGCCATAAGGTGATTGATATATATATATATAGATTGCCAGCCCTTGAATTGAGGTATATGAAAAAAGAGTAAGTGGGAAGTGAGAAGAAAATGAGGGAGGGTCCAGGGAAAACAGCCACCACCTTCTTGGGAGAAGACCAGGAGCTCCCCTAGTTCAGCTCAAGGGAAAGGATAAAGAATTCTACCACTAAAGACAATGACCAAAGACTGAAGAACATCAGGAATGAATGCTCCATTACTCCAAAATAACAGGAGCCTCTGCTTCTCCATTCTACAGAACAGTTTCAGGATCAGTAAAGCACAGTAATCTGCCAGAGGTTGTTGATTTCCTTTATTTGTCAAATTACAAACTGTATTACAGCAAACTACTGCTTCTTAAACTCAATAAATTAGCCCAAAGTTGCTTACAAATTGGAGACTGCCTGTATTAGGTAAGTGTGATCTCACACTCCTGAATTCTATGCACTTTGGTTGGAGGAACAAAGCTGCAGAGTATTTCTTAAATGACAATAGATTGGAAAGAGCTAGTGTCTAAAGCGACATAGTTGTCCTTGTTCATAAGTCACTGAAAACAAACATGCAGGTCAGCAAGGTCAGTAGGTAGATGGAAAATGCGTACCTTTTCGAGGACGTGAAGGAAGGCTGACAAGGGGGCACATGTTTCCTGCACGTTTCCACTGGTTCACTGCGAATGGACATCAGAAGATAAGTTAGCTGACAATTCAAAAACAAAGGGCATGCCCTTCACAATTTTTCCATCTGTGTTATTGCCTCTTCTACTGAAGATGCTGACTTTTCCAGGTTTGTCTAGAGGCAGACGGCAGAGTGATGCAGTGTCCGAAAGAAGCAGAAAGTGAAACTTCAAGCCCTCCTTTGGACAGATTTCTACCCTTATAGTCTGCCAGCCAATCTGATTGATCAACAGCTCTGGAGTCCCAGCAAAGCCAGAACTTATTGGAGACTGCAAGACATCTCTGGGATGAACAGGACATTGCCACTAAAGAGATACAAGTATGGGATTTTGGATGGAGAATGATCACGATGCCTGAGAGGGTGAGGAAGGTTATATGGGATGGATGTGAATTGAAAGGTATGCAACTTGGAGGCCCAAAAGGAGGTTAACAACTTGTGGGTTTCCCCAACGCATGCACAGCCCCTCCCTAATGTTATCCCCAACACCTCTTTCCCATCTTTTCAACAAAGTTGTTTAAAAAACAGCTAACTCCCACTCTCGACTATCTGCTCATGACAACCATATACTATTCGGGTTAATTGACTTATTAAGAACAAAGGGCAATACCATCAAGGATTTTCTTTCAAAAAAAAGTGATGGCAGGTCAGGATTCCAATTTTGGTAAACAGTCTCGTAGCGAACTATAGGAAGTGGGTTGGGCGTGGACAGGAAGGTGGTATCTCACCACCTTGCATGTTTTATGTACTCCCTGCCAAAAATTCTCAAGAGGATGGAAGGTAAACTCCAAACAGCTGACTTTTCTGTAAATACAGTTCATCAATATCTCATCCAAACAACCATTCTTCATGTGTGAAGCTTGACAGTAAGTGTCATGAAGTTACTTGACATTTGGTTAATCACAGCTTGGTCTCATCCTTAACCAAAGTCTACACTTTCTACTGGGGTTAATTGGATAGAGATGAATAGTGAAACCTTTGCATTATTGGTACCCTCACTCAGTTCTCCTCCTCTCCAGCAGACATGGGATTGGACCTGGGATATGTCTGGTCTACATTGTTCCATACCATTATGTCCTAAAGAGATATAAGGATTTCAGAGCAGGAGTGCTTTAAGGGGAGGACATCTTGCTGAAACAGTGGTAAAAATGAAATGAGTGATGAGTATAAGACGCACATGCTATTGTTGAATTCACAGTTTTGATGTCATTAAGTGATTCCTTCTTCATGTCCAATGTTTGGTCTTGGTTATTACTATACAATTTTATCAGAAACATATTTAGAAGGTCTAGAAATTTTTAGGCCCATAATTAAAGCCTTACACATTTCAAAATGGTGATGTAAGCACTGTCAAGAATTGATGAAGTAGCCAATGAATGTTTCATAATATCTTTGCTTTCATACTACCAGATGCTCTCCTGAGATTAATCTTTACATTTTCACATCAAAGGGTAGAACTTCCTACACATTTACCCTCTAAAGAAGTGAATAATTTGGGGTATAAAACAAACACCCAGAGTAAAAATATCTGCCAATCTAGGGGTAAGAGGTCAAGCAAACTCAAATGGATGTATTTACCTAAGCCTTAATTTCTTCCTTCTACAACACAAGCTTTTCAGTTCCTGTGCCAAATACATCTGGGCTCATTATATTGACTCCACAACTAAGCTAAAGAACAATACACGAGAAATTCCTCTATTTATGCTGGTTTTAAACGAGTTAAAATTAAACCCAGAATTTTAGGTGCAACAGAAGTTTAAGTGATTTTCCAAATATTTTTATGTGTTTGTTTTTAAACCATATGTTGAAAAACCTCTCGTCACAGAAACCTGGACTGCATACTGTCTCCCTGAATTTTTTTTATTTCCCTCATAAGAGTCACATTAAAAATATAAACACTTGGAATTGTCTGTTTTCCATATGCTGCTTCGAATAGTATTTAGAAACTTGAATTAACATACTTTAAGAAGGAATAGTGGTGATTTCCATTTGTCTATATTCTGAAATATAGTACGCTAACAAAATTGGAGGCAATTTAGAGTGAACTTAAATTGGCAAAATGGTGCATGGATGGACAATAGCCATCATGCTAAATTGGTTGATACTGTATCTTCCAACAAGGAACGTCAGCCTGAATTTCTCTTTTTTTGGATCTTTGGCTCATCAAGTATTTTAGTCACCAGGAAGACTACAAGGAAATGGATCATTTTTCTTTTTTAGAAACCTGCTTTTCAGCAGAAGGTCCCTATGAATAGGAGACAAGAGTAGGCCACTCTGCCCTTTGAGCAAAAAGGTCATGGCTGATCGGATTTTAACCCTTAATCTACATTCCTGCACATCCCTGATAATTGTTCATCCTCTAGGTAATCAGGAATCTATCTACCTTTCTATTAAAAATATTTAAAGATTCTGTATCCACTGCCTTTTGAGGAAGCTAATGCCAAAAACGCACAACCTTCTGATAGTAATAAAAGTTTTCTTGTCTCCATTAAATGAGTGCCCCACAGTTTTTAAACAATGACTCTTAGTTCTAGATTATCCCATAAGAGGAAACATCCTTTCAACATCCATCAAGTTAACTCCCCTCAGAATTTTATGTTTCAAGTAAGTCACCTTGATTTTTCTAAACTTCACAGGATAGAGACCTAGTCTTTCCACAGAAGGCTCTTCACTCATTCCAGGTATTAGTCTAGTAAACCTTGTCTGAACAGCTTCCAATGCATTAGCATCCTTTTGAAACTACAATGACCACTGCTGTACACAGTACTCCAGATGCATTCTTTTTAATGCCCTGTACAACTGAAGTTTCTGGGGGTAATTTGGGGGGAACACAGAAATTCATCCCAAGGAAGAAGAAAACTAAGGGGAGGACGAGGCAACCATGGCCAAGAAGGAGGTCAGGGACAGCATAGAAGCAAAAGAAAAAGTACACAATGTGGTGAGGATCAGTGGGAAGTCAAAGAATTAGGAAACCTTTAAGAACCAGCAGAGGGCAACTAAAAAAAAAGGGGGAGAAGATGAAATATGAGGATAAGCTAGCTAGTCATTTAAAGAAGATTGCAAGAGCTTTTTTAGATATATAAAAGGTAGGAGAGAGAGAAGAGTGGTCATTGAAAAGAAGGCTGAAAAATGAGACGGGAGAAGTAGTAATGGGGATCAAAAAGGGAGGAACTGAATATATGCAAGACACCAGTAGCAAATCAGAATGTTAGCATTTATTTTCAGAGGGCTATCATATAAGAGTAGTGATGTATTGCTGACACTATATAAGGCTCTAGTCAGACTGCATTCGGAGTATTGGAAGCAGGTTTGAGCCCCATATCTAAGAAAGGATGTGCTGGGCTTAGAGGGGATCCAGAGGAGGTTTACAAGAATGATCCCGTGAATGAAGGGCTTGTCAAATGAGGAGTGGTTGAGGACTCTGGCTTTGTACTCAATGAAGTTTAGAAGGATGAGGAGGGATCTGATTGAAACTTACAGAATACTTTTTTTTATTTATTAATTTTGTGGGATGTGGGTGTCGCTGTCTGGCCAGCATTTATTGCCGATCCCTAATTGCCCTTAAGAAGGTGGTGGCGAGCTGCCTTCTTGAACCGCTGCAGTCCACTTGCTGTGAATTGACCCACAATGCCATTAGGGAGGGAATTCCAAGATTTTGGCCCAGAGACAGTGAAGGAGCAGCAATATATTTCCAAGTTAGCATGGTGAGTGAATTGGAGGGGAACTTGAAGGTGGTGGTGTTCCCATTTATCTGCTGCCCTTGTCCTTCTAGGTGGAAGTACTTGTAGGTTTGGAAGGTGCTGTCTAAGGATCTTTGGTGAATTTCTGCAGTGCATCTTGTAGATAGTACGCATTGCTGCTACAGAGCATTGGTGGTGGAGAGAGTGGGTGCTTGTGGATGCAGTGCCAATCAAGCGGGCTGCTTTGTCCTGGATGGTGTCAAGTTTCTTGAGTGTTGTTGGAGCGACACTCATCCAGGCAAGTGGGGAGTATTCCATCACATTCCTGACTTGTACCTTGTAGCTGGTGGACAAGCTTTGGAGAGTCAGGAGGTGAGTTAGTCGCTGCAGTATTCCTAGCCTCTGACCTGCTCTTGTAGTCACTTCATTTTTGGGGTGAGTCCAGTTGAGTTTCTGATCAATGATAATCCCCAGGTTGTTTATAGTGGTGGATTCAGTGATGGTGACATCATTGAACGTCAAGGGGTGGTGGTTAGATTGTCTCTTCTTGGTGATGGTCATAGTCTGGCATTTGTGTGGCACAAATGTTACTTGCCACTTGTCAGCCTAAGCCTTGATATTGTCCAGTATTGCAACTGTACTGAAACAGCTTGGCTAGGGGAGTGGCAAGCTCTGGAGCACAAGTCTTCAGTACTTTTGCTGGAATATTATCAGGGGCCATAGCCTTTGCAGTTTCCAGTGCCTCCAACTGTTTCTTGATATCACATGGAGTGAATTGATTGGCTGAAGACTGGTATCGGTAATGCTGGGGACCACTGGAGGATGCAGAGATGGATCATCCATTTGTCACTTCTGGCTGAAGATTGCTGTAAAAACTTCAGCCTTATCTTTTGCACTGATCTGCTAGGCTCTTCCATCATTGAGGATGGTGATATTTGTGGAGCCTCCTCCTCCAGCGAGTTGTTTAATTGCCTACTACCATTCACGACTGGATGTAGCAGGACTGTAGAGCTTACATCTGATCCGTTGGCTGTGGGATTGCTTAGCCCTGTCTATCACTTGTTGCTTAGGCCATTTGGTGTGCAAGTAGTCCTGTTTGGTGGCTTCAGGAGGTTGATACCTCATCTTCAGGTATGCCTGGTGCTGCTCCTGGCATGTCCTCCTGTACTCTCCATTGAACCAGGTTGATCCCCTGGCTTGATGGTAATGGTTAAGTGGGAGATATGCCAGATTTGAGGTTACAGATTGTGCTGGTGTACAGTTCTGCTGCTGTTGATGGCCCAAAGCGCCTCATGGATGGCCAGTCCTGAGTTGCTGGATCTGTTCAAAGTTTGTCCCATTTAGCACAGTGATAGTGCCACACAACACAATGGAAGTTATTCTCAATGTGAAGGTGGGACTTCATCTCCACAAGGACTGTGCAATGTTCGCTCTCATCGATACTGTCATGTACAGATGCATTTGCAGCTGGTAGATTGGTAAGGATGAGGTCAAGTATGTTTTTCTCTCTTATTTGTTCCCTCACCACCTGCCGCAGACCCAGTCCAGCAAATATATCTTTTAGGACCCAACCAGTTCGGCCAATAGTACTGCTGCCAGGCCACCCTTGGTGGTGGACATTGAAATCCCCCACCCAGAGTACATTATGTGCCCTTGCCATCCTCACTGTTGCCTCCAAGTGTTGTTCACCATGGAGGAGTACTGATTCATCAGCTGAGGGAGGATGGCACGTGATAATCAGCTGGAGGTTTCCTTTCCCATGTTTAACCTGAAGCCATGAGACTTCATAGGGTCTGGAGTCAATGCTGAAGACTCCGAGAGCAACATCCTCCCAAGCGTATACCACTGTGCCACCACCTCTACTGAGTCAGTCCTGCCGGTGGGACAGGACATATCCAGGGATGGTGATGGTGGTGTCTGGGACACTGTCTGTGAGGTATGATTCTGTGAGTATGACCATTTCAGGATGTTGCTTAACTAGTCTGTGAGACAGCTCTCCCAATTTTGGCACTAGCCCCCACATGTTAGTGAGGAAGACTTTGCGGGGTTGACAGGGCTGTTTCTGCTGGTGTCTTTTACAGTGCCTAGGTCAATGCCAGGTCATCCATCTGGTTTCATTTCTTTGAGACTGTGTAGAGACTGGTACAACTGAATGGCTTGCTAGGCCATTTCAGAGGGCAACTAAAGTCAACGACATTGATGTGAGTCTGGAGTCACATGTAGGCCAGACCAGGTGAGGGTGGCAGATTTCCTTCCCTGAAGGACATTAGTGAACCAGATGGTTTTTTTCCGACAGGCGTCAATGGGTTCATGGTCATCAGTAGATTCATAGTTTCAGATTTTTTTATTGCATTCAAATTCCAATATCTGCCGTGGTGAGATTAAAACCTTGGTCCCCAGAACATTATCCGGGTCTCTGGATTAATACTCTAGTGATAATACCACTGGGCCATCACCTTCCCCTGAGGGGCCTGGGTAAAGTAGATGTGGAGAAGATGTTTTTACTAGGACCCAAGGGCACAGCCTCAGAGTGAAGCGGCCACACTTTAGAACTGAGATGACGAGGAATTTCTTCAAACAGAGAGAATGAATCCACTAATCCCATTGCTACAAGAAGGCAGTAGAGGACAAGTCGTTGTATAATATAAGCCAAAGACAGATAGGTTCTTGATTAATAAGGGTATCAAAGGTTATGGGGAATAGGCAGAACAATGGAGTTGAGAAATATATCAGCCATGATTGAATGACAGAGGAGACTCAAAGGGTGGAATGGCCTAATTCTGCTCCTATATTTATGGTCTTTTGTCCTAATCTCCCTATGTTGCATTCAATCCCTTCTCAATAATCCATAACATTCTATTAGCTTTCCTGATTACTTGGTCTCCCTACATATTAACCTCCCGTGATTCATTCACAAGGACACTCAGATGTCACTGCATCTCAGAGATCTGCAACCTCTCGTCATTAAGTTAACATGCTTCTTTTCTATTCTTTCTGCTAAAATGGACAATAACACACTTTTCCACATTGTACTCCATTTGCCAGATCTTTGGCCACTATTTAATCTGTCTATATCCGTCTGTAGGCTCCTTATCTCCTCTTCACTACTAAGTTTTCCAACTTCTTGGTGTCATCAGCAAATTTAGCTGCCATACCTTTGGCCCATCATTAATGTAAATCATAAAGAGTTGAGGCTCCTGTACCAAGCCCAGTGGCATACGCTTATGATATCTGCCATCCTGAAAGACACCCATTTATTCCTACTATGTTTCCTGTTAATCAGCCTTTCTTCTGTCCATGCTGACATGTTACCCACTAATCCACAAGCTTCTACTTTCCATAAGAATGTTTGATGTGATACCTTGTCAAAGGCCATCTGAGGATCTAAATACAATACAACCACTAGTTCCCCTCTATCTACAGCACAAGTACTTAGACTCATAGAGATGTACAATACAGAAACAGAGAAAGGAGGGTACTGGCACTGAAGGGGGTGCAAAGGAGGTTCACTAGGTTGATTCCGGAGTTGAGGGGGTTGGCTTATGAGGAGAGACTGAGTAGCTTGGGATTATATTCATTGGAATTCAGAAGATTGAGAGGGTATCTTACAGAAACATATAAAATTATGAAGGGAATAGATAAGATAGAAGTAGAGAGCATGTTTCCACTGGCAGGTGAAGCTAGGACAAGAGGCCATAGCCTCAAGATTAGAGGGAGCAGATTTAGGACTGAATTGAGAAGGAACTTCTTCACCCAGAGGGTTGTTAATCTATGGAATTCCTTGCCCAGTGAAGTAGTTGGCGCTACTTCAGTAAACGTTTTTAAAGCTAAGGTAGATTTTTTTTGAACAATAAAGGAATTAAGGGATACGGTGAGAACGCGGGTAAGTGGATGTGAGTCCACGAAAAGATCAGCCATGATATTATTGAAAGGCGGAGCAGGCTCGAAGGGCCGGACGGCCTACTCCTGCTCCTAGTTCTGATTATGTGGACCCTTCGGTCCAACTCATCCGTGCCGTTCTTCAAAGAGCTCCAATAAATTAATTAAACATCATATCCCTTTGATAAAACTATGTTGGCTCTGACTGATTAACTTAAACTTATTCAAGTGCCCTGTTATAATATCTTTAATAAATACTTTTAACATTTTCCCTATGACATATGTTAAGTTAACTGGCCTGCAGTTTCCTGGTTTCTCCCTTTTTGAATAAAAGAATTACATTTGACATTTTCCAATCTAAAAGAACCTTCCCCTAATGTAATGAGTTTGAAAAATTCAAACCAATGCACTTCACTGGCTTTTTCTTTTAAGAACGTAAAATGACTGGAGACTTGTCAGCTTGCAGTTCTAACAATTTACTTCATACTACTCCCTTGGTGATTATAATTTTCTTGAGTTCCTTGCTCCCTTTCAAGTCCAAATTTACAGTTATTGCCAAGTTGCCACTTATATCCTCTTTAGTGAGGGCTGACACAAAAGATCTGTTCAGTTCATCTCTTTATCCTCATTTATTAATTTCCCAGACTGATCTTCTGCAGGACCAACTCTTATTGGATTGACCCTTTTCTTTTTTCAATTACCTGAGGAAACTTTTCCCATCTAGAATCATAGAATCCCTAAAATATGGAAGCAGCCTCTTTGGTCCAGCCAGTCCACACCAACACTCCAAGAGCATCCCACCCAGACCTATCCCCTACTTTATCCCTGCAACTCTGCATTTTCCATGGCCAATCCACCTAGCCTGTATATCCCTGGACACAATGGGCAAATCTTTGGACTGTGGGAAGAAACCAGAGCACATGCACGAAAAAAACCCGCACAGACACAGTGAGAATTTGCAAACTCCACAGAGACAGTCGCCCGAGGGTGGAATCAAGCCAGGGTCCCTGGCACTATGAGGCAATAGTGCTAACCACTGAGCTACCATGCAGCCCCTTTGTTTTTATATTTTTGGCTAACTTTAATAATTCAGACATTATTACTTTTGATGCTCTGCTTCTCAATTTGGTGCCTTGTTTTTCTCACTGGCTATGCAGAACCTTCTTCCTAGCTGTACCTGTGTCATTGGTACCTATACAGAGGAAAATAAGCACATGACAAGCAGAGAAAAGCTTTCTAACCTAAATACTAATCTCTCGCTTTTGGGATCTTGAATTATAACAGGACGATGCAATTAATTTGAACAATTATTTTAAAGAAAACAAGGTAAATCTGGAAATGTAGACTTTGTTACATACCAGGCTTTTGGTACCATCCAAAGGGATAAGTTGGTGTTACCACGTCAGCTGACTCACAGTCTAAGACATGCCAATTCCGAATTTCCTCACTGCAGGACAGTACTCCAAGACTGCTGAGTGTCACACATGTCATCTCCAAATCTATCAAATGCATTTTATAATGAATGTTAATATTACTGGATAGATTTTTGCTTCTCCCACACTCATGTTATCGATAAAGCATTGCTCAGGCTTACCCAATTTGGGCATTCTTCATGTCTGGTCTTGAACACTGAGCTTTGACTGACGTTTCACCATACGGTAAATAACAGTCAAGCTTCATCCGGTCTTCATTCAACATACACACACAGACACACACACACACACACACTTACATCTACGCATGCACAAACACACACACACACACACACACGCACGCGCGGTTCCATCTGACTTCACTGGGTAGCAACCAGGAGCAGGGTCACTAACTTAATTTTGCCACTCTTCATCACAGCTAATCACTCACCACCTTAGTTCCAAACTTAGTTAAGCATGAACAAGTTAAGCATGAACCATGAACAATTCCTGGGCCTTTTCAAGTCATTCTTAATATGAACCATACAGTCCAAAGTTGTGCAGGATAGATGGATTGGCCGTGGTAAATTGTCCATGGTGTCCAGGGAATGTGTAGGCTAGGTAAATGTGGGGTTACAGGGTGGGTCTGGGTGGGATGCTCTTCGAAGGGTTGCTGAGGACTACACTGTAGCGATTCTGTGACTTCTATAACTGGGTGATAGGAGGCTCTCGGTTCAATCTTCTGAGACAAGTGTCTCATCTGACTAGTTATAAATAAGATCAACCAGCAAAAGTGGTTTAAATTACAAGCAGTTATAATGGTTCAGCAAGCAATTAGGAACGCAAATGGTACATTGGCCTTCATTGCACGACGGTTTGAGTACATGTTCAAGGAAGTCTTACTACAATGAAAAGAGAAAGGCTGGAGCTCTTTGGAATAGTGGTAGCATCCCTATCTCTAAACTAGGAGGCCTAGATTCAAGTCCTACCTGCTCCAGAGTATATAATAACATCTCTTAACAGGTTGGTTAGAAAATTCAAACTATCAAAGAGAAGGTGCTTGAGAAACTCAGCAGGTCTGGCAGCAACTATGGAGAGAGAAACAGAGTTGACATTTCAAGTCTGATATTGTGGAGCAAGGAACTCTTACTACAGCTGTACAGGGCCATGGTGAGACACAACTGGAGAATTGTGTACAGTTTTGGGTCTTCTTTACTTAAAAATATATACTTCACTTAAAGAGAGATTAGCAAAGAGCTATCAGACTCATTCTGGGGTTGGCAGGTTTGCCACATGAAGAGAGATTGAGTTGTCTATTCAATTGGAGTTGAGAAGAATGAGAGGACACCTTAGTGAGATGGATAATATGGTGACAGGTCTGGACAGACGAGCTGCGGGGACATGTTTCCATGGTACAGATGTCATGAATAAAGGGGTCATGTGCTCAGGCTTCAGGGTAGGCCATTTCAGACTGAGATGAGGAGAAAAGCTTTCACTCAGAGGATGGTGAACCTGTGGATTCTATGTCACAGAAAGCCAAGTCACTAAATATATTTTAAAAAGAAATAGATTCCTGAAGGCTAAAGGTGTCAAGGAATATAATGGAGACAGCAGGTCTATGATGTGGAGATGGAGGATCAGCCATGGTCATGTTGAATGGTGGAGTATGTTGATGGGTCAAATAGCCTACTTCTGCTTCTATTTTCTATGTTTCTAAGTACAAGGTTAAACTGAATGTTAAAACCCATGCTATCCATATTGTCCATAGTTGCATGGGCTAAGAAGGTTGTGTGCTTTGTAGTGGTACCTGCAGCGGTTTGGTGAAGATTAGCCTATTTAACACAATAGGAGTTTAACCTGTGAACGCATTTATATCAGTGAGTCTTTGGAAGGCTTGAAATACTCAGGACCTTCACCTAATCTCCTAGCGCAACTTTTCTGAAAGACCTACGGGAACCTCAAAAGTAAATGACTGTCAGTAGTATTTCTCCAAGTCTTCCACTGATTCTCCACTAACGTTATGGTGCAGGTCAGCAGAAACACCTCTCCCATAGGAATTTGAACCCTCACAGCATAGATGCAAATAATAACCACTGAAATGAAATTTGTTCTGCTCAGATAATCAATTGAGACATATATCACTAAGTTATTGAATCAAACTGCCTTATTTTTCCTCAAGGTGCTTTCCTATATCAGTATAGAATTGAAAAAAAATCAACTATGGCATACTTGGGTAGTTACAAAGTTCAAAAAATATCTCAACATGCTTTACCTATATTATTTTTTTCTTTGTACTCTTTGAATTTAGTATTCGAGTCCATTTTCATTGCCTTCCTGCTCTTTGTATTAATCAGTTCAATATAATCAGCTTTGTTACCTCACTACTGTTCCTATGGCAGTTTAGTTCCAATTATCTTCAGTGCCATTCTGAATATAAATTGGACAGACCATGATCTCCTGGCCTTTACAAGTCGCTGGAATCAGAGCACATCTATTATATTTTCATGACTCTTTCTTTCAGTACTTGGGCAGGTACAGGGAATTTTTGACCCCTTATCTTCTTGTCAAACCATGCAAAAAGAATTTAACTACTGGATTTACGAGTTTTCCTTCTGTGGGGACATTCTGCTACATTTTTCATTTATTTATTGATAGTAAGTACCTGGAAGTCGTGGGTCTTTCAGAAATCCAAATCCTTTGCAACAGGAATCTTCATCGCATAAACGTTCACATTCAAAGAACCTTGGAGTACAAACATGTGGTGAGTCAGTTCAGCACAACTCCCTAGAAGTCACACTATTCCAGATTTCTGCCAAGAGTCACAATCTGAACAATGCTTTTCTAAGCCTACATCTCATGAGAGACGTACATCTGCCCGTAATTCCCACATGGAAGCTCCTAGTTTAGCACAGCAATGTGATCGTAAATCATTCACCATTCAATAAAGTCATGGTTAATCTGATGGGTATCTTAACTCCAATTTTCTGCTTTACCACAATCACGTCCTACCTCTCCTCACACCCATGACCCTTGATGCTCTTGTACAGCAAAATATGTCTGATCCAGCCTTAAGTGTATTCAATGGCCCAATCTCTCCTGCTTTCTGGTTAAGTCTCTGAGAGAAGAAATTCCTCCCCCATCTGTGCTTTAAGTGGGAGATCCATTTTTTCAAATGGTGCCCTCTAGTTCTAGATTCTACCACAAGGGGAAATGTCCTCTCAGCGTCGACAATGTCAAGTTCCCTTGAAATCTTAAATGCTTCAATAAGATTGCCTTTCATTCTACTAAATATCAATGAGTATGGGTCCAACCTGTACTTGCTTTCCTCTTAAGACAAACATCCCATGAATCAGACTAGTGAACCTCTCTGAACCACTTCCAATGAAGTCGTATCCTTCTTAAGGGGATGCAAACCACACACTCTTGGTGTTGTCTCACCCATGCCTTGTACAGTTATAGCACAATCTCCCTACTTTATACTCCATCGCCTTGTAATAAAGTCCAACATTCAACTTGCCTACCTAATAGCTTGCTGTATCCGCCTACTAACCTTCTGCGATTAACGCATAAGGACATCTAAATCCCTCTTCATTGCAGCACTTTCTCTCCACTAAAATAATAGCCTTTTAAAAACTTTCTACCTCATAATTTCCCATATTATGCTTTTATCTACCACGCGTTTTCCTACACTTGTAACAGATCCATATTCTTTGCAGATCCTTTGGACCCTCTTCACAACTTGTTTTCCCATGTATCTTTGTATCATCACAAAATTTGGCTTCAGTACAATCAGTTCATTTATCCAAGTCATTGATATAGATCATAAATGGTATAGGAAATGTGAATACTTTTATATTTTATACAAGCTCCTGGTGAGTAAAGGATTAATTTTAGACATGTAAAGAAATTTTGCCCACTTGGCTTGAATCAAAGTGGAATCACACTATAATGAGAATTAATGAAGTGAAATGATAATGTGGATCGGAAAACAGAAGCAGAGGATAGATGTCCGAACTTGCAATCAAAGGTTATTTTTGAATTGTATAGGATTTTGGGGCCAGAATTAAATGAACTAGGGGTCATTGATTCAGCAAATGGTCATGCTGGAAAAAGTAATAATGGGTGTTCATATGTTAAAGATACAGGTTGTGACCACGATTGATAAGTTAATAAAATGACAAATGAAACAACAAAATCAAAGCACGCGAGCAACATCAGAATACAAGAAGAAGCCCTTGTTTCGGAGAATAAAAACCACAGTTTTTAAAGAAGTAGTCACTTTTTCAAATCAAGGAATACAAAATGATAAAAAGTACTCGTATTATCTGGTTGGGGAAATCCAGAATAGGCATAATCTTATACTTGGAATCAAACCATTTCAAAGTAAATTTAGGAAACGTCTTTTCACACAAAAGGGTAACATAAATAAAGAGCATTTTTCACTGAATAGGCAATAAATGCTCAGATAGCTGGAGTATAGAATAGTGAGCTTGCTAAACTTCTATTAGGTATATTTGTCAAGAATGAATTCAGATAAAGATGGTTGAGCAAATACAATTCAGAGGGTTGTGAATCTGTGGAATTCTTTGTTGCTGAGGCTGGTCATTAATTAAATACAAGGCTGAGGTAAAGATATTTTTAATCATTAAGGCAATCAAGGATTGATTGAAGGATTGGGGAAAAGGCAGTAAAGTGGAATTGAGGATTATCAGATTAACCATGATCTCATTAAATGGTGAAGCTGATTCACTGGGCTGAATGGTCTACTTCTGCTACTATGTTTTATAATTTTATGGTCTAATGAGAAAAGCAAATGAATTGGGTGAATTCTAATGTCGAGCTGGGAGCTTCATTATAAAAGACTCCTCAAAGAATGAATGCTCACCCAGTTTGGATCCCTCTTGCAGTCATATTCAGTCTGTTTCTTACTGAGATACCTTGCACCTCACGAAATGGCAAGCGGGTATAGAAATTTTTAACACGTCCTCCTAGCATATCTGCAGGAAAGAAAGTATACACAGAATCTCAGAGCTGATATAGTGCAAAAGCAGGCATTTAAACTTATTATACCTGCATCAGCTCTGATATTTAGTTTGTTATTCAAATTGACTGTTGACTTTCTGGCTCATTTCTCCTTCTGGAATAACACATTCCCTTCAATGTCTCAGGGATCCATTCGCCATCAATTGACCAGCCTGAATACAGTTATCTTCACAATGCTGCAACGAACTTATTGAACATCATCAACGTGGTCCTGAAAAGCCAACTGTTTTATATTCTAGTAAACACACAAGATGAAGTATGCTACAGCCAGGACAATAGAGATTAAGAATGTCACACATCTTGCAAATTTTTCAGTGGAAGTTGATTGGCCTTGACAACATAAGAGGTGGGATTTCATATCATTACACCCAGGCACAAATCACTTTAAAGTAATCAAGTGTTACTTGTAGTTTGGAAGTAATTATCCTGCCTCAGGGTGAGACGGTGGGTTCAAGATCTACTTCAGACTCTCAGCACACCCGTGATCTACACTGCACTACACTGTAGTACAGAGGCAGCATTACGTAGGAGTAGGAGTAGTCCTTTCAGCCCTTTGAGTCTGCTCTGTCATTGAATATGATCATGGGTGATCATCAGTCTCAATGCCACATTCTATTTTGTGCTCATTCCTTTAGATGCCTTTTAAATCTAAAAACGTACCTATCTTTTTCTTAAATATATTCAGTGACATGTCCACTACAGACTTCTGTTGGAGAGAAATCCACCTTTTTGAATGAAGAGATTTTTCCTCATCTCATTTTGTCTACCCTATATCTTGAGTTTCTAGACTCCCCAACTAGGGGAAACATCCTCCCCATCAAGGCCTGCTAGAATTGTACATATTTCAATTAGATTCTTTCAATACTTCTGAACTCTAGTGAATATAGGACTAGTGGAACCAATCTGTCCTTATGCACAGTTTTGCCATCCCCAGTAACAGCATAGTGAAACTCCGCTGCACTCCCCTATAGCAAGTGTATCCTTTCTTAGGCCGGGAGACCAAAATTGCACAAAATACTCCAGGTGTGGTCTTACCAAGGCCTTGTATGAATGCAGTAAGACATCCTTACTTCTGAACTCAAATTTTCTTGCAATGAAGACCAATATACCATTTGTCCTTCTATATGTTTGTTACACCTGATCCCTTTGTATATCCACACTTCCCAATATATTTTTATTTAAATAATACTGTTCCTTTCTGTTTTTCAAGTATATGACTTCACATTTAATGACCTTGTACTGCATCTGCCTTGTGCTTTCCCGCTCATGCAACTTGTCTAAATCACTTGGAAGCCTCCTTGCATCCTCCTCACAACTCTCAATCCCGCCTATGTCTGTGTCAACAACAAACTTGATTCCCACATCCAGGTCATTTATCTATATCCTGAAAAAAATGGCACTCATTTATGGTGCCCCAGCAGTCACTGCTTGCCACTTGAAAAATCGATCCATTTATTGTCACTCTCAGTCTGTGGACCAATTCTCAATCCATACCATTACCCCACTATCCCACTATCCCACAATCCCACAATCCCACAATCCCACAATCCCACATGTTTTAATTTTGCCCACCAACCTCATATGAGGAACTTTATCAAAAGCCTTCTGAAAATCCAATTAGACTACATCCACTGGTTCTCCATCGTTTACTCTACAAGTTACATCCTCAAAAAGCTCCAATGGATTTGTTAAGCATGATCTGCTGTTCATAAAACCATGCTCGTTTTCCCATTCCCATTAATGATTTTCAAATGATAGTAGGAACTGCAGATGCTGGAGAATCTGAGATAACAAGGTGTAGAGCTGGATGA
>NC_063335.1:95354785-95417118 GCF_021869965.1 Rhincodon typus | reverse complement strand
TCTGAGGAAGGGTCACCGGACCCGAAACGTTAACTCTCTTTTCTCCTCCACAGATGCTGCCAGACCTGTTGAGCTTTTCCAGCAACTTTGTTTTTCTTCCATTTAGTAGTTCCCTGCAATGTATTTTCCATTCAATGATTCTTTACACCCATTTAGTGAGGCACTAGCCTAATTCTCCCATTTAGTAGTTCCTTGATGCAATTCCTCCATATACTGGTGCAACGCTCAAGTTCTCCAATTTATTGATGTTCTGCAACATTTCTCCATTTTACTGATGGCCTGCCCCTATTCTTCCATTTAGAGGTTCTCTGTTCCTAACCTCTAAATTTCTCATTTACTGTATCAAATCTCCCATTTATCCATTCCCTGCACCAGTTCCCCCATTTACTGATTCCTTGCATCAATTCTTCCATTTTGTAGTTCCCTGTAACAATTCTTCAATTTTGTGGTCCGCTGCACTAACTATATAATTTAGTGGCGCCATGCACCAATTGTCCAAATATTGATGCTCCAATTCTGCCCTGCTCAAATTCTGTCATTTTCTAGTGCCCTGCACAAAATCTCCAACCAACTGATGCTTTGCAACATTTCTCTTATTTACTGATAACCTGCCCCTCTTCTCCCATTTAGAAGTACTCTGCTCCAATTCACTAATTTATTGGCAGTCTTCATCAATTCCCTAATATGGTGGCACCACACACAAATTCTTCCAATTCACTGGTGCCCTACACCAATTCTCCCAATAAGTGATTCCCAGCTCAATTCTCTCATTCAATGACGTCCTATACCCAATTCTACCAGTCAAGGGTGCCCTACACTAATTTCCCAATTCAGTGACGCTCTACACCATTTCTCCTATTATCTGATGCCCTGCACTAAGTTCCTTCATTTAAGTGATGCCCTAACCCAATTCTCCCATTTAGGGGTTCAGTATGTCAGTTATCCCATTTACTGATCTCCCTGAAACAATTCTTCCAATTTGTGGTCCGATGCACCAGTTATCTAATCTAGTGGCACTGTACCTCAATTCTCCAATTATCGATGCCCTGCACCAATTCTCCCATTTAGGTTCCTGATACAATTCTTCCACAAAATTCTTCAAATTCAGTGGTACCCTAAACCAGTTCTCCCATCCATTGATGGTTTACACCAAATTTTCCATTTACTGATTTCTTGCAACAATTCTTTCATTTAGCATTTCTGTGCAAAAATTCTCCCATTTCATGTTGCCCTATACAAATTCTCTCAATTACTGGTGCCGTGCCCCAGTTCTCTCAATTAAATTGATCATTCACCAAATTTCCCATTTACTGGTACCATGCCGCAATTCTTCAATTTAGTGGTCCCCTGTCCCAATTCTCTAGCTTTATGGGGCTCAGCACCAAATCTCCCATGTTCCAATGCTGTTTCACTGTGAGATCATTTCACACTCCTTCCCAGACCAATTTTATTCCCCTCCCTATCTGTTTGTATGCTGGTCTCCAGCAAATTTGTCATTCTGAACCAGGACTGTGTTTACAGACATGAAAATTTGGTTCAGAGTTTTGGCAATGATCAGATGGGTTGGGCTAAATTTGACTGTGATATTGTGCTTCTCATAAATTTTGATGGAAAGTTCATGTCCAAATCAGAATGGGACAATGCTGAGAGACAGATAATTCGTATTTTTCCAGATGACCACTCCTGATATCTTATAGCATTTGACCAGTATATGCTTTTGAGGTTGTTTGAGGTAGTTCACTGGCACTAATCCATGACCTTTTCCAGCAAATATCTGCAAACATTTGCTGCATAAATTCATGCATGAATAATGACCTCTTAGTGGAAAGCAAGAGACTTGCAAATGTGTACAGATTTTGCAAGAATTATATCAGATAGATGCCACAGAGCAGACTATTTAGTCCAACCAGTTATGCCATATTTAATGCACCACTCATGCAACTTTCCATTTTTCCTCACCTGAACCTATGATCCTAATCAGTTATTCCCTTCTCCCTCGTATACTTGTTTAGCTTCTACTTAGACACATCTACATTAATTGTTTCAAACATTCCCTTTGATGGCAAGTTCGAGATCACCCAAAGAGAAATCTTCTAAAACGAAAACAGAAACCACTGCAGAAACTCAAGATGGCTCAGTGGTTAGGGCTGCTGCCTCACAGCATGTTCAATTCCACTGTCACGTGACTGTCTGTGCGGAGTTTGCATGTTCTCCCTGCGTCGGTGTGGGTTTCTTCTGGGTGCTCCGGTTTCCACTCACAGTCCAAGATGTGCAGGTTAGATGGCTTCGCCATGCTAAATTGCCCATAGTATCCAGGGATGTGCATGCCAGCTGGATTTGCCATGGGAAATGCAGGGTTATAGGGTAAAGAGGAGAGTCTTTGTGGGATGCTGTTCAGAGAAATCATAGAATCCCTACAGTGTGGAAACAGGCCCTTCGACCCAACAAGTCCACACCAACTCCCCGAAGAGCACCCCACTCAGACCCATCCCCCTACCCTTTCCCTATAACCCTGCATTTCCCATGGCTAACACACCTAATCCACACATCTCTGAACATTATGGGCAATTTAGCACGGCCAATCCACTTAGCCTGCACATCTTTGGACTGTGGGAGGAAACCAGAGCACCCGGAGGAAACCCATGCAGACACGGGGAGAATGTGCAAACTCCACACAGACAGTCACCCAAGGGTGGAATAAAATCCTGGCGCTGGCGCTGCGAGGCAGCAGTGCTAACCACTGAGCCACCGTGCCACCCCCTCTGTGGAGGGTCAGTGTGGACTCAATGGGCTGAATGGCTTGCTTCCATACTGTAAGGATTCTATGAAACTCAGCAGGTCTGGTAGGATCTGTGGCAACTGGATTCAAAAATGTTAACTCTTCTTTCTGTCCTTAGATGATGCCAAATCTGCTGATTTTTTCTAACAATTTCTGTAAGGTTTTCACCATCCTCAGTTCTTTATTTTATTTCAGAGGAATCTTCTGAATCTTCTTTAGATTTCTTGGTGACTATTTTATATTGATGTCATCAATGCCTTTAGTGGATAATTCTCTCATTGCTGAGTTAAAAGGTTCAAGTTCCAGCCAGGAGACTTGAGCAGAAATTCCAAGCCTACATTCCAGTCTTGCACTGGGGATTCACTTCTCTTCTGGAGATGCCATCTTTCAAATTAGACTTTAAACCAAATCCCCTTCTACTCTTCCAGGTGTGTATAAATGATCCCGTGGTCCTATTGAATTATACAATTTACTATTATTAATAGTCATAGCTAGTCACTTATAAATGTTCAATGTATTCAACAACACTCAGCATGGTTTTGCAAAAGGGTAATTATATTTCACCAATTTATTGGAGTTCCTTATAGGAGAATTATACACTGTGGATCAAGGGAACTGTGGCAATCTATGCTTGACTTTTGAAGAAGGCACTTGACAAGGTGCAAAATGAAAGGCTATTTCATAAAATAGAAGCGTATAGTGTAAGGAGTAACATACACGCATGGATAGAAGATTGACTGGCTAACTGAAACAGAAAGCATGCATAAATGGATCTTTTTTTCCTGATTGGGAGAAGGTGACACGTGATATCCCATGGGGATCTATGCAGGAGCCTCAATTTATTATAATTTATATTGCTAACTCAGATAAGGGGAGCAAAGGCATAGTAGCTAAATTTGCAGATGATGCAAAGATTTGTGGGAAAGTATGTTGTTAAGGGGATATAAGGAGGTAGCAGAAGGATACAGGCAGGTTGATTGAGTGGACAAAAATCTGGCAGAGCCCAATGTGGAAAATGTGAAGTTATGAAGTGGGGGGAAGGCGATGGCCTCGTAGTGTTATCACTGGACTGTTAATCCAAAGACAGAGTTAATGTTCTGTGAACAAGAGTTCAAATCCCATCATGGCAGATGGTGGAATTTGAATTCAATTGAAAAAAAAACCTGGAATTAAGAATCTAATGATGACCATGTATCATTGTTCATCATCTTGTTCACTAATGTCCTTTAGGGGAGGAAACTGCCATCCTCACCTGGTCTGGCCTACATGTGACTTTAGACCTACAGTAATGTAGATGACTCTTAACTGTCATCTGGGTCATTTGCGATGGGTAATAAATGCTGGCCTAGCCAGTGGCACATTCATCCTGTAAAGAGAAAATCATTTTGACGGGAAGGATAAAAAGGCACAGAATATCACAGAGACGTTGCTGCAAGAGAATCTGGTTTGGGAACTAAATATCCAAGGATATGCGTTCTATTGAATGGGCACGTAGACAGGCAGTGGTAGTGGTGTTGCCTTGTAAGTAAGAAATAAAATTAAATCGATAGCAAAAAGTGATCTAGAGTTGGAAAGCATAGAATCTGTGAGCTGCAAGAGTAAAAAGACCCTGATGGGAGTTATGTTCAGGCCGCCTAGCAGTAGTCAGGATGGAGCAGAAAATAAATCAAGAGATAGAAAAGGCATATAAGCAAGGCAATATTACAACAATCATTGGGGACTTCAATAAGCAGGTGACTGGGAAAATCAGGATGGTAGCAGATCTCAAGAAAAGGAATTTGTGGAATGTCTACGAGATGGATTTTTTGGAGCTGTTTGTGGTAGAGTCCACTGGGGAACAGACAATTCTGGATTTGGTGATGTGCAATGAGGCAGACTTGATGAGGGAGCTTGAGGTAAAGGAACTCCTAGGGGGCAGTGACGATAATATGATAGAATTCACTCTGCAGTTTGAGAGGGAGAAACTGGAATCGGATGTAATGGTGTTACAACTGAGTAAAGATAACAACAAAGACATAACAGAGGAGCTACCCAAAGTGATTGGAAAGGGAGCTTAGCTGGGAAGACAGTAGAGCAGCAATGGCAGGAGTTTCTTGGGTAATTCGGGAGGCACAGCAGAAATCTATGCCAAGAAAGAAGAAACATACTGAGAAGAACATGGGGCAACCATGGCCGACAAGGGAAGTCAGGGACAGCATAAAAACAAAAGAAAAATCAGACAATGAGGCAAAGATTAATGGGAAGCCAAAGGATTGGGAAGCCTTTAAAAACCAGGAGACAAAAACTAAAAAAGCAATAAGTGGGAGAAGATGAAATATGAAGGTAAGATAGCCAGTAATATAAAAGAATACTGCATGAGATCTTTTTAGATATATAAAAGGTAGCGAGAAGCAGGAATGGACATTGTACCAATAGAAAATGAAGCTGGAGAAGTAGTAATGGGGAACAAAGAAATAGCAGCGGAAGTACATTAAGAACAAAAAAGCAACTAGGGAGAGAACAGGGCCTGCTAAAGATCAACAAGGTCATCCTATGTGTGGAACTACAGGAGATGGGAGATGGGGGAGACACTAATTAAATATTTTGTGTCAGTTTTTACTGTGGAGAAAGAAATGGAGGCTAGGGAACGTGGAGAAATAAATGTTGATGACTTGAAAACAGTCCAATTACAGAAGTTGAAGTGCTGGAGGTCTTAAAAATCATAAAAATGGATAAAGCTCCGGGACCTGATCAAGTGAACTCTTGGGAAGGGTCACCAGACCCGAAACGTTAACTCTGATTTTTTTTTCTTCACAGATGCTGCCAAACCTGCTGAGTTTATCCAGCAACTTCTGTTTTTGTTGTGGTTAAGAAGGCGTTTGACATGCTAGCCTTCATCGCTCAAACCGTTGAGATTAGGAGTTAGGATGTCATGTTGAGGTTGGCCAGGACGTTGGCGAAGCCACCTTTGGAATACTGTGTGCAGTTCTGGTCGCCCTTCTGTAGGAAGGACATTATTAAATTGCAGATGGTTCAGAAAAGATTGTTGCCAGGACTGAACAGTTTGAATTTTAAGGATGGGCTGGAACTTTTTTCATTGGAACATCGGAGGTTGATATTATCGAGGTTTATAAAATCATGAGGGGCATAAATAAGGTGAATTGCAAAGTTCTTTCCCTTAGGGTGGGTGAGTTCAAAACTAAGGACATATTCTTAAGGTGAGAGGAAAAAGATTTAAAAGGGACCCAAGAGGCAACTTTTTCACACAGAGGGTGGTTTGTATGTAGAATGAAATGCCAGAAGAAGTGTCAGATGTATGTACAGTTACAGCATTTAAAAGGTATTTCGATAGGTACATGAATAAGAAAGGCTTAAAGGGTATAGGCCAAATGCGGACAAGTGGGACTAGTTGAGATTGGGAAACTTGGTTGGCATAGACGAGGTGAACTAAAGATGCTAATTCCATGCTGTATGACTCTATGACTATATCAGTCATACCATAACTTCAAGATAGTCAGGAGGCAGAGGTGAGTTAGTGGCCATCACTAAGGAGAAGGTACTAGGAAGCTGAAAGGTCTGAGGGTGGATAAATCACCTGGACTAGATGGACTACAACTGAAAAATCTGACGGAGATAGCTGAGGAAATTTTCAAGGCTTTTCACGATTCACTGGAGCCAGGGAAGGTCCAAGAGAACTGGAAAATGGTTAATGGAACATGCCTATTCAGAAGGGAGGAAGGCAGAAGACAGAAAACTATAGGTTGGTGAGCCTGACCTGGGACATTGGTAAGATTTTAGAGTCCATTATTAAGGATGAGATTTCAGATTATTTCAAAGCGCGTGGCAAAATAGAGCTGAGTCACTGTGGCGTCACCAATGGAAGACCATGCTGATAAATTTGTTAGAATTCATTGAGACAATGTGCATGTTAGGCAAAGGAGAGTCAGTAGACATGATCTATTTGGATTTCCAGAAGGTCTTTGACAAGGTGCTGCACAGGACGCTGTTAAATAAGATAACAGGCCATGGTTCCAGGCAAGGTACTGGCATTGATACTAAATCGGTTGACTGGCAGAAGGCAGGGAGTGAAGATAAAGAGGTCTTTTTCAGGAATGGCTGAACAGTGACTATGGAGTTCATCAGGGGTCATTGTTGGGACGGTTCACATTCTACATTAACGATCTGGATGAAGGAATTGAAGCCATCATTGCTACATTTGCAGATGACACAGAGATAGCAGGAGGGATGGGTAGTGTAGAGGAAGCAAGAAGGCTGTAGAAGGACTTGGACAGGCTCAATGAGTGGGCAAGAAGTCACAGATCGATTACAATGTGGGAAAGTGTAAGGTTATGCACTTTGGTAGGAAGAATAAACATAGATTATTTTCTAAACAGGGAAAGGCTTCAGAAATCTGAAACACAATGGGACTTAGGAGTCCTAGTTCAGGATTCTCTTAAGGTTAACATGCAGCTTCATTTGGCAGTTAGGAAGGCAAATGCAATGTTAGCATTCCTTTCAAGAACAAGAGTAGGGATGTACTACTGTGGGTTTATAAGGCCCTGGTCAGGCTGCGTTTGCAATATTTTTGGGCCCTGAACCTAAGGAAAGATGTGCTAGCATTGGAGGGGTTCCAGAGAAGGTTTACAAGAATGAGCCCAGGAATGAAGGGCTTATCATATGAGGAGCGGTTGAGGACTCTAGGTCGGTACTGTTGAGGGACTGAACACAACGGTAAAGATATCATTTTTCTCTTATACATATCATTGGTGAGACCACATCTCATAATTCACACACTCACCTGTCTTTATTTCAAAGAACAAAGGGGTCCTTGCTGGTGCTCTGGCCAAAGTTAAGATCTCAACTGACACCTAAAGCACGATTTGATCATTTATTTCATTACTGTTTATGGGAGCTCTCAGCCTAAATTGGCTGCTGTGTTTCCTACATTTCAACAATTTCAATACTTCAAAGGTATTTTATTATCTCCAGTGTATTTTGGGAAATCCTGAGGATGGGAAAACATAAATTCTTTGTTAAGGGAGAAATGAATCAGTAGTAAGACCTTGTTGGGAAGAAACTAGATGTGATGTAAATAGAAAGGAAAATCAGATGAGGTATAAGATAGTTTGAGAAATACCATCATCCCATTACCATCCCGCTGACAAAGACCAATTCCACCCCCTTGAGTCCAACAAAACATAAAGAGAATTTGTGCTTTTTTTAGGAGTGCAAAAAATCAAAAAGATTTTATTCCTTTTAAGTCTATAACTTGTTAATTAGGTTGTGAGATATTTTACTACCACATCAGAAAAGGGAAGTCTCAGCAATGAGTAGGATTCACCTCAGGCAGTCTCTGTCTCTAAGGCTAACCTTCCTCATCTATCCATCTCCTCTGAGCTGTTGTAATTCCTTAATCAAAACCATCACAGCTGGAGAAAGCTGTCGTAAAATACTATGTCTTGTAAAACCTCAGATGAAAGAAGCCTGTTTAGGGGCTAATGATATTATACACTGCTGAATTTTTAGAAAATAATACTCATTAGTGTGCCAGGGCCTTGCACTATCAGAATCCAAGTTTTACATGTAATATCAACAATATAAAACAATTAGCAACTTAGTGAAAGTTGACAGAAAGTAAAGAATAAAATTATTTATATTAGACTTCAATCAAGAACTGGAAATATATTTGAGTCTAATTATTTTACAATTAGAAGGAAGCATTTTTAGAGAAAGTTTCAATACGTTCCCCAGTGTCTGTTGCCAAGAAATGTAACTTTTTTATGGAGTTATAGATAAAAAATAAATAACCATTCGCCATCCAACTCTATTAGTTCCAGTCCTTAAGAGAAGACAATTAAACAGCCAACAGGAGGAATTGGCTGTTCATTGGTGGAGGAGACCAGCACATCTGACCGAAGCACTTAGCTGAAGCAATTGCAACTTTCTTAAGCCAAAAATGCTAAATGGATGATCCATTTCAACTTCCTCCTCTGGTCTCTAGCAGCTCAGATGCCAGACTGCCCTGATGAAATTTGATTCATTCTAAGAGATAAAAAGAATGGCCAAGCAGACTGGACACAGAGGAAGCTATAAGCCTTGATAACATCTTGGCTGTAGTGTTTAAGACTCGAGCTCCAGAATTAGCCATGCCCTCAACCAGGATTTTCCTATGCAATTACAACACTGGCATCTACACAATATGATGGAAAACTTCTCAGGCATCTCCTGTACGCAAAAGCAGGATAAATATAATCTGGTCAGTTACTGCCTGATCAATCTGTTCTCAATCATCAGCAAAGTTATGGAAGGTTGACAGTGCTATCAAGTACCCTTATACAACAATAACCTGGTCATCAATACTCAGCTTAGATTCTACCAGGATCATTTACCTCTCGATATCATTAGCCTTGTCGAAAAATGCTTAAGAGAGCTAAATGCCAAAGGAGAGGTGAGAGTAACATTGCAGTAATATGTTACCAAGTTTGGCCTCAAGAAGCCCTAACACATTAATATTGATAGGATTTAGGCAAAATCTTTCCACTGCACAAGCACACCTCACACAAAGGAAGATGGTTGTGGCTGTTAAAAGGCCAATCATTTTAGATCCAGGATGATGCTGCCAGAATCATTTAGGGTAGTTTCTTAGGCCAAAACATCTTCAGTTACTCATTCAATCACCTTCCCTCCATCACAATCTGAGAAATGAAAATAATTACTTGTGATTAAACAGGACACATTTCTATTCACAAATCCTCAGGTAATAAACATATAAAAGTAGAGAATAGGAGCAGGGTTTACCATTCTATCCTCTGAGCTTAGACTGTCAGTTGATTAGGTATAGCAGATACTGTCTTGCCCTCAGTGCTACTTTCCTGTCTACCCTGTGTAGCCTTTGACTTCCTTGTCAACGAAAAATTTATCTAAGTCAGCCTTTAAAATATTCAGTGATCGTGCCTTCACTGCTCTGTGGGGAAGTGAATTCCACAAAGAGATGATCTTCTGTGAGAAGAAAAAGATTTCCTTATCTCCATCTTAATGGAAGAATATTTTCAACTGTGTCCCCTAATTACAGTCTCCCCCTAAAGGTAAACATCTCAGTATCCACCTTGTTAAGTCCGCTTAGGATTTCATACATTTTAATAAGATCACCACTCATTCTTCTGAACACCAACTGATACAAGCCCAGCCTTTTCAATCTTTCCTCAGTAGACAATTTTAGGGTTTCCTTTGTACCTCTTCTAATACAATTATATCCTTTTTCAAGCAAGAAGACCATGGGCTGAATCTTATGTTTTCTTTGGCTAAGTGTCAGTTTTGCCAAGTTTCATAGAGTGCTTCTCTCAACAAGGCCGAGTGTGTTTTCTCACTATATCTTACCAAACTCACCACATTAAGTCCTGACTCTGCCCTCTCTCACGCCCACCACCGTTACACACAGTTTATGAGGCTGTTGAGAAGTAATAATCCCCCTTAATCTGCAATTCACTGCTTCCTGGTGAGAATCTTGCTTCGAAGTCTGGAACTTAGTTAAAAGATGCACTGAATTGTTCTCAATTATGAGATAGGTCTCGCAAGATGACTCATGTGATTTCTCACCAATAGTCCACATCATTCAGGCCCCTGTAAGATTCTGCTCCTGATGGCCCACAATCACTTTCTCAAGGACAATCAAGGATGGGCAATAATTGTCAGCACTACTCACATCCCATGAATAAATGAAAAGCAGAGAAATTTTTAATTACACTGGTGCAGGAATAAACTTTTTATCCCATTGTTCACTAAAAACGTGGATATCCCGTTGCCCTAGCCACATAGCTATCAGCTCACACTTCCATCAAATTGCAGCACAGAATGGTTGTTAGGTAAATAAAATAAATCCAAGAGAAAGGATGCACGGTTCGATCATAATTTCGCCCGATGTTTTATCATGGAAAACACAATCCCTTTAATAAGCAGGCCCTGTGTTGTTTCAGTGCTCCCAGATGCTAACTATTACAGACATCAGGTGATGTGGTGATGAAAAAAAGACACAATTCATTCATGGATCTGTTTTCTGGGTCAACAAGAACATTTGCTGTTATCACCATAGCATATTCCACCTCTTCAAACAAACAGATTGGAAGCTAGATTGGCTTTAGGACACCTAAGTTACGACTCAATAAGAAAAAAAAGGTAACACATGGCCCGACTCCCGACGAAAATATATTTTGTGCTCGCATAAGGATAACAAGCCCCAGTATAACTAGAGCTATCATCTGACTTGGGATTGTTCAAGGAAACTGATACCAGCTGTTTAAATAAGAATGAAACTGCTTCCCTGCGTCCATAGGCAACACATAGAAACAAGGTTTGAGTTCAGATCCAGGGGGAGGTGGGTGGTGTGGTGGAGGTGAAAGGGTGGGTTCCTCCTAACATTGATCATTTTGTTTAAATTGCAATGACACAGCATGAGAGAAAATAAAACAACGGAAATATCAGCTCTTGCCTAAGGGAGGAGGGTAGAAGAGGAGAGGCCTTTGCTATGTTTAGGAGAAGCTTCACCAAATATTTCTTGGCCATTATTAAGAGCTCAGGATCTGGAACAGATGTGAAAACATACACCAACTGACAATTTATCACAAGTTCCATTGGACTGCTCACTTCGTCTTCCGTCATTAAGCCAAGGAAATTAGATTTATGCGTAGCCCATTGTCCTTTAAAGGGGCAGTACACTCATAGAATAGTCACTTACATTGCATGGATGACTCAGTTAAGGAGATTATGGCTTACTGTGATTCTGGGCAACGAACCAGGATCAGTACTGAGACATATAAATACTGGCCCTTGTGGTAATGAACTGCACATCACCTCTAAATTACCCTCCAAATCACACACAAAGCTGTCTTCCAATATGTGACCATTCCTCAATGTCGCTTGGTCAACATCCTGGTATTCCCTTCTCCAAGTTCCTTTCCCACAAGGAAGTTCAAGATTAAGTTCAAGGTTAAGTTTTACCTTTCCAATTTAGGTTGGGTAATAATTGCAGGCTTTCCAGCAACATACAAACCGGACAATTAATTAAAAAAACACTTTGCAAATGATCACTGGATAATTTATTGTACTCAAGCCTGTGAAAATTATTTGCTCCATGATACAGTTGACTTTATAACTGTACAATATCTCAGCAGTTTCCCTTTACCCTCCTAAAGCGGAAATTTGGAAGAATCAGAAATATTTATCTAGAATCTAGAAAGAGCAATGAGGGTCAGGGCTGAGTGAGATTGGCATTGTGTAGGATTTCTGGGTCCAGTACATTATCTGCTGACATCCATGGTTTTACTATTACTGCTCTGATTTTGCATTTTATGCTCTGACCTGGTAGATCTCACATGCTTTATTTGGCAGCTTTATCAACTTCTGTCATTTTGTGTATATTTCCTTTCTGCATCCATATGTCTAAAATGTATTAATTCAGTCTCTTCAAACTGAATACCCCCAAACTGGTATCATTTCATAGAATCCTTACAATGTGAAAGCAGGCCATTCAGCTGCCACCACCAACCAATCTCAGCAACCACGTCTTTCCTTGTGCTTGATGTAACCTTATGGTCTCATTTTTGTAGCTTAGCTTCCACATTTCAATTCCTACCCATCTGTGAGAACCTTTCCTGAGCAATAGCAAAAGAAAATGGTCTTAGTAAGGAATCATGAATAAATCAGCAACTGACTTCAAATAACTGAATTCCTAATTTACTCAGTGTAGAGATAACAAGCAGCATCAGAGGAGCAGGAAAGCTGACGTTTCGGGCCTAGACCCTTCATCAGAAATGGGGGAGGGAAGGGGGTTCTGAAATAAATAGGGAGGGGGGGCGGCGGATAGAAGATGGATAGAGGAGAAGATAGGTGTAGAGGAAACAGACAGGTCAAAGAGGCAGGGATGGAGCCAGTAAAGGTGAGTGTAGGTGGGGAGTTAGGAAGGGGATAGGTCAGTCCAGGGAGGACGGACAGGTCAAGGGGGCCAGATGAGGTTAGTAGGTAGGAAATGGGGGTGCGGCTTGAGGTGGGAGGAGGGGATAGGTGGGAGGAAGAACAGGTTAGGGAGGCGAGGACGAGCTGGGCTGGTTTTGGGATGCGGTAGGGGGAGGGCCTGCTGTGTTCATCCAGCTCTACACCTTGTTATCTCAGATTCTCCAGCATCTGCAGTTCCTACTATCTCTCTTACTCAGTGTAGAGCTTTGAATGGCTAAATAATCAAATTCATTATTGAACTGAATAAATAAATTCACATTTCAGCAAATAATTATTCATCAGTTGAATGAAATTATTGAATAAATAATCCATTCTCTGAATTGATTATGTGGCACGGTGGAAGTGCAACAGTACTTAAATAAATATAAGCCATTAGTTGTATAATCAATTATATCTGGGTAGTCAATTTCCTATCTGAACAAACATATCTTCCAAAAATATGTTGAGGGAATATTCAACAGCTGTGAGTCAATCTTCTGAGTTGTTTAATCTGCATACAGTGACTATTGCTAAACTCACCCCTAGTTGCACAAAATGACCACTCTCTAGAAGTATTCCTTCAGCACTCTGTTCCCCAGACAAAGTTTAACCTGTATTTCTCCAGCCAGTTCCTTTGTTTATGGTTCCTGTATTCTAATGGACCTTCCTTCTATCCCAGCTGCTTTCTTCCCCCATTTTATTGGGAAGTGTATCCCTCCCAACTGCTTCCGACCTCGCTTCTGTTTCCAATTTTCTGAGCCTCTGTGCTACAAGTCTATAAATAATTTAATAATCAGATATTACTGAGCTGCCTGAGTATTTCCAAATTTAGATTTTCTGATGGGAACAAGGGATGGGGTAAAAAAAAACAGCTGACCGTGGGCATTAAGTTGGATATCAGGGAGAACACTCAACACAAACATTGTAATCTGAGTTTGGAGAAATAAAATAGGAAAAGGGCCAAACGAATTGCATGAAATAAAACAATAGCAAAGAACTGGACCCAAAATGTTAACAGGAATTGTAAGCTTGAGAGTCTGAAAAGCTAACTGCACTTAGAAAACTTCAGTAGTCAGCAACTATTAAGTTCAGAACTATCAAGGGATTTCTGTGCTGCCTCCTGTCCCTAGCCTACCATTGATCACACTTTCTCCATCCTTATTGACATTCTTGAACACCCTCTGCAATACGCATATCAGGAAACCCCCAGCTAATTTAGATGTGATGGACTGTACTCAGCTGCTCAGCAAACATAGAAACTATAAGGACAAGCACATGGTGAACCTAAGAAACCTGTTTCTGTCAACCTCAGAGTGACAAATTGCCTTATTGGGCTGATAGGAAGAAAAAGAATCTTGGTCAAGAAAGGCATTAACAAGGTAGCAACATCTTACTAAAGCAACATGAAAACCAAAATCACCAAGATAAGAAGAAAATTGGTTTTCGTTCTAATGCCTGCTTCAGCACTGTGAAGGAGAGGAAAATGCAGACAAAAGCAGCCAGTATGAGAGTGATTTTTTGGGCAGTAAATGCAATCTCGGGTGACTAGTTTGCTTTTCATACAAAAGTTGGCGTATATGTAACAAGCCTGTGTTATCCAGCATTTGGAGCTGGAAATGATCACAACATCAGTGCCTTGACACCGGAAAAGAAAACATCAGCCTATTATCTCCCAGATTGGTCACAAATTAATCATTAGACGTCTCAAAAACTAATTCTTTAATGAATTTTAAATTGCATTTCAATAATTGCTTCCTCCAGCTCTCTAAAGATTCAGTTCCATAGCCTGCCCACTCTGTCACTGAAATATTGTTTCTGCAGATTAGTTCCAGTGCAGGTCAGATCCCCTGAGTCTACTAGGCCAGATAAGCTGAAGTTGCTTACCATGCTTTATGTTGTGCACTCTCTTCAGAATCCCCAAATCAGCAATCTCCTCTTCTCCAGCGAAAACATGATGAATTTATATGTTCTGGGTATAGTTATTTTGGATCCTCATAAACCACCACACCAGACTATGTTACTTTATCTAATTGGTAAACTGGCAGTGCTAAATGTGGAATCAGCCTGGTATTTCATCACTAGATGGGTTTTTGGCTCTGTAAATAGTTTTTAATGAATTGTTTGTGTAAAATATGAACTTTTTTTCTGTTATCAAAACAACCCCATCACAT
The DNA here is from genome assembly GCF_021869965.1 of Rhincodon typus. Classification (NCBI taxonomy): domain Eukaryota; kingdom Metazoa; phylum Chordata; class Chondrichthyes; order Orectolobiformes; family Rhincodontidae; genus Rhincodon; species Rhincodon typus. The sequence goes on along the minus strand of NC_063335.1, from coordinate 95,402,202 downwards.
TAAATGGAACTGGATAGAGGCCAACTACTTTATGAAACATTACAACTTGGAAGTAATTTGTTTCCTCATATGTTGAGAATTGATATATGATAAGGACTTTGGAAGGCACATTTTTGATCAGATCATGATCTTCAAGGAACAAAACCGATGAATTCCATTGTATTTATTGTTTGGTGTGGCTCTTTACCCAGGGAAAAGATCAATAAGAGGTGAGATTTGTTTGGTTGCAGGCGGTGACGCACGGTTGTAAAAACATGATAGGTTATCTGAAATATACATGCCCCCTAGTTTTATTCCAGATAATTCTTTTACATTCCAATTACCGAAGTCTCTGAGTGGAGATGCACTTGTCAATTATATAATCCACGTTAAGGCCTGACTTTATCACAGCCCTGAGGTGAGGTCCAGTTATGTCTCAAGCCGAAGCATCCTTCTTTTGGTGACCTTGACTCTGACACAGACAATTAAGAGAACTCAGGTCAGAAATGGGACTGTTGAGAATGCATTTAGTGAGACAACCTCAATTAAGGCATCCATATTTTTTCTGTTTTGTTTATAAGTTGCCAATTAGTGACCCATATAATTTTTCAAACAATGCAACTTTGAGAGAAAGTCCAAGAACTCTTCTCTCCATTTTGAGATGTATATCTCTCCCCTGCCCAGCCCTCACAACATCTTAATTTTATGGTTTTGCTTTCAGCAGAACTGGCCTATATTCTGCTATTAACACCTACACTGGATCTGTGTGGTGTCACTCTCTACCACCATTTCCACTCCCATTTAGAATCATAGAATTGTAGAATCCCAACAGTGTGGAAGCACGCCATTCAGCCCATCGAGTCACACCAACCCTCCTAAGAGCATGCCACCCAGACCCACACATCTACCCTATCCCTATAACTATGCATTTCCCATGGCTAATCCACCTAGCCAGCACATCCCTGGACACCAAGGGCAATTTAGAATGGCCAATCCGCCTAACCTGCTCATCTTTGTACTGTGGGAGGAAACCGGAGCACCTGGAGGAAACCCACGCAGACACAAGAAGAATGTACAAACCCCACACAGATAGTCACTCAAGGCTGCAATCAAACCCAGGTCCCTGGCACTGTGAGGCAGCAGTGCTAACCGTTTGTTCTGTGACACATTTTATTTCCACATTCCCTCACTTTCTAATCTTTCCCTGACCTTCCTTTCTGTACTGTTTGTTTCCCTTCAACTTTTTCAACAACGTAAAAGCTGTCTTCAGTTCGGAAGAAGGGTCCAAATGGATTTGAAATGTGAACCTGCTCAGTCTCTTCAGACTTTGTTTTCACTTCAGTCCAGTGGATTGGTTTTTCACTGACAACTTAAAACATTTTTTTTTAAGTTTACAGAGCAGACGATTGAAGAAAAATCTTCCAAGAACGACACATAAACTGACCTTACCTCTTCTCCATTAATTTGTGACTCATATCTTGTGAGTTAAAGCCAAAATGCATTTCGTTTGTGCTCACCACTAAGTTTAATGGCATTTGCTGACTTTGGGGACAGTGAACCTTCTCACAAAATATCCCAAATCCTAAGTCATCAGCTAGCTCAAGGTGAGACGTTGCCAAGTCTAGTGGCTGTGAGCAGTGAATAGCTGCCAAGTTGAGCAGAAAACTTACTTTGGAGGTAAAGCCAGAAGATAAATGGACAAGATTAGCTGAGACAGCGCTGAATAAGGTAATATGGCACCCCAATAACTCAACAACCCTATTGGTGTTGAACCTATTGTTGCAAAAAACAGTTACATCTGTTAGTTTTGTTCTCTGCTGAACACAAGTGAAGACACAGCCAAGGTGTCTTAGTGTCTCAGTGCACATGAATAATGACCAGGGCTAACCTCTTTTCCCTTACTGTCAAAAAATAGATCTGATGGAAATGTAAGTGGGATGTGTGCATATGTTTTCCATCTGCAATTTTTAAAGGAGTTTGGAGTCCTCCTGACACTTTGAAAAACTGGCCTCATATGACATCCTATCCATGTCAGTCATGTCATATCCTTACATATGCACCTCACAGCAACAGTCATCAGATAGTAATTGGGTGACAGAAACCCCTAGTGATTTTCCTTCCTGCTTAACCCTAGGCTAGGTCAAAACATGCATCATCCCCATCACTTCAGATGTGTTCATCTATAGTGATGCAAATAGAATTACAATAAAATTAAATAGAATTATTCATGATTCCACAAAATGACATAGAATTATATAGAAGTTATATACAATTTCAAAGTTGAAACAGGCATTTTGAGTTTATATTGATATTTATCCTTAAACAGGCAATTGTGCTAATTCCCTATTGCCACTCTGTTCCCGTATTCTGTTTATTCCTTTTTTCCTTCAACCACCTATTCAGAGACATTGACAATCAGTAACTATGGTAGCTCTTTCCACAACCTGACAATATTGTAAATAAGGTTTGTCCCACTCTTTCCTCAATTGATTTAGCATTAAGTGACTTACCTTTTTTCCTGTACACTATTTGTGGTTCCTCAGGTAGGATAAGGCCGCAGTCCATTTCAGAAAAATTACGATTACTACTTTTTTGGCAAAGCTGTGTGTCTGGGTATAGTACGCATTCAAAATGCAGGGCCTCACGGTCCTGTAAAGTTGCCACATTGCAAACATTCACCTCTGTGCAACCTGAAATTAGAAAATGGAAAACCTAGCTCAGTGAACAACAAAATAACCGTAACTCTGTCTGAATTGCGCCAGTTTGGACATTCCAAAGAACATCTCTAATACATAACTTGAACGCGGTCACTTTGTGTGCAAGTTTGCATTTCCTGCAGTCTAGAAGATTGGGAAGTTGAGCTGAGATATCGGCTGTGACTCAATGGGTAGTTTGCTGGCCTCTGAGTCTAAAGGGTGTGGAGTGTTCCATGGTGTCCTCAGCAAACTTACTTGTCCAGCAAGATCACACAGGAGAACTGACTCAGAACTATTATGATGTAGGATGCCATTCAGCCCATTGTGTCTACAATGGCTCTCTGAGCAGTTTGGCTTAGTGCCAAACTTCTGCCTTCTCACCATAACCCTACACATTGTGTCTATTTAATGCCTCAGTTGAACCTGTTTCTGACACATTTCCAGGTAGTGTATTCAAGCTACTTGCTGTTTGAGAAAGCTTTTCTCACTTTGTATTTGCTTCTCCAGAAAAACCCTTTAAGTCTATGCCCTCTGGTTCTCAATCCTCTTATAAGTGTGAACAGCTTCTCCCTACCTGCTCTGTCCAGACTCCCATGATTTTGGAAACCTGTATCAAATCTCTTCTTAGCCTTCTTCTTTCCAAGGCAAACAATCATAAATTCTCTAATTTGGCCTCATCACTGATGTTTCTCATCACTGGAATCATTCACGTAAATCTTTTCTATTGAGTGCATTCACAACTTCCTAAAGTGCAGGGCTTAGTACGGGACACAATACAACAGTATAGTTCAGTTGGCTGGCTAGTTGGTTATGATGCCAACTGTGTGCGTTCAATTCCCATCACCAACTGAGGTTACCATGAAGGACTCTCCTTCTCAACCTTACCCCAATTAAGGTATGGTGGCCCTCAGTTTTAAATCACCACCAGTCTTCTCTCGCTAATGAGAGACCCACCCTATGGTCTGGTAAAACTACGGCTACACAATGGAGCAGTTGAGATCTAAATAGCGTCTTATATAAATTCAGCTTTTAAACTCTATGTCCCCAGAATACAGTTTTATTAACAGTTCTCTATATTTGTCCTGAAATTTTATTAGCTTATGCGCATATACACTCAGGCCTCTCTACAAACGCACACTCTTTAGAATAATATCCTTATAATAACCCTTAAGTTATACTGCCTTTTCATGTTCTTTCTCCCAAAATGTGTCACCCCACACATCTCCACAACGAACTTCATTTGCCACCTATCCAACTACTCCACCAGCTTACCAATGTCCTTCTGAATTTATACACTATCCTCCTCAGTTGATAATTTTCAGAAGCTTTATACCGTCTGCAACCTTTGACATTTTCCCCTGCACACCAAAATCTAAATTTATAAATGTCAGGACAAGCAAAGGTCCATTATTGATTCTGGGGAAACTCCATAAAGCAGCTGCCAGTCTAAAAAATACACATTAACTATTGCGCTCAGTTTTGTTATCACTCAGCTAATTTTGTGACAGAATTACTACTGTCTCTTTTATTCCATTAACTTTCCTCACAGGTCTACTGTGTCGAAAGCCTTCTGTAAGTCCATGTACACCACATCATCAGCTTTACGCTCATGTAACACTGTCTTGTTAGCTTTCAAATGATGATTACCTCAGAGCTGTTATGAAAGCCTCTGTACACAATCACATTGCTGTATGTCCTATCTTACAACAGCGGCTGCACTTCAACGGCTTCATAATGTTTAGGGACATTCTGAGGCATGAATGATCTATAATTTCAAATCTTCTTACAACACATGTTTCTTCAGCATTGGTGGTTCTGGAGCAAAGTGCCAATTTTATAATCGAGTATAAAGACACAAATATAATTTGAAAATAAATAAGAGTTTCATCTAAAGTAGGTTCCTTACGTGCCAGACACCACAGCTCTGCCTGTGTCATTGGGAATTGATGCTTGAAAAGCTGGTAACGCTGGTTTGGAACAGACTGGTTCAGATCTACTCGGACAAGTTTGAAGCCCAGCTGTGAGAAGTGTTCTCTGGTGTTTTCTAATCAACACAGAAAATAATTTTTAAATCCTTGTTGCTAAACCGATCAGCTAAGGTTTCACATGTTGGTGGCCACTGTCTTTTTCACGCATCTAAAAACATAAAATATCTGGATCAAGGAAGGACACCCGTGTTCCTAGGGCTTCCAGCTTCCCAACATGACTTCTAAATTGTGTTCCCTCCTACCTCTCATCTCCTGTAAACAATGGGTCCATATGTCTCAATAAAAATATTAACTAAAGTAAAACAACTTTCCTAAAACAACAAACTAAAGAACTTGAAATATTCTGGGGTTGACTCGGATTCTTAATGACTATGAGTGATTTCGACAAGGTAATGGGGAAACATTGTTTTCTTCATTTGGTGAGTCAACAATCAGAGGGTGAGAATTGAAGACATTCAAAAGAATGAAGGGAAAGGTTAAATTTAAGATTTTTTTGCATAGATGTTTGTTAGATCTTAGGAGAACTGAAGGGAGAAAAATATTTGAAAGGGGAAGTGAACAACTATTTGAAAAAGAAAATCTTAGAAATGTGTGCAGAAAGGACAAGTGACTGGGACAATGCTTTCAGAAAGTCAGAAAAGGCTTTATGAGCCAAATGGCCTTCTTGTGTACTGTCAAATTCTATAACATGTGAATATGTTAAGCATGTGCATGTTATAATCACGCAGAACAACTATCCAGGCTACGGCGTCTATAACAAAAGGCAGTAAGGTAGGTCAATGTGTTAAAGCGCCCAAATAACCTCCTGACTCCATGGCTTTCAACCATACAAAGAAGTACCTAATAAAACTCAAGAGTTCCTCTATCAGGAAGCAAGAAAAGCAAGGTGGAGATTTCTTTTTTTGAGCATCTGTCTGTAAGTTAGCTTTGGTAAAAATCCAAATGTTTAGCATGCTGCTGTAGGGACGCGGACAGGTAGAGAAAGAAAGCAGAATAAATATTACAGGGAAATCAGTGATGAAGGTGAAGGAAGATTTGAGTGGCTAGTGAAAGGGAATAACTATGTACAATGGCTTCCACAATTATGTGCTGCCTGAGAGGGTGAATAATCATTGAACTTTAGCCAGGAATTGATTTTCCAAAAAATTCTAATTAATAGACCGTAATTTCTAATCTGGCAATCCTCATCAAAACATGGTGAGAGAATTAGCCCTTGGCGTGAATTGATCCAGTGGGATTTGCTCCTTCATTCCCTAGACTGATGGTGGGATCTGCTTCAACTCAGTCTGTGTGATCACTGAGCTGAATGGATCTTCAAAGGTCAGGTTTCATAGTGTAATTGTGTTGCCCCACCCCAGCCCAGTGCTGAAAGATGGATGGAAATTGCTTCAGCAACAGCCTCAGTTGGCAGTGTTGGTGGAACAAAGTGATATTGAATAATTGTTAATTTTTAAACTATCTTCCAGTTTACCCTTTGATCAACTGCACAAGGCAAGGTGGTCCTTAAGTTGCCTGAGCCACTACATTAACACTGCAGAAGGCACAGATTAATTGATATCTTATTGACAATGTTGGACATACAACACCGTTCCATCATTAAAGTGTAACTTTATATAGCTTTCATCTTTTTCTGTTATTCATTCAGGGATTTGGACTTTGTTGACTGGTCTAGCATTTATTGTCCACCATTCAGTGCGCTTATAAAGGTAATAGTGAAGTGCCTTCTTAAACCGCTGCCATTTATTTTGAGTAGAAATGTCACTATGTCAGTGAAGGAGCTCTAGGATTTTGACCCAGAGAAACTAAAGGAACAACAATATATTTCCAAGTCAGGATGTTGCTGGTGGTGTTCCTGTTAGCCAGTGATGGCTGCATACCTGAATTGCTAACAAAAATAAAGGTGGACCTATTCAATATCTACCATCACTTTGTGTAAGAAATACAAGAACATGAGTGACTCCTAACTGCTCTTCGTAAGCACTTAGTTCTCAACCTCACATGATAACAAAGGTAAAGATTAAATGCTGACTTTACAAATAGGAACCTAGAAACACACAAATCAGAACAGGAGTAGGCCATTCAGCCCTTCGGATCTCCTCCATTCCCTGCCCCCCACTGATAACCTTTCATACACTCACTTAGCAAGAACCTATCTACAAGTTAAATGAGTAGGATATACAGTCCTCGTGCCCCTTCTGCCATTCAACTAGATCATGGCTGAGCTGTGCTTTAACTCCATTAATTCATCGCAACTTCATATTTTTAATACCCATACCAAACAAAAAGAAAATCTATCTTGCTCTTGGAAGCTTGAATTGTTTCAGAAATTTGTCAGAGAATATGCCTTTTTGTGCGTTAGCTTTACAAATACCTGGCACATCTGGGGTCTGTTGAATTTCAAGAACTTTCCCAGTACATTCAGGGGATGACTTTATCCGTGTGTTCATGTTGGAATCTAAAAAAACATTTTAAATAGAAACATTAGTTCAAATAACTTGGGATATTTGGAATAAATGTGCCTATAAGAATAGTTCCTGAGTTAGGCCACCAAGTGATATGTTAAACAATTTGTGACTCTAGGGGGAAATAAATAATATTGATCCTGCTCCCTAATGGTCAACAGTGATGAACCACGTGGCTCTGATTCTTGGAACAGTCAAATGGCTCTGCTTAGTTTTACGGAGAAACAAACAGCCTTGAGTTTAAGGCCAATGGGCTTCCATGATTCTCAAAACTTGAACAACCTATTGAGATAAGAATAATTCTTCACAAAAATGAATAGTTCATCTCTCCTATTCTTTCCAAACCAACTATTTCTAATGTAAAGGATCCTTCAGCAGCAGGCAGGGATTGTGAGGGAGGTTAGCTTGAGTAATTGAGCCATGACCTCCAGCAGTAGATGGCAGAAGTGTGGGTGGGCACTATGACAGTATCTGAGGCAGTCGAATGGACACTTTCTGAAGGTAAGGGGTTCTTTTCGGGAAGGAGGCCTGATGGAAATGAGAAGACGAAGGATTATTTCAACCACATGTAAAACCGAGGGTTAACTCATTTGAGGTTGTGTAATTATGACTACACTTTAAAACCTTTAATAAGAATAAAAGTATTGCAGAGGTAATGGTTCAGTGGTATTATCTCTAGACTATTAATCTAGAGACCCAGGTAATGTTTTGGGGACCCGAATTTGAATCCCACCATGGCAGATAGTTTGATTCAACAATAACCTGGAGTTAAGAGTCTAATGATGACCATGAATCCATTGTTGATTGTTGGGAAAAAGCCATCTGGTTCACTCATGTCCTTTTAGGAAGGAAATCTACCACCCTTACCCACTCTAGCCTACATGTGACTCCAGATCCCAGCAAAGCACTTGACTCTTAAATGCCCTCTGGGCAATTAGGGATGGGTAATAAATGATGGACCAGCCAGTGACATCCACATACCGTGGTTGATTACTAAAACAAAAACCATGTACATATTGTGTTTATTTCAAGTAATCTTTCATTTGACATTAAAAAAAAAGTCAAGTAACATGTACTCATTTGGAAAGTTGTGAGTTTTTCCTTTTGCACAATACAGAGATGAAAACAATGATCTTCCAGTATACAGGACATGATCTGACACAGTGACAGAGATGAGGGGTGGAGGAGCAAAGGAATAGAAAATACTCTGAACAGTCTTATTGATTCCGTCTGGGTTTACATAAATGTTTAACCTTAATTTCCCTTCATATTTGTAATGACCTGACCATTTAGATAAAGAGTTACTGGTCCATGGTGTTTTGGTCTTCCATGTGTTCAAATCTAACAGTACAGTACATTAATTTGGAAATTCTGAATTAAAAGGTCTTCAAACCAGGACACTAATCCCATCCAGAGTGCTCCACATCATGGAATAAAACCTGTTCTAAATAGTCGAGGTGAAGTTTCAATGGATGAACAATTAAAGGTGGAAGAGATGGAAATTAACCTTTACATATAATTTCTCATGTTGTAGCACTCTATATTGCAGATACTGATACATACAAATTCTTCTCTTGGTGAGAATTTATCAAAATTTACTTGTCATTACTTCTCAGTTCTCTAAGATATTGAAACTAAATAAGTAAAATAAAGATAAAGTCCTCAAGCTGCTGGAAATCTGAAACAATCGCAGAGAATTCAGGAGAAAGTTAGCAGGCCTGGTATCTATGGAGAGAGAGATAGGCAATGTTTTGAATCTGATTTGACTCTTCTTCAGATTATGTTCCATTCTCTATGTTTGTTTCTAATGCACAGAAATTAGCTGACCTATATGATTTATTTTCAATGTGTCCTTGTAGCTACAGAACGGAGAAGTGAAAGGTTTTAATCCTAGTCTATAATAACCAAACTCATCTCGAGTAGCATGGTGCTGAGAAAGGTATAATCTTTTGTTGAATTATTGTCACTAAAGGGAAGATAGACACACAAACAGACTTGGTTACGCTGCCTGCCAAAGTGAAATAATCTTCCAGCACTTATTGTCAATGAATAGTCACTTTAGGAAGATATGTGAGAGCTACTAGTATCCCAGAACTGCATTCAACATTTAGTGAAAGGGATTAGTGCTCTAAGATAAGGATTGAACAAAATAAGCAACGACAAAATCTTAAAAGAAAGGTTATCTGCAGTACAACAGAAAATTAAGCTTACCCCGCCAGAGATAGATACGCTGGAAAGGGTTGAATGATTTCTGAATCTCTTCCTTCATATCTGGAGTCAGTTCTGTTGAGTACTCAGCATTCACAAAATTCTTTGATAAAAGTGCATAAGCTGCATGGAATTGAGATAGGTTAGTTTATTTCAAGTAATCTTCCATTTGACATTAAAAAAAGTCTTTCATGTGACATGTACTCATTTGGAAAGTTGTCAGTCTTTCATTTTGCACAATAGAGAGATGAAAACAATGATCTCCCAGTATACAGGACACAATCTGACACAGTGACAGAGATGAGGGGTGGATGAGCAACGGAATAGAAAATATTCTGAATGGTCTTATTGATTTCCTCTGGGTTTACACAAATGAATGATTATTGGATTGCCTATGCTCCATCAAGTTTTCAGAACCATGTGAACTGGTGATAATAGATTTCAGTAATGAATATTCTTTGTAGTGTTTTTTTCTTAAATTTAGTTGAGTTGGGATATAACCGGCTGAGCCAGCATTTATGGTTTATTCCTCGCCGTGCTTGCAATGGTGGTGGTGAGCTGCCTTCTTGAAACTCTGCAGTTTCTTTGGTGCAAAAATACCTACTATGCCATTTAGAAGGCATGATGTGGAGGTGTTGGTGTTGGACTGGGGGTGGCCAAAGTCAGAGTCACATAACATCAGGTTATACTCCAACAGATTTATTGAAAATCACAAGCTTTCAAAGCACTGCTCCTTCATCAGGAGAGATAGAAAGGTAGTTCCAGGGTATTGACTAAAGGACAGTGAAATATTTCCAAGTCTCGATATTGAAAGACTGGAAGGGAACTTGCAAGTGATAGTCCCATGAACCTGAGATAACACAGTGTGGAGCTGGAGGAGCACAGCGGGCCAGGCAGCATCAGAGGAGCAGGGAAGTTGACGTTTCAAGTCGGGACCCTTCTTCAGAAAAAACCTTCTACATGTTTTCAACATTGTTAGCAGTACAAAGAACCAATGGATACATGCATACCTGTGGAAACAGAAATAGCTAAAGCGTCGAAATTAAAGGAAAATACTACAGATGTTGGTAATCTGAAAAAAGCACAAAAAGTGCTGGAGAAACTCAGCAAGTCAGCAAGGCAGCATTTATGGAGAGAGAAACAGTCAACACTTCAAGTCTTATAATGACACTTTGAACTGAAAAAGTTCTGAAGATGAGTCTAGTGTGGTATGACTCCTTTTCGATTGAAGACATTTATAAGAAGAGTCTAACTGCACTCATAACATTACCTCTGTTTCTCTCTTCACAGATGCTGCCAGATCTGCTGAATTTTCCAGCATTTTCTGTGTTTAAATCATCTTAAATTTACCCCCAGAAAGCCATGACCAGCTCAATGTGAGATTTCCATTTCCTATTAGAGCCAGGGTCTTGTTGTCTATAAATGAGATTGCTTAATGAGTTATCAGTTATTATGAAGTATTATTGTACCACTGAAATGTGCAATGGGATTGCATTGAAAATTTAATACCCTATTATGCTTAGTACCATATTAAGACGTATATTTATTATAATTTACCTCGGTCTTCTGTCTATGGATTTCACAGGGGAGAAATTTAGCTCAGGCTGAGAATCATAACTGATTCTTAGAAATTAAGTGGCCAGCACTTCAGACCAATGGTGGCCATAGTTTGCGTGTAAGTGAATATATGGCAATAAGCTTGGATGTTGAAATGGGCGTAAGTCTGCTTAAAAATAGAAACTGAGGTTCCTGGTAGTTATAAAACATCAATTGTAAAATTCAGGTGTAACAAGATATTGAACCAAGAAGAAAGAGACTGGCCAGGATTGGTATTAAAAAATAAAGGAGCCATTATGTTTTCACTTTTTGTCCCAGAAGAAACAGGTTTACTCCAGTAAGAATTGCAATGTAACAAAGGCCCACTGACAGAATGTTTGATACGCCACATCTACATGTGGAAAAACCAATGTCTGCTGCATCTGGACAAGTGCTGATCCCAGCATGCTGGTGCATTTGACATAGGAAATATTTATCTCATAATATCATAACAAATAGAAACAGAGGGAGGCCATTCAGCCATCTCTGAAATTCAATCAGATCATGGCTAAGTCAATGGTAGCTTTGATCACTTTCCCACCTGCCCTCATAGCCCTTGAGTCACCTTGTACATTAAAAATCTGTCTAATTCAACTTTGACTGTATTCAGTGAACCAGTCTCCATTGCTCTCTTGACGTAGATAATTCCAAAGGCTAATGACTCTATAAGTGTAGAAATTTCTACTCACTGTAGACTCAAATGAGAAATTCCATATTTTAACTATGTTCCCTAGTTCTATAATATCCCACAAGGGTAAACATCTCAGCATCTGCTCTGTCAATCCCCTCAGAATCTAAGAGATTTCAATATTCTCATTCTTCTAAACACCAATGTGTACAGGCCTGGGCTGCTCAACCCTTTTTCATAAGGCAACCCCTTCATCCCAAGTATCAGCTGAGTAACTATTCTTTGACCTGGCATCAGTGTCAGTGTTTTGCCTCAATAATTATCCTCCTTAAGTGAGGATATTGAAACTGCGCACAATTTTATAGAACAAAGCCTCATCAGAGCCTTGTGGAATTTTATCAAAACTTCCACAATTTCAGGGTCCATAAGGGCCAATATTTCATTTGTCTTCCTTATAACTTGCAGAAACTGTATGTTGACCCTTTTGGAATTCATACACGAGGACACCCAGATCTCTCTGAATCACAGCATTCTGCAGTCTTCTTCCATTTAAACAATATTCTGTTTTTCTATGCTTCCTGCCAAAGTTGACAATCTTACATTTTCCAACATTACATTTGACTTCCATTATATGTCCACTCTCTTAACTTAATCCCTTTGCAGACTCTTTTTAATTTCCTCACAATTTGATTTCTTACCTAACTTTTGTCATCAGATACTTTGGCTACAATGCAGTTGATCCCTTTATGCATCAATAATACAGTGGTACTTCACTATTAATACTTTGCCAACCTGAAACTGATCCACTTTATCCCAACTCACTGATTCCTGCTCATTAGATAATCCTCTAGCCATCCTAATATATCAGTCCCAATAGTATGTGTTCTTAACTCGCGCAGTTACCATCTATGTAACACCTTACTGAATGTTACTTTGTGAGAAATCTAAGTACATTATATTGAGTTACTCCTTTATCTGTTTGTTACATCTTCAAAGAACTTTAAGAAATGTCAAAAATGATCTTCCTTTCACAGAACGATGTTGACTCAGCTGATTTTATTATGATTTTCTAATTCCTCAGCTAACAACTCCTAAGTAATAGATTCTCAAGTTTTCCTAATGTTAGGTTAACCAGTACATTGTTTCCTGCTTTCTATCTCTCTTCTGTCTTGAATAGTTGGTTACATTTACAGTTTCCAATCTGGAGATTTCGGAATCTAGGGAATTGGTTTGGGTCTCACTTTAGCATGAACCAGTCAACAGTGAACACGGAGTTGACTCTATAAGACCATAAGAAATAAAAGTACGCCATTCGGCTTGCTTGAGCCTGCTCCACCATTCAATATCCAACATTCTCACATTCACTTTCCTGCCTTTTTCCTATAACCCTTGAATCCCTTATAAATCAAGAATCTATCTATTTCAGCCTTAAGCATACACAAGAGATTCTGCCCTCTCAGCTCTCTGTGGCAATTCCAGAGATTCTCAACTCTCCTGGTACTGGCACCCCTTTATTCTGAGACTATGCCAGACTTCCCTATGAGCTGAAGCATCCTCTCAGCATTTTTCCTATCAAGCCCATTAAGAATCTTATATGTTGCAATGAGATCATCTTCTAAATTCCAATCAGTACAGCTTCAATTGTTTAACCTTTGCTATCTTCGTCAGGATTTCATTCATCCTCCAGATTATATATAACATTTTCAGCCTATGTTGTATTTAACTATATACATTGAACTGCCTTGTCTTTTGATATGTACTCTGCCAGTGGTCCTTAGTGGGTAAATGGAGTTGAAGTACGAATCAACCATGATCTAATTAAATGGTGGAACAGGATTGAGAAGCTGTAAGACCTATTCTTCTTTCCATGTTCATTATATTTCTCAGTCATACCATCATGCCAAGTAAGCTGAACTCCCATTGTTACCCAGTCTCTCCAAAAGGGAATTCAGTTAAACATCTTAGGTAAGACAATACCAGCAACTTTAAGGGTGAGGGACAGAGTAGAAGCTGCAATTGATTTTGGAAAATACACAAGGAACTGCTGGCCCAGAGCCTAAGAACTCAGGAGTCAATGCCTGGTCAATGGGAATCTAAGAAAGACTTGGGATGGCTCTTGCAATGGATGGCAAGGATCCAGCTTTGAAAATTGTTGTTGCCGCAATAATTTATCAAACTGTGGAGTCTCTTCATTTCAAAAATAATGAATTTGATCCACATATTATGGAGAGGCATCATTTATTGATCTTTATTCTTTTTTATTAGTTGCATGTCAGTCAGTATTACTCGACATTAAACAGGGCTTATTATTCATATAAATTAACACAGATTGTTTACATGCTTTGGGAGGCAGGTTGGGGGGGGTGACCAGTTTTACTGTACTATTTGTGTTGAGGAAGCTGTTCAGTATAACTGGGGCCTGAAGAGGAACCAAATAACTTTAACCTTGTAATATGAATTGTCATTTGAAGGTCTCATGTCTTTTCATACACTGAAGGTTCAGCCACAGTGGGAGGGGTGCATCAGTTCCCACATAACAAATTTAAAATTCTATCAGAGTAGAGATGGGGCTACTTTTATAGGTTTTAGGCTGTGCCTGGCTTATTACTAGAAACAATTTAGCCAGGTTTCTTTGTTCAACAAACAATAACTAGTTAACTACAAATAAAACATATACAAGTTGTTATAAATGGTTTAGATCACAAAAAGGTAGTTATAACTTATATTCTACCATTCCAAAATTAACATGAGACAAACTACAGTTGAACACAAATAAGTCAAATAATAATTGCAATCAAGACAGATCCTACATGTTTCTCAGTAATCCTCCCAAGACATTAGTAACACTGTGAGTCACCATATCTCAATAAAACTTCACAAGGGATTACAATTCATCCATTTTGTTAACCTGGCCTGGACAGTGCCTCCAAAGCCATCTGATTGTTCTCATCCTCGTTCACCTTTCTATGATCTCCTGGTTTCTGGAAACTCATTCCAGCACTTACTCATCGGTGCAACTCCAGCTTTTCATATGTAATAAGCTTCAACAAGCCCTTGCTTTTGTTTCCTGAGTTCCAATCTTGCTGAGTTGCAAAAAGCAAATCCTGGTTGTGGGTTTCCTTCACTCTCACTCACAGATGCACTGAACTATTAATGGTATATAGCATCTTCCAAGTTACCACAGCTCCCAGAATGTATCTGTCTCCAACATATACCTGCTTTGTACTGATTCCTAGAATGTCTTCCTCAGTTCTGACTGCACAGAGCCAACAGCACCCTATGTTATGTCCTTAGTTTAACAGTTGTTTTCTGCATGGATCTTGTCTCTATGTGCCTTTTACTTAATCCTGGGTAAAAATGAATGAAACTAATAATTTGGAGCAATCAAATGTTCCAACCCTTGAAACTGTCTGCTCCATGAATTGTACAATGTGTCTCACATTGCTGACTTCCACAGCGCAATATGCGTACAACCCAAAACAGTTCATAGCACTGACTACAATTTTCCTGCAACTGTTTCAGCTTCAAATTAAAAATTCTTATCACTGATTCAATCTGCCTTCCAACCATTTGATCAGAAGGACGTAATTCATATTAAAAAGTTTCATCCTACCACATTTTATCCACTATTTTCTTATATCAATCTCTGCAACTGGAGAATGTGTTGGAATATTCCCCAAGAACCAGGAGAGTGATGGAATGCTGCCCACTTGCCTGGTTGAGTGCAGCTCCAACAACACTCAAGAAGCTTGACACCATTCAGGGCAAAGCCGCCCGCTTAATTGGCACCGCATCCACAGGCATCCACTCCGTCCACCACCCACACTTAGTAGCAACAGTGTGTACTATTTAAAAAATGTACTGCAGAAATTCATCAAAGATCCTTAGACAGCACCTTTCAAACTGATGACCACTACCATCTAGGAGGATAAGGGCAGAAGATACATGAGAACACCACCACCTGCAAGTTTCTTCCACACCACTCACCATCCTGACTTGGAAATATATCACCATTCTTTTACTGTCGCTCAGTAAAAATCCTTGAACTCCCTCTCTAATGGCATTGTGGGTCTACCTACAACACATGGACTGCAGTAGTTTAAGAAGGCAGCTCACCACCACCTTCTCAAAGACAAATAAGGACTGGCAATAAATGCTGGCCCAGCCACCAACACCCACAACTGAATTAAAAAAAACTTTGGCTCCTTCCACCACTATCTCGGTTCCATCATCTTATCCCCAGTTTATCATCTCTGAACTCAATTTGCTCAACATCCTTCCTAGGTGACCACCAATTTTCTACCTGGACAAACTCTACCAAATTCACAACTCATCTGTGCATACTCTGTCCCATATTACTTGTTCATGTCCTTAACTGTATTGGTGTAAAAGGGGCCCAACATTTTCAATTAAAATTCCTGGCCACAAAATTGAACTTTATTCTGAGGAAAGGTTACCTGCCTGATGATTTAGGAACATAGGTACAGGACCCATTCAATCCTTCAAGCCTGTTCCACCATTCAAAGAGCTCATGGCTGATCTGTGGTTTAACTCCATATATCTGCCTTTGGCCTATATCCCTTAATACCTTTGCTTAACAAAAATTCACCTACGTTAGATTTAAAATTAATATCTGATCTAGAATCCACTGCCATCTGTGGAAGAGAGTTCGAAACATCTATCACCCATTATGTGTAGAAATGTTTCCTAATATCTCTCCTGAATGGTCTGGCCCTAATTCTCAGGCTATTTCTATTAGTTCTAGAATCCCCAAAAAGATTATCTTTATTTACCCTGTATCTTCCAGTTAATATCTTGGAGACTTTGATCAAATCATCCCTTAGCCTTCTAAATTTTAGAGAAAACAGCCTAGTAGTGTCACTAGATTTGTAATCCTGAACCCCAGGCTAATGTTCTGGGTTTGAATCCAACCAGCACAATCGTGAAATGTGAATTCAATTAAAATTTGGATTAGAAAATTAGATAAATGACAGCTATGTAATCGATATTGACCGTCATAAAAACAGTCAATGTGACCATAAGAACATAAGACATAGGAGCAGAAATTAGGCCATTCTGCCCATCGAGTCTGCTCTGCCATTCAATCATGGCTGATAAGTTTCTCAATCCCATTCTCCCTCTTTCTCCCCGTAACCCTTGATCCCCTTGACAATCAAGAACCTATCTATCTCCATCTTAACTATACTCAATGACCTGGCCTCCACAGCCTTCTGTGGCAGTGAATTCCATAGATTCACCACTGTCTGGCTGAAGAAGTTTCTCCTTATCTCCATTCTAAAAGATCTTGCCTTCACTCTAATGCTGTGCTGTCGGGTCATAGTCTCTCCTACCAATGGAAACATCTTCCCAACATCCACTCTGTCCAGGCCATTCAGTATTCTGTAAGTTTCAATTAGATACCCCCTCATCCTTCAAGTATAGACCCAGAGTCCTCAAACATTGCTCATGAGTTAAACTTTTCATTCCTGGGACCATTCTCATGAACCTCCTCTGAACCTGCTCCAGGGCCAATACATCTTTCCTGAGATATGGGGTCAAAACTGCACACAATATTCCAAATGTGGTCTGATCAGAGCCTCAGAAGTACATCTTTGCTTTTATATTCAAGTTCTTTCAAAATATACGCCAAAGTTGCATTTGCCTTCCTAACTAATGACTCAACCTGTAGGTTTACCTTGAGAGAATCCTGGACTAGAACTCCTAAGTCTCTTTGTAGTTCAGACTTCTGAATTTTCTCCCCATTTAGAAAATAGTTCATGCTCCTATTCTTCTTACCAAAGTGCATGACTTCACACTTTACCTCATTGTACTCCATCTGCCACTTCTTTGCCCATTCTCCTAACCTGTCCAAATCCTTCTGCAACCTCCCCGCATCCTCAATATTACCTGTCCCTCTACCTATCCTTGGTTCACTAATGTCCCTTAAGGAAGGAAATCTGCCATCCTTGCATGATCTGGCCCACATGTAACTCACAGCAATATGGCTGACTCTTGACTGTCCATGTGGGCTATAAATGCTGGCCCAGCCACTGACACCCACATGCTATAAACAAGTACAAAAAAATGTTGTGACCTACACTTTACAATTCTTGTTTGCTTTCTCTAATAAATGGAAAGATTCAAGTTGCTGACTTAACTCAATTAATCAGACAACTGATTTTATTCTACTTGCTCCACAAATACTAGATCAACATTAACAAATAGCCAAACTAAAGAGAACATTTCTAAATCAAATGAACTTTTGAAAATTATTGCTACAGCATCTGCAATGATCCAACTCGCTTCTTTTAAAAGACTTGGATTGAAGCTTCTGGTCTTGGGGATTTGTTAAATTGTATTATTTTATTATTATTAGTCATAGAGTTATAGAGCTCTGAAAAATGCCCTTCAGTCAAAAACAACTACCTAACTATTCTGATTCCATTTTCCAGCATTTGGCTAATAGCCTTGTATACCTTGGCAGTTCTCAGTCTTTCTTAAATGTTGTAAAAGTTTCTGCCTCTACCATTATTATGCCTCTAATTATTCCTGTTATTAATCTTCACTGCAAGACTATTGTAGGATCAAGAACAAATAATTCCTGCGAGCACTTTGCTTACTGCCGGTGAAGTCCAGGCCTCCAAAGCTGAACGTAAATGTCTTCTTCTCCGTGTTGGACTTCACACCTCTACAAACACCCTCTCCACCAAGCAGTGATGTCGCCTGCCAGTCATTATCATTGCAAAGCAGAACATCTGGATAACTCATTAGACCACAGAGCAAGGTACCTGAAAATAAACAGAGGTACACAAGTAAGTATCACTGATGCCCTCACTGCCCTCCTCAACTTCACACAATGCCTTGGCCAAATGACCAACAGTTGATGCCTGAAAGATAAGGCTAAAGAAAGGCCAACATGGATAGTATGTAGAAGTGTACACTTGAGGAATCACGTCTGTGACATTGTAACTTCAAATCATACCATTAGGAGTTTTAATTTTAACCCAGAAATGAAAATATATTGAAGTAAATACATGGAAACAGGCCATTCAGCCCAAACTAGCCTTATATTTCTGCTTGAAGGCATCTTTGAAAGTCAGAGATTACATGGATAGAAAATCGAAGTTTTATGCTTCAAATACAAGATAATTTAAAAGCTGTGATAATTACACTATGATAATTACACTACTGCAGATAGCATTTTTGGGAAGTAGTGCTATTGAAATTGCACGTGTGCTGTTATACATTAAGACTATTCATATTGAATTCTATTCAGCTGCATATTCCTTATTTAAATAATCACAACAAAGATTATTCCATTAATTTGTAGAGACTTCAACATGAAAGGAGACTATTAAGCTCATCATTACTGTACTAGCTTCTCAAAAGCTACTCAATTAATTTCAACTCCCCAATTCTTTCTTCATAGTCCGATAACATTTTCATTTTCAAGTATTTATCCAATTTCCTTTTGAAAGTTACAACTGAATCTGTTTCCCACAAGGTTTAAACAGCACATCACACAGTATAACAACTCTGCATAAAAAAAACCCAATTTTTTTTCTTGGATTATTTTCCAAACTGGAGGACAATATTTTCAGTTCCTTTGGTGCATTGATGGATAAAGTTGGGAATATCAGAAAACTGTCTGATAAATCTTTAATTATTTACAATAAAACCCAAGACTCAAGCCAAATCCAAATGCATAATGGCATAGCAATGTACACAAACACAGGAATTAAGAGTAGACCACTCAGCCCCTCAAGTCTGCTTTGCATGGCTGATCTGATAGTGACCATAAATCTATGTTCCCAATTACCTCCAATGTTACCTTAAAAATATTCAATTATTCTGCCTCCTCCTCTCTCTGTGAAAGAGAGTTCCAAGAACACATGATTCTCTGAGATAAATATTTTCTTGTTATCTGTCTTAAATAGAAGATCCCTTATTTTGAAACTTTTTACCTTTCATTCTAGTATCTCCCACAAGGAGAAATGTCCTTCCAGCGTCCAACCTTTACCTCCTCTTGGTATCTTCAATGTCTCAATAACATCACGTCTCATTTTTCTAAATTCCAATGGATACAGGTTCAGCCTGTCCAGCCCATTCTAATACGATAAACTACCACTTCCTAAAATTCCAGGTATCAGTCAAATGATCCTTCTTTGCACTGCTTCAAATGCATTAAGGAGACCATAGCAGTATACAAACCTCCATTTGTGGTTTCACAAGCATGCTGTACAACTTTGGAAAAAAAGCACTTCCTCTTATAAAACAAATAGAAACAGAAATTGCTGGAGAAATCCAACAGGTTTAGCAGCAGCTGTGGAAAGAAACCAAAATCAATGTTTCAGGTCCAGTGACCCTTCTTCTGATGACATGAATGTGAACAGGATTGTGAGTCATAAGGAGGCTTCAGGGTCATTTAGACAAGTTGAGTAAGTGGGCAAACACATGGCAGATGCAGAATTACATGGCTACAATGAGAAGTTCTATACTTTGGTGTGAAAAGCAGGAAGGAAGAGTACATTATAAACTGGTGACATATTGGGAAAAGTGAATATATGAAAGGTTTGGTGTCCTTGTACACCAGTTAATGAAAGTAGACAGACAGGAGCAGCAAATAATTAGGAAGCTAAATGATACACTGAAATTCATTGCAAGGGGAATTGAGTTCAGAAGTATGGATGTCTTACTGCAGTTACACAGGGTTATGGGCCTACCTGCCAAATTTCTCCCAAGTGTCTTCTCCCATCTGATATCTTTGAAAACTCCATGTGCGCTTTTCACAACTTACATTCCATATCTACCTTTGTTTTTACCAGCAAAGTTAGCAGATGTACATTTGGTTCCTTCATCCAAGTCATGAATATAAATTGTAAATAATTGAAGGCCAGTACTGATCACTATGACACACCACAAGTTACAAATTGCCAGCCCGAAAATGACTCATATATACCTACCCTCTGTTTTTGGTTAATCAACCAATCCCCAGTATTATGTAACTCCTACACATGAGGGCTTATTCTACTCAGTAATTTTTGATTTGGAACTTCATCAAATGCCTTTTAGAAATCTATATACAACACATCCATGCGTTCCCTTTTATTCATATTGCTTCTCATTTCCTCAAAATCTCGAGCCGTTCAGTCAATTTATTTTTCCTTTTCATGCAATCATGTTTTATGTATGGACTTCTAGTTTCAACCAGCACTATCTAGGAATGAAGGTTATTGGGCTGAAATATTAACTCTGTTTCTCTTGACACAAATGCTGCAAGACCTGCTAAGTATTTTAAACATTTACTGTTTGTAATTCACCTCGACATAGGCTGATTAGCCATCCATCTCATTACATTTTTGGGGTTTCTGTTGTACACAGATGGCTACCATATGATGCAAAAATGAATTGCCATAGTGCGTTGTATGAAAGATATAGAGATGTTCAGACAATACAGTAAGATGTTTTATACATTTAATATATGTCTTTTATTCAGTTAATTTCAATACAAAACTAAACTGAGAAAATCCTTTGCCTGTTTGAGATATGTTGTTTAAAAGGATAAACAGAAATTAATTGCTATTTCAAGAACTTTTCCCACAAATTTTATTGCAGTTGAATCACGCTCATACAACCATGACAAATTGCTTCCATGACCTGAGATCCAGGCACACTTTCCATAGTCCTTAAGCATGATGGTGCATAATTCTTTTTTTTTCTACAGTAAAAGACCTCAAATTATTCCTTTGTAGATCTATGTGCTGTGCAAAGCTCTCAAAAATATTGCAATATGGCAACAACTAATCTATCCCTTGAACTGATATGGAAATCCCTGTAACAGCGTGTTAACTGGCACATACCTCTCTGTTTTAAATGTATTGTACAATCTATACAGAGCTTACCCACTCCAGAAGCTTGCCTCTATAATATGTAGCACTCTCCAATGTAACAGAGTACACAGTGCAAAAGTGAGTTCCTATATAATGAATTACCCAGTGCAGGAGATCTCTTCTATGTAATGTGGCACCAGTCTATGTTATCTCTAGCACGTAAATTAGTATGCAGTATATAATCTGTTTCCCATATAATAAGTAATACTGTGCAGAGGATACCTTCTACATAACAGTGCCAATCTGGATATCTCCTGTATGTAAAATCATACTCATTACAGAAGCTATTTCTAATAAAATGCATTATTCCACACAGACACTCTCTTCTTTCAATGCAATGCACTTCACTAGTGATTGCACAAAGGAAATTGCATGGAAAGTTCTTTGATATATTTCTGAGAATTGTGATTAAGTCCCATATAAATACAATTCTTTCATTTTAAAGTTCTATTGTACCTTCATCAATGTTTATCTGGCTCAACATGAAGCCATCACAGCATTGCTCCTTGCCACAGGCCTGTCTGCAGAAATGATGTACATCTGTCAAACTTGAACCACGTGCAGAAAAAGCCACTGCCCGGTATACGCCTGTAATCACATTACGAAAATCTGTCTGCAGGAAGGTCTTGTGAAATGTTGTCGTGAATTCATGGCCTGGAGAAAATGAAGAACATACTTAGAACGATAGAACCTAATGGTGGAGCGAATGCATTTGGCACTCATTGATAAAATGGACATTGATTCTTTGAAAGCATTGTCCACTTAGTCCCACATGCTTTCATCTCAGCCCTAAAAAAATCCGCTTTCTAGTATTTATTTAATGCTCTTTTGAAAAGAATGATAATGAATCTGTTTACACCAGATTTTCAGATATTTAATTCCAGATCATAATGTAAAATTTACAGATTAGGTAAGATTATTGATACCTGTTCTCTCCATAATCTGTCAGAGAATTAAACTCTAAAAGAACTTAATCCTTTCCACATCAAGCAGATGTTCACCTGCACATCTGCTAATGTGGTATACTGCATCTGCTGTTCCCGTTGTGGCCTCCTCTACATCAGGGAAACCAAGCCTCCGGGACCGCTTTGCAGAACACCTATGCTCAGTTCTCACTAAACAACTGCACCTCCCAGTCGCGAACCATTTCAACTCCCCCTCCCATTCCTCAGACGACATGTCCATCCTGGGCCTCCTGCAGTGCCACAACGATGCCACCCAAGGTTGCAGGAACAGCAACTCATATTTCGCTTGGGAACCCTGCAGCCCAATGGTATCAATGTGGACTTCACAAGCTTCAAAATCTCCCCGCCCCCCACCGCATCCCTAAACCAGCCCAGCTCGTCCCCGCCTCCCTAACCTGTCCTTCCTCCCACCTATCCCCTCCTCCCACCTCAAGCCCCACCCCCATCTCCTACCTACTAACCTCATCCCGCCCTCTTGACCTGTCCGTCCTCCCTGGACTGACCTATCTCCTCCCTAACTCCCCGCCTACACTCACCTTTACTGGCTCCATCCCCGCCTCTTTGACCTGTCTGTCTCCTCTCCACCTATGTTCTCCTTTATCCATTTTCTATCTGCCACCTACCCTCTCTCCATATTTATTTCAGAACCCCCTTCCCCTCCCCCATTTCTGAAGAAGGGTCTAGGCCCGAAATGTCAGCCTTCCTGCTCCTCTGATGCTGCTAGGCCTGCTGTGTTCATCCAGCTCTACACCTTGTTATCTCAGATTCTCCAGCATCTGCAGTTCCTACTATCTCTGAAATAATACTTACCAGCTGATATAAGGGGAAATGATAGCCAGGAATATGATTCAAAACATATTTCCTTTGTTTTATTAAAAAAAGACAATATCACTGTTTAATGAAGATCCTCCATTTTTCTCTTGAGAGACACATGCCAAACAGTATGCTTCTTGGACAACTTCAGATTTGCTTCGGAACAAAGTTTATGCCCTAGATCTTTGAAAAGTTGAATACAAATGATGTAACAGTGTTTGTAACTTCTTCCAGTCAAATTTTTGCCATTCCTTTTTGAAATTTTGGTATAGGGCCCAAATGAAGGGAGCCTCGCCTTACCTCACCAATGGTGTCAGTACTACAGGTCGCTTTTTAATTGATTCTTTCATGGGACATGTCACGAGAGAATCACCCTAGTGATTCAATTGAAACACATGGCTTGCTTAGCCGATTCAGAGGACAGTTAAGAGTCAAACAGACTGCTGTGGATCTGGACTCACATGTAGGCCAAACCAGATAAGAGCAGTAAATTTCCTTCCCTTATAGGAATTTGTGAAGCATATGGGCCTTTACAAAAAGTGATAGTCTCGTGGTAACAATTACTGAGACCAGCTTAATATTCAATATTTTATTCATTGAATTTAAATTCTACCCTGAGGTTTGAACCAGCGCCCCAAGAGCATGATCCTAGCACAGTGACATTACCTCAGAAGGACAGGCAGGAAATATACAAAGGCTGAGCATCTATATTTAGATGGTTATGTGTCAATAACTCTTCTTTCCATCAGACCTTAAGACCATAAAATTTAGGAGCAGAATTAGGTGACACAGCCCATCAAGTTTGCTTCTATAGCCCGGCACCTCCCCCTGCTCCTCAACACTTCCTGTCCCCTCACCTATCTTTGTGTCATCTGAAAACTTAGCAAAAATACCCTCAGTTCCTTCGTTGGGATCATTAATAGTAGAACATGAATAGCTGTGGTCCCAAAACTGGCCCATGTGGAACTCCACTAGTCACCAGCTGCCATCCTGAAAAACACTGCTTCATCCTTACTCTCTGCCTTCTGCCAAACAGCCAACCCTTTATCCATTCCTGTATCTTGCCATTAAAACCATGTGTTTTTATCTTATTTAGCAGCCTTCTGTGTGGCACTTTGTCAAAGGTCTTCTGGAAATCCAAATAGGTCATATCAACTGGCTCTCCTTTGTCTAACTTGCTCACTACCTCCTTAAAGAATTCTATAAGATTTGTCAGGCATGACCTCATCTTGATGAAGCTGTGCTGACTCAGCCCTGTTTTAACCATACACTTCCAAGTAATCTGCAATCTCATCCTTAACAATGGACTTTACAATCTTATCAATGACCAAGGTCAGGCTAACCAGACTTATCGTATCCTATCCCTCTCCCTTCTTAAACAGATGTGTCACATTAGCCATTTTCCAGTCCTCTGGGCCCACACTGACTCCAGCGACTCTGGGCTATAGTCCATCAGGTCCGGAGATTTATCCACCCTCAGACCTTTCGGCTTCTTCAGCACCTTCTGGTATGCTCATGTCTCCCACTGTGAATATTGATGCAAAGTACCTATTCAATTCCTCCACCATTTCTTTATTCCCCGTCATTACTTCTTCAGCCTCATTTTCCAGTGGTCCAGAATCCACTCTCATGTTGCTCTCATCTTTTACATATGCGAAAAATTCTTGAAATCTTCTTTTAAATTACTGGCTTGATTGCTCTCATATTTCATGTCTGCAACCCCACCAAAAAAAAATGCCCATTTAGTTGTCTTCTGCTGGTTTTTAAAGGTTTGCCAATCCTCCGGCTTCCCACTAATCTTCACCACAATGTCTGCTTTTCCCTTTGCTTTTATGCTGTCCCTGACTTCCCATGTCAGCCTTGGTTGCCTCATCCTCCCCTTTATATGTTTCTTCTTCCTTGGGATGAATTTCTGCTGTGCCTCCTGGATTACTCCCAGAAATTCCTACCATTGCTGCTCCACAGTTTTTGTTGCTAGCTTCCCCTTCCAATCAACTCTGGCCAACTCCTGCCTCATGTCTTTGTTGTTAACATTACTTAATAGTAACACCATTACACCTGACTCGAGCTTCTTCCTCTCAAACTGCCGGGTGAATTCTATCATATTACGGTTACTGTCCTCTAGGGGTTCCTTCACCTTAAGCTCCCTAATTAAGTCTGCCTCATTACACACCACCAAATCCAGAATTGTCTGTTCCCTAGTGGGCTTTACCAAAAGCAGCTCCAAAAAAAATCTCATAAACATTCCAAAAATTCCTTTTTGTTATTCTTTGTGTTAAACATTTGCATCAGGGTGGTGCTTGTACTCTCCGTAAATTTTGTTTCCAAGACGAAGAAGGCTTAAAATAAGATGTACAATTTCTCAGGATAAGATTCTTTGTACTGTCCTTGAAACATTGTGAGTTATATTTTCACAAACTGTTGCATTCGACACCCTGCATTGCTACAATTATGATGAACGTTGCAGTGGTTGGTATAGCTTTTGATTGCATCATCCATGGCTCATTTCTAAATAACTTAACAGCATTTCGTGGTATAATCAAAGACGTGACAACAAAATTACTCAATACATCATTTTTAGCATACTGTTATCAGATTTGGTAAGAAACCAAGTTCAAAAATTTCTCTGTGGACAAATTAGCCAGCACAGTTTGGCTGCAAAATGGGTCTCCATAACAATTCTGGTACTATGGGTGAAATCTACTCTCTCATGTTCAAGTCCCTCCATGGCCTCACCACTCTCTTGAGCCTTCCAAAACCCAGTCCCCAGTCCACATCTCTTGTATTTGGTCACTTGCCTCAGCTCAGCAATAATGACTTCAGCCTTCTAATGTCTAAGGTCTGGAATTCTTTTTTGAATGCTATTCTCCTCTCCACCAGTTCATTCTTCCTTAAAATTTACCTCCTTAACCAAGTGTTTCATAACAGAGCCTAACATTTCCCACGTTAGGTCAGTATCAATTTTTGACCGATTGCAATACTTTTATTAGACTAAAGGTGCTACGAAAATGAAAGTTATGAGCATTTTTCCCCAAGATCTTAATACTGGAGTTCCTTGTCTCCCTGATTTCTCTAACTCCTATGAAACTTGTTGTTTCACAGTCACCGCTACTTGCTGTGCGTTATGCTCTCACTTAAAATATTACCACTGGGTAGCATCCAGCACTGTGTGTCATAGTGTTGAAGGTAGGTTACTGTTTAAATAACAGCTTCTTGCAAATACATTATCCTTTGCCAAAACTAATCAGACAATAAAAAGGCCACTTCAGTTAGCTTCGGGTTTCATTTTGACTCTGTCCACATTCTGTTATTAGTGTAAACATTCCCAACATAACCACAGAAACGTTGCTTCCACTCTGTTTCCTGACAAGAATGTGTTTGCTTGTTTGAAGTTACCATCAAGAATGTAAATGTTCCTAACTAGGAATGTCAATGCTAAGAAGTATTTCCCATGTTTCAAGCGCAAGTTGTACCTTTCTCATTATTCTAAGCACTCATGCACAAAGAACAGAAACAAGTTTTTTTTATAACTACTTCGGACAAACAACTAGACTGTTGCCAAGCAACCAAGAGATAGAAAGTTGTCCATATTTACATGTGAGTCACATGCTCACCACAGAGGTTCACAGCATCAGAAAGTTCA
Organism: Rhincodon typus; assembly: GCF_021869965.1. Lineage (NCBI taxonomy): Eukaryota > Metazoa > Chordata > Chondrichthyes > Orectolobiformes > Rhincodontidae > Rhincodon > Rhincodon typus. The sequence continues at coordinate 95,375,334 of NC_063335.1, read as the reverse complement.
AAGGAAAAGGAGTAAGGGAGAAAACATCAAAAAGACGCAGAATCCTTCCTCATAATAAATAAAACCTGACTGTTGAAGGCATATTGTGATTTAGCAAGATCAAGGAGTGCAGAAAAGAAGTTACTGTTGGTGAAATTAAAGGTTAAGTTAGGCAGCCTGATTAATTGACACCCAATCCACCACCCTCAACATTCATTCTCCCCATCACCGATACACAGTGGCAGCAGTGAGTGCTATCTACAAGATGCATTTCAGCAGCTTACCAAGTCTTCCTCAACCAACCAGTGAGGCATTAAATATCTCTGTCAGGGCCCCAGTATTCTCCTCCCTTGCCTCCATAGCACCCTGGGATACATCTCATCAGGTCCCAGGGATTTGTGCACCTGTATGTCTACTAAAACATATAATACCTCCTTCTTAGTAATCTTATCATATTCTAGAACCTCAGCATCCCAACTGAAACCTCCGGCTACAATGTCTTTCTCCTCTGTGAATACAGATGAGAAGTATCTTTTGAAGATCTAACCCATGCCCACTTGCTCCAGGCACAGGTTGCCTCTTTAGTCCCTAATAAGTCCCACTGTTTACCTGCTCATCCTCTTACTCTTAATATACTTATAAAAAGCCTTGATCCCATCTGCCAAAATATTTTGTGGCCCATATTTGCCCTCCTAATTTTCTTATTAAGCAACCTCCTATACTCTTTCTGGTTTGAAGGGCCACCCCACATCTTAATGTGCTGCACTCGATGTATGTTTCCTACTTTGCTGCAGAATTACAATGAAAGTCGGCTTTGTAGCTTGAAGCTATTCAAGGTCAATCCCATGAGCTCATGCAATAAAATCTGCACACATCTACAGATGGCCCATTTCCATAGAATTCACATAACACTCACCCTTCTTCCTGTAGACGCTCAGATTTCCATCACTGTTACTGCTGATCCTGAGTTGACAACTAATCCCATCATATCTGGCTGTGGATGAACTCCCCAGAAATCCTTGATTCTATAAGTAGAATGATGGATTAATAAACAGCTAGCAAACTGATTTATGAACAGGATATCAGACAGTCGTCAATGAGTAATATGGATGATAATAGATGGCTGTAAGTATGAAGAACTGTAAACTGTCTCTGGGATACTTGTGCTGTCCAATACTTCAATACTAAGTTTCTCCTCATATTAAATTCCTCCTTGTGTTGTCCTTCCCTATCTCTGTAGATTAATTTGGTCTCCCAATCTTCTGAGAATCTGCTTTCAGTGATTTTTGTGGATACCCTACTTCATTCAAGTTAGTATTTCTGGCCAAGCTTCTGGCCACTCACAGTCATCCAACAAGCAACTGACAAGGGCTTTATACTGAAATCTTTCAAACTAAGAGCCATCAAGGGCATCAACTGCAGAGCACCCAAGTGGAGATTCAACCCTAAAGGTCCAACCAAACAAGATGCATTCCATAGAAAAGAGAAATTCTTGGAACATTCAGAACATACAAAGAATAACTTTCCAATGAATATGGTCAAGGGGAGAGAATGCTAGACAGATTTATCCTGAACATTTGTGGTCAGGCAGTGCTGTAGGCCACTATCTCCACAGCCCAGATGACAATCTCCATGATTTCTTCATGATTTTGTTGAAATGACACTATGTGATTAAGCCACTCATAAAGTGAATGATCAGTCTCTTAGTTTATTCAGGCGTAATTTTGGACAATCCTTTTTACTTCCATCTCCAATGTTCATCTCCCATTTCTTATTTTAATTCTCCCTCATATTCTCCCTCATAAAAATCGTTAGACAGCACCTTCAAAACCCCCGACCACTTCCATCTAGAAGGACACAAGCACCAGATACATGAGAACAGCATCACTTGCAAGTTCCTCTCCAAGTTACTCACCATCCTGGCTTGGAATATATCACTATTCCTTCATTGTTGCTTAGTCAAAATCCTGGAATTCCCTTCCTAATGGCACTGTAGGTCTACCGACAGCACATGGTCTGCAGCAGTTCAAGACCATAGCTCTCCAACATCTTCTCAATGGCAACTAGAGATGGACAATAACTGCTGGCCAGCTAGCAGTACTTACATCCCATGAATGAATAAAGATAATTGTTCTTGAAATATGGAACTATTCATGCTTTTTTTTATATAGAATCTATATGTTTCCTTTCTCCTGTAATTTAATATTTTTCTTAAAACCAAGCTGAAAAGTCTTCTAAACAAAACTTGGTTAGTCATGTGCTCTTTCCTCCCACTTCACAATTTGGTTTTGTTTTGCACTATTGACATCGAAAGAGCAGGGAAATGACATTAGCTGACTTGCTGTGAAGGTCCAGCACAGACACACAGGGCTGAATGGCATCCTTATGAGCTGTGACAATTCAATCATTCCATGATCTTTTGAATCCATTTAAAAACGGAGAGAAGGGCTTTGAGGGAATTGAATATGACCTGCACAAGTTCTGAAGAAGTACCTGTATAGTGGGATTCACTATGTTGGCCTTTTTCTTGGTTGTGCTTTCTGATGATTCTCAATATGACAAGCATATGAGTGTCACACAGGATTTTCAGCAAAAATATCAATAATTCAGACATAAGTCCAAATCATCTCCCCTACCTGTCCAAAGGTTTTGCAGAGCAAGTTGGATTCCGAGGTACTGTAAAGCTCACAATGGAAAACCTCCCCTTTGTGGTATAATGCCAGAAAGTTACATATCTCACTTCCAGAGCATTCTGCAAAGAGAAAGATGATGGCTTTTGATAAGCGTGACTTTGTGATTTATCTCAAGCATGAGTATAAATATCTTAACAGGAAAACCATACAGGAAACAATGAGACCCATTTATTTAACTGTGTGTTTTCAGCACCTGCACCCACCCCTTCCCCAAAGCCGTTGAACAGTCCAGAGTAAGTACGCCATTGGGTTTAAACATGATTCTGTCTCTTGTACAATTCAAAAGAAAATTAAAAGCTAGCTTATGGAATAAGAAAGGCTCTCATCTCTGCGGATTGTTATAGTCTTGGGTAACCAGAGTTTGCAGATTGTCAAAAAAAATCAAAGATTAGAATACTAGTAAACAACAAGGTATTATGGTCTAGGACGCAGAGCCTGAAAGGATACCGGAAGCCAGATTCAATGCTAATGTTCAAATGGGGATTTAAAATTCACTTGATCAGATAAATACAAAGGAGTCAACTAGGGTAAATACAGACAAGTACTTAAAAATACAAAGGAGTTAGTTAGAGTAAATACAGACAAGTTATTTCTGTTTGTGAAGAGCCCAAAACTAAGTGATATAAATAGCCACTTGATGATGCAGATCTTAAGTATTGGTGATAAAAGATAGGTTTTCGTGACATATAAACAACATTTATACGGTATAAGGAAAGAACGCTGGTTGGTTGACAAGTGGTGGTTTACTGATTGTGGTACCATCATGGAGAATGCACTAGTTAACGATGACTGCCAGTTAACTGCCAAACTTTGTTTACATTTTTAAACAACGCACATTGACTCTGATTAGTCAAAGCATTGCCCTGACAAATGAACCAGAGAACTGCTGGCAACAATTTTGTCGCATTGAAATAGGTACAATGGGTATACATGTTCTTTCTGTTTCAAACAACCAGGACTTATATATTAATATGTAGCTTCCAGTACATCTTGGTACAACTTGTGAATTGTCCTAATGAGTGCAAGAAAAAAAGCTTTGAGAAAATATCATTTTTCTGTAGTATTCATATTATAAATATTAAATAGTCACTTATAAATCTAATTAGAGATTAACTGGGATTAATGGAATAGCTCTTTCAAACAGCAGGCACAGACAGAGTGGGCTGATTTGCCTCCTCTGTACTTCATAATTGCATAGCTGCAGTTTTCCTTATTTTCTGATTAAGTGTGGGGTGGGTGCGTTAAGTGTTGACTAAGTTGATACCTCTACTGCCAAGAAAGCTTGTGGATCATGCACCAATAGGCTTGTTAAGAGATGGTTGGGGAGCACTAACAAGCTTCTTAGTGAATTATAGCTTCGATGATGGTGTCCCAGTTCCCCAGAAACCGCCTGCCTCCAATTGTAATCCTACAGACAGCAAGTGACAGTTTACGTTTCAGGGGATCCACCAGATAGAAGGTAGGACTTTTGCTTTTGCTTCTTGTGGAATGGTTTCATGGAGAGGAGCAGATCAAGGATGTTGGTGGTTAGAGCATGGGGCAGCCTTTGGGAGATCCCCCCAATTTGTGTCTCTAATTGCCCTCCAGTTGGAACAAATGGAGGCCCCGTCCATCAATCTGTCAGGCAGGGCCACCATTGTTACCCATTCTTGAAACCAGTCACATTTGTTGTCTGGCGCAAAGCCACGTCTTCAGAGAGGTGGTAAGCTGAGGCTCTGAAGTGTCCACCAATTGATCACTTCAAGGTTGCAAGTTGAGTAACTCCCAAAGTCACCTTGGATGCCTTGCATCACCTCCAATGGGCTTTTCAGGTCAACAAATCAATTGGACAACACTGGTGGTGGTTACATGAAAGAAAAAAAAACACAGGTAATTTGGTAACAGAAAATAAAACCATTCAGTTATGTGTAAGAGTTTCTTGATATAAAAACGTGTCCCCAAGTCCCACCCTACACATTAGTAGGGTGGCAAGAAGAGGGCAGATAGCTCTGCCAGGCCAAATCACCCAATTATTTTCCCATTTCACCACTTGTCAATGTCTCTTGGAAGGAAAAAATTGCACTCTTTGAGATTTTGGTTGAAACTGAATTTCAAAGAATGAGTCTAAGAAATAATAAGTGGAATAGAAAGTGAAACTGTCACATTGATGTATAGAAGGTGGTTTTCAGATGTTGTCTTCTGACAAAATTTACTTGGACTCATACATTGTATTACCACAAAGAATCTGTACATCAGAACCTACAGAGTGCAATCCCTAAGGCATTTACTGGTCACACTGCTCCTCTGAAATGAAGAAAGACAACGTAAAGTTCATTTACCTCACTTGTCTGGCTTTTCCTTGGGCTGAACTTTACCACCTCCCACTGGGCATATTTTTGGCAGCATTGCAAAGAAAATATGTGGATGACTAGCCTGATGCTGCCACTGCCATTTCCATAAAATGGAATCAATATCCTGACAGGGGATTTGCTAGGTAGCTACTTGGGATGGATTAAATTCATCTGACAGAAGAGGTGTGTGGGACTCTAAACATTAGTGAGACAAAGGAGAAGGTTAAAGCTAGTACAGAAGTTAAAGAGAGCAAGTTAAATAGATAAGACAGGCAGGAGCATGGCAGGAAATGAGGGAAGGCTGATGAATTAAACTGAACCTATTTCAATAGAAGAGGCCTGACAGGTAAGGCAGATGATCTCAGGGCATGGATGGAAACATGGGATTGGGATAGCACAGCTATTATAAAAACATGGCTGGGGGAGGGACTGGAACTTGGGCGACTGTGTGGAGTTTGCACATTCTCCCCGTGTCTGTCTGGGTTTCCTCTGGGTGCTCCAGTTTCCTCCCACAGTCCAAAGATGTGCAAGTTAGGTGGATTGGCCATGCTAAATTGTTTGAAGGGATAAGGGCCAATACAGGCAATGGGACTAATTCAGATGAGTTGAGCTGCAGGGCCTGTTTCCGTGCTGTATGAATGTAAGACTCTATAAAATAGGCAAGCAAGCACCATTATCAGCAACTCGCCTACAATTATTAAAACAGTTCATTCACAGTTAATTGATTTCATTAACAAGCCAATTTACCTGAATATTTCTATGTCCATGCCAATGACATCATTGCTGTTGGCAGTCAAGATGGAGTAGTGTGGCCATTTTCTCAAAACAGCCTGATTAAAGGGTGGTAAGAAAGTAAATATTGATCATGGGCTCTGAAAGTTGAGGCTAACCTTGGAAATGCCAACTAGCATTCTACAGTGAAGCTATTAAATGGGAAGAGGAATCAAAATGGACATAGCACAGGTCAACACGAAGATTCAAAAGCAAAGCTGCCTCAGAACAACACATGAGATATTCAGGGACAGTCGAGGCATGTTCCAACAAGGGAGAAAGAGACTGCCGCCAAATCCAGAGTGCCCTGGATGATTGAAACATATTTAATTAACTTGAATGAGTTTTTTGATAAGCTAACAGAGATGATTGCTTCTGGTACTATTGTTGATATTGTGCTAAAGAAATTCCAAAAGGTTTTTGATAAAGTGTAAAATAATAGCACAGCAGCAAGGGAGAAGACCATGGTATAAAAGGGAAGGTGATACCATGGATACAATGTTGATTGACAGGGAACGGACCAGTGGAGAACAGGGAAAGAGCAGGGGGTGTGGTTAGCTGAGATGTCTCTACTGACCACCAGCACAGACATAACAGGGTAAATTGTTGCCTTCTGTACTGTAACTAATGTAAAATTCTTGTGAATGAAACAATGAAGCAATCAGAGCAAGCTTGATGTATCTGACCTGTGAGACAAGCTAGAAGCTGCCTCTGACGATCAGCGGGCGCTGGCAAAACTTTGCTGATGTCTGTGCCTTCGGAGTTCAGAATCAGCTGGGATTCATCGACGCTGTCAAATTGTCGGAACACTTCAGGTGGAAAAATTAAAAAAAACTTTGTTTAAGAAATATAAGAATCCATGTAATGAGCAAAAGTTAGTCCCCCTGACAATTGATATTTGTCTTACTCTCTCCTTGGCTATCCAGATTGCGTGTACTGAAAGGAATCAAAAGGCAGTCTATGGAATATGCCAATTAATGGAGAGTTTCTAAATACTGACTTTACGCAATAGCACACAGATGTATGAAGACAAGTAAAATACAAATGAAAACAAAGCTTTATGAATTATGTTTTTAAGAGGCCACACATGTAGTTTTTCTTCCTCTTTATGCCCCTTGATCAGTTTTATCTTCATCTTACTACAGACACTGGTACTTTCCTATTCCTACTACAAATTATTTCTATCATGTCATCTATTGATACCATTAACCCTCAGAGGTTATCTTGCAAAATTTCAAATTATCCACTCATCCTGAAATCTTCACTAATCCACCCCTGGACCATGTCCATCAAAACCAACAGCCTGCCCACTCAGCACTAATCTATCCTGTGCGAGGTTTAGACTTCTGATTCCATTCAAAGATATTTGTTCAGTATCATTTATCTTCCTGTTAATGTGCTTTCCTGACTGAAAATAGCCAATTGCCTGGGACCTCACTTCCTGCTCATGGGTGACCATGGGTAAGAATTCCTGAATCATTATGGTTCCAGATGGAATACCCCAAGCTGTCAATCTCCTGGGTGAGAGGGATGAACTGGCTTCCTGTTTTATTCACCCACCCCCTCAATTAGTTGCAAAACCTCAGCCAGTGTGGTGGCGTCCCTGGACCCTCTCTGACCCTCAAGGTGCATTGTTATTGGGAAGGGTTTGAAGTTATTGACTTCCATAAGGAAGATTATTTCATGGAGGTTTTCACCATGACTTCTGTCTTAAGTGCCCTGACCAGCTGGTGATATGCAAGCTGGTTAAGACTTAAATTTCAGGTACATCTGAACAGGCTGCTTCCTGAGGGCATGGAAATTTTGATGGTCTGCCTTCAGCCTTAAATGGTGTGCACAAAAGATGATCTTTTTGTACTGCCTTGCGATCAGTGGCACTTCACTCAGGCAAGAGAAAGTAAACTGCATGTGCTTTCCCTGAAGGTTTACTCTGCAGGATATGGTCCAGTGTTGGACTTATCACTTCAACTGCTGTGCAGTCTATTCAAAAATGATAGAGAAAGCTTCCATCTCTGCCTGCTGAAACTTAGGAATTAAACAAGCTGCTTCCGCCCTTAAGTCTGAGTCAGTGGTGTCTTCTCAATTCAAGCGGCCTTAGCTCAAACCCCTTTTCCTACCCTTTTTATCCTGAAATTCTGTCTCACATCTCTCGTTGGTCATACTTTTCTTTTCCAATACTTGCTCTCACTTTCTTCTTCACTCTTACACTTTCTCTTCACTCTCCTTCTCTCTTTTTCATCTCCCTTTGCCCTCCTTTCCCATTTTAGTGAAATTCTAATTTCTCTTGCTCCAATTTTAATCTCTCTACTGCTACACTTACCATTTCATCAGTATTAATTTGTGCCTGTAAACTGATGGCTGCTTTTTTAAAATTTCTGGCTTTCTGACTAATGGATTTCTAATCTCAAGTGCCTTGCTAAATTTTTTAACTGTTTGTGAGGCAAAAATTTAAATCTTCAAAAGTAACTTCCTTAATTCTGCTAGGAATGCACTGGCATCAAGCACAGACATCTTTATCCTGTAACAGTGTAAACTCAAGAAAGTTTTTGCAGTTTTTCTTAAATTGGTTTCAAAGTGACTATTTACCTATTTTAATACTTCCATTTCATCTGTTGGTTCAAATAGTAGCCACAAGCTCCCAATTTGTTGTGGCCAAATACCGATGAGACCCAATCTGCCCTGACCAGATCCCAAATGTGGTTCCCCAAGCTATCACGGTTCCAGACAGAATAATCTCAAGTTATCAAACTTCTGGGTGAGAAGAGATGAACAGGCTCCCTTTCTTTATTCACTCACCCCTTTAGTTAGTCGTAACAAGTTTAATTTGAAAAAGAATCCTTCCCTTATGGAACCTTTCTCCAATACCCAAACGAATTTATGTTTTAAAAGCAGTCAATACAACCAGGTTTTCCTCAATTAACAGAAGAGTATGTTTATTTGATACAAAGCACAAGAAGAAATATTCATGTAACACACATAGCCGCAGACTAGAAGTGAGTTCTAAAAAGGATAACACTTGGAAGATATATGGTTCAGTCTCTGTTAGTTGAATTTCTTTTGCACTGTTTCCTTTTTACAGAGGTTGGTTGGCAGCAGTCAGAGTGAGGAAATCTTTCCTTTAACCTGCTTCCATTTGACTGGTGTGGTGGCTACCTGTCTTAACACTCAGAGCAATATTATATTTTATCTGCAATGCCGGGGTGTCTAGTGTGTCAGCTCACTGGCATACACATGTACCTCATCTGACACCATCTTCCACTGGCACAACTTAACCCACTGACAAACCAAGACCAGACCTGACCTGGCATTTTTTTAAATACCTCTGCTCTCGAGTATTCATGAAAGGAGAAGACACAAAACATGTCTCTCACTCACACAGCTGTCTTTTCTTCCTGTGCACAGTTTGTGATAATTCCCAGGAGGTTGTAGTCAGTCTTACTGCACTTTCTCCCATTTTACTCCATCCCTTTTGAACCTTTCTTGACACCTCATTAGGTGTGACATTCCAGAGTCTGTCTTTCACCAGACAGCCAATGAATTGACATCCACAGTCAGCTTTTGAATGGATGTCCTTTTTTAAATAAAAATAGAATACATATTACAATTAAAGTTGGTGATCCAGGGACATATGATCCGTGGCCATGACAACATTATAGCTCTACAAGTTGCCGAATAATGTCAATAGCAGCTCTTTCATGTAGAGTTGCATAAAAAAAGATACAGTAGGGATTGAACGTGTTGAATCACAGTGGCTCAGTGGTTAGCACCGCTGCCTCACAGCACCAAGGACCCAGGTTCAATTCCAACTTCCAGTGTGTGGACTTTGCACAATCTTCCTGTGTCTGAGTGAGTTTCCTCTGGGTGCTCTGGTTTCCTCAGAAAAATATGCAGGTTAGGCGGATTGGCCAAGCTAAATTGTCCAAAGTGTGCAGGCTAGGTGGATTAGACATGGGAAATGTAGGATTATAAGGATAGGTTAGGTGGTGGGTCCGATTGGGATGCATTCAGAGGGTCTATGACTCGATGGGCCAAATGGCCTACTTCCACACTGTAGGGGTTCTATCATTCTATGAAATCAATAATGTGAACATGTAAACTATGCCTTAGATTGACTATGGTAGGTTAGGTTCAGGATCTGTTTTGTTTCCAGCTCTTTAAAATATATTGCTAAAACCTCCAAACTGAGTAGGAGCTGAGAGGAAGAACACCGGAAAAGAAATCACTCCACTATGTTTCATGTAGTTGTTCACTTGACTCATTCAATCTGGGTGGTGGGTACAGTCACAAGGGGAAATCCTGGTCACAAAAACAGTAGCAGTTAGGAAGCTTGAACTAACAAAGTTTGGGATTATGACTGACAATGGGGCTTAATGTTCATTCAAACTCCAGTAAGCACACCCTTTAATAAAATTTCGCTGTAACAAGCAAAAAAGAATTCAAATAATCTGAAGCACATTTACTCACCAATACAATCAGACTCAGCGAGAGGGCTGGTGGTTTCGGTCCAAGGTAATCGCTTTCCATTCGAAGTAACGCAGAAAGATTTCTGAGTGTCAGCGTCTTGCTGAGTTGCTCTATACTGTCCTAGTGGGTCACAAGTTGGATTCCAGGGACTGGTTTCACAATCTGTTAAACCTGTTAGGGTCACATAGGTAAATGCATGGCGTATCTGGGAATTTATCAACAGAGCAAAATATCTTACTTGCAAATTGTTATGTTTCCCTAATGGTGGGAGGGTAGCAAGAGGACTCCATTCTCTTCCTCATTGATGCTAAAGCCTGGTTTTGATGATGGATGAGGCTCACTTTGGACACCAGCAGGAGCCTTGTTAGCAAAAACAAACTGAGGCTTTGTAACTGATGGCAGTTTAACCTGTTCTTGAACAAAACATTCACCTTGGCCATGCTGTTTGGTAACATTGGTAACATTATCAGCAAGTCAGTGAAACAAAATAAAAATCTATAGGGCGCAGACAACCAGGAGCAACAAGGATAGTTTGTGGCCCTCTGTTCCCTGGAAGTTACTATCGTTCCCCCTTCCTCTAAACTGCAGGATCCTCCTCCCAGAAATAGCTTCCTGCTTGGGCTTCTCCCAGCACTTCCACCAGTCACCATCTTCCACTGGAAATGATCAAACGGCTACTGGGGAGAGGGACATATTAAAATGAGGCTATGCTGTTAGCATCTGCCAGGCATCCGACTCAAAGTCAATGCATGGGATTGATATTATTCCCGGTGGGAGTTAAAATCAGGTCTTTTGTCATATTAGGAAACTTTGAGGTGAAATCACTGATGTTTCTTGGCATTGTCAATCAGAATGGACCATTTATTGTGGCAAAGGGTAGAAATGCAAAGAGATTAACAATTGATAGGGTAGTGATAAGAATAGAATTGAGTTTATAAAGTATTGGATTTGCAAAATGAGAATCAATTTTCCTCTATCAGTGGATTCAAGGAGCAGTTAGACATGGTGTGAAGTGTTAAGAGATTTAGGGACATAAAAGAGAAAGTGATGAACACAGGAACAGGGTCCTTTAGTCCACAAGCCTGCTACACTATTTAATGAAATTATAGCTAACCCATGGCCTAACTCCACGCACAAGCCAGTGCCCGAATCATTTAATATCCTGGGCAAACAAAAATCGACAAATTTCAGTTTTAAATGCAACTATTAATCCTGCATCAATTGATATTTGTGGACAGCAAAGTTCCTAGGGGAGGTACTAGAAGGAACTCAGGGATTTTTTGTAAAGGAAATTCAAAACGAATCTTTGCGTTTTGGAGGACAGTTAAAAAAAAGTCAGTGTGCAAAAAAATAAATCAAAGAGTCTACAATAGTTGGATGATATATGCTGATCATTCCACAATTTCATAGCTAAGATCAACTACTATTCCAGGAATTCATTACCACTGTTCTGTGATGGCAATAGAAGACAGTCTATATACTCCCTGTGTGGCCAAAAAGCAAAACATCAGATGACTGGATCCTGCTTCCAAATCTTAATTCATTAGCAACTGTAATCACTGCTATTCCTGCAAACCCTGTCGTCCCAGGTTTGTCAACAATGAAGTTTGAGAAACATCAATCAAGCGACTCAATCATATAAATTATTCATAATATATGACGGCACAGTTATTGTTTAACCAAACCCATGACCACAGATGCCCTGGTCATTGATCACTGCTGTTTGATATATAAACAAGGTACAGTACTGTGTTTGCTAATATTATAGCAGTGACTATGCTTCAAAAGTATGTGAAGTATTGAGGAACAAGAGAATGTGAAAGACTCCATGTGAAAGTCTGTTGTTTCATTGATTTCTTTCTTTGCCAGATATTTTTAGTGAAATAGTTTGTGGTCACAAAATGTGCCAGGAGGCTGGAAGTGTGTGTGTGTGTGCGCATGCGCGCGCGTGCGTGTGTGTATGTGTGCACGCGGGAAATGTGCTGTGAAGCAAGGATGGTTGAGGGAGAAATCAGGAGCTATCAATGTGACAGAGTTCTGAAGAAGATTTGCATTGGACCTGCAACATTAATTCTATTACTCTCTCCACAGATGCTGCCAGACCTGTTGAGTTTCTCCAACAGTTTCTGTTTTGATTACATTAGTGGACAGGGAGGTTGACAACAACTGTTCTGAGGAGGAGAGATCAGATGATGAAGCAGCAGAGAGGTCAGAGATAAACGCTAAAAGACAGAGAACTAGAAAAGCATAAAAATATGCATTATGGATTTAAATATGATACTTACACAGGTGGGCTGAGAAAGCTCCAGGAGACACTGTCTTTTTTCCTTCTGGACATTTTCTACACTTTACCTTTCCGGCAGCCTCCTGGTAAAATCCACGTGGGCACAGGATGCAGGTGCCACCCTGAGAAAAACTGCCAGCTGGGCACACAACTGTAAAAGGAAAGGACCATAATTATTAATCTATTTCCATAACAAAAAAAAAGCAAATTGGCTTTGATATCAAACAATAAAACAACATTAAATTAATGACAGAATTAGTGTAGAGCAAACAGCAGGCCAATTAGCCTGTTGCGTCTGAAAATCATTTAAATCATTGAAAATTATTTAAAGGTAAAATATAACAATCAGCAGGCAGCACAATTAAAAAGGAGCAATCAGCACAATTTCATGCTTGTCCAAAATCATTGAATCCTGAAGTAACAGAAAGACTAGATAAGCGTAATACAGTACAGTTGACTTCAAAATATACATTAATATTAACGTCATGATTAAGGCCAGAGCATATTGAATCAGAAGACAGGTGACAGAACGCATAGTAAGCTAATTACAAAGCAAGGAATCAAGAGTGCGCATTAAGAGCAGCTACACAAACTGGCAAAAGAAAATAGAATTAGGGATCAGTGGTGAGATCATTGTTTTTCACCAGTTACGTTAACAATTTGCACTCAGAAATCAAAATATTTCAAATTCACAAATAACGTCAGTTTTGAATGGCAGGTGGTGGTAGATGTAGTTTACAAAAAAAAAGTGGTAAAGTGTCAAGAAGACTTTGATAAACCTACAAAATTAGCGTATAATTAGCAATTATTCACAGTTTAATTAATTACAAGGTGTTTCATTTTGATGAGATTAAAAAGGCTCCACATGGCTTACATAATCAGACTCTAAATGGAGCAGAGGGTATGGAGCTATATATTCATAGATCTTTTAAAACGAGTGATTCAGATTAATAAAGCCATCAAAAAGTAGAAACTAAACACTGGGATTAATTCAAAGGTGAATAAAAGTCTCACACAGGAGAAGTTATTTTAAATTTGAAATGAAATTTGGTTTATCCACATTTGCCACACTATGCACAATTCAAGTCTCCACATTATAAAAGAGTATGCAGATACCAGAGAAGCTGCCAAATTTAATAACAAGGTGATACGACCTTGAAAGGATGGTTAACAGGAAAAGCTGAATGAGCTTTTGTCTCGAGAAAAAAAGAAGATTGAGTGGTCACTTGAGATTTTAAGATTGTGGGTGGAATTTAATGCTCTCCCCTGTTGCAGGCTTGGCGGCAGTGGTAGAATTCATTAGGGTGGGAGAATGGTATGTAGGGATCCTGTTAACTCTATGCCTCCACACAGATTAAAGGTGGGATTGAGCATGTAAGGAATTCAACCTGCCACCACTATCCAGTAGCCCTGAGCAGGGGCTTACCATGTGGAAAGCATAAGGAGCAAACCCACCTGGGACTGCTTGCAGATTCCCCATGTGGGGAAGGAGGGTAATTCTCTCATTTCCAGGCACTTAATTCCTAACCAAGGGACCCTGCATCAGTAAGGGGGTGCCTGCTGAGGGCCAACCTATGCCCTTAGTGCCAACCCATATCTCTCCTTGCAACCCACACCCCCAACAAGAATCCCCCACTCTTGACTCCTGCCATCATTCACTGTAGGGCCTGGCATCCAGCAGCAATAGTAGATTTTGGATGGATATCATCCCATCAGCAGCCACTGACTCATTGGCTGGCAGGACTTCGGATATGGGGCTTCTACCCTAGGAGTGACTGATCCTGGAGAAGGACTGCCACTCTCCAATTAAGTGCCTGAGTTGCACTAAATATGGTGGTCTGTCCCTAAAAGAAGGACATGGGGCTCCGGCTCGCTCTACATGTAGCAGTCATAAGCCCTGTCACCACCATTAAAAGCCAACTAATGAAACAATTTGCTAGAGTATCCATGCAGAAAATACTTCCAATTGCAAAAGAGTTCAAAACTAAAGCCTATAATTATAAATTACGCATTAATAAATCTTCAGGAAACTTCAGGAAACCTCTTCATCAAAGGAGTGGTAAGAATGTGCTACTACAAGGACTAGTCGACATAAATAGCAAAGATGAAGGGATCGAGATAAATACATGAGAGTAAAAGGAATAGAAGAAGTTGCCAATAGAGTTGAATAAAGAACGGTTTCTGGTGTGGACTGGCTGTCAGTTCTGAAATTGCATAGACCAGTTGGATCAAGTGGTCTGAATTCTGCATTGTTGATGCAACTCAGTGTTGTTTGCTCTGGGTGCTCCTTTTATTCAAACATTTCTGTTGAATATCTCCATACTCTGAGGGTGCGTGCTCCAAAGGTGACATGTAAGACCTGCTCGTCCTGTCACTTTTTTTCATTTATCGCCACTTTGGTATTCCTACAGACAAAGGGGGTAGCCATGGGTACCCGCATGGGCCCAAGCTACGCCTGCCTCTTTGTAGGTGACGTGGAACAATCCCTCTTCCGTACCTACACCGGCCCTAAACCCCACCTCTTCCTCCGTTACATTGATGACTGTATCGGCGCCGCCTCGTGCTCCCACGAGGAGCTCGAACAGTTCATACACTTCACTAACACCTTCCACCCCAACCTTAAGTTTACCTGGACCATCTCTAACACCTCTCTCCCCTTCCTGGACCTCTCTGTCTCCATATCGGGCAACCACCTAGAAACCGATATTCATTTCAAGCCCACCGACTCCCACAGCTACCTAGAATACTCCTCCTCCCACCCACCTTCCTGCAAAAATGCTATCCCCTATTCCCAATTCCTTCGCCTCCGCCGCATCTGCTCCCAGGATGACGCATTCCACTCCCGTACATCTCAGTTGTCCTCGTTTTTCAAGGACCGTAACTTCCCCTCCTCGGTGGTCGAGAACGCCCTCAACCGTGTCTCCCACATCTCCCGCACCTCATCCCTCACACCCCGTCCACGCAATAAAAACCAAAAAAGAATCCCCCTCGTCCTCACGTACCACCCCACCAACCTCCGGATCCAACGCATCATCCTCCGACACTTCCGCCATCTGCAATCCGACCCCACCACCAAAGACATCTTTCCCTCCCCACCCTTATCTGCTTTCCGGAGGGACAACTCTCTCCGTGACTCCCTTGTCCGCTCCACACTCCCCTCCAGCTCCACCACACCCGGCACTTTTCCCTGCAACCGCAGGAAGTGCTACACCTGCCCCCATACCTCCTCCCTCACCCCCATCCCAGGCCCCAAGAAGACTTTCCACATCAAGCAGATGTTCACCTGCACATCTGCCAATGTGGTATACTGCATCCGCTGTACCCGGTGTGGCTTCCTCTACATCGGGGAAACCAAGCGGAGACTCGGGGACCGCTTTGCAGAACACCTACGCTCGGTTCGCAACAAACAACTGCACCTCCCAGTCGCGAACCATTTCAACTCCCCCTCCCATTCCTCAGACGACATGTCCATCCTGGGCCTCCTGCAGTGCCACAACGATGCCACCCGAAGGTTGCAGGAACAGCAACTCATATTCCGCTTGGGAACCCTGCAGCCCAATGGTATCAATGTGGATTTCACAAGTTTCAAAATCTCCCCTCCCCCCACCGCATCCCAAAACCAGTCCAACTCGTCCCTGCCTCCCTAACCTGTTCTTCCTCCCACCTATCCCCTCCTCCCACCTCAAGCCGCACCTCCATCTCCTACCGACCAACCTCATCCCGCCCCCTTGACCTGTCCGTCCTCCCTGGACTGACCTATCCCCTTCCTAACTCCCTACCTACACTCACCTTTCCTGGCTCCATCCCCGCCTCTTCGACCTATTTGTTTCCTCTCCACCTATCCTCTCCTCTATCCCTCTTCTATCTGCCTCCCACTCTCTCCCTATTTATTTCAAAACCCCCTTCCCCTCCCCCTTTTCTGATCAAGGGTCTAGGCCCGAAACGTCAGCCTCTCTGCTCCTATGATGCTGCTTGGCCTGCTGTGTTCATCCAGCCCTGCACCTTGTTGTCACAAAATATAGGGTGTCAACTTTTACACAAGTGGCATTTTGGAAAGAAAACAGAGTTAATGGTCCCTGTGACTTGTTTCCTCTCCACAGATGCTGCCAGACCTGCTGAGTTTCTCCAGAAATTTCTGCTTTTTGTTTGTTTCAGATCTTCTTCATCAACAGTTCTTTGCTTTATTTTAACATTTTGGAAAAGTAGAAATGCACCCTGTCCCATGACCTGACTATCACAGGTCAAAGACTATTTTCGTCAATCCTGCCCCCAAAAGTACAGAAAAAAACTGAAAATAATATTATTAAAGTTTGATTTAGTATTCAGAGAGCAGGAATTTCTCAAGCAATTCCTTACCCTTACAGAGATTTAGTTGCTGCAAGCATTCATTAAAGGGTATTAATACTTACCACACCCACTAACATTGTGACCACCTCTCTGAGTGACTGAAATCTTTGTGTAACCATCACTGCATCCAAGGTGAACAGAGGGTGGGAAGTCATGGCTTTGGTCTGTAGGAATATCGGTGAAGACGTCTGCAAGAAACTGTTTGGAATCCAGAGTGAGGTGATAGTTTCCACTGTTAATCAGTTTAGTGAAACGTTTAATCAGCCCATCCCCCAGGAGAGCATTTTCTGCAAATGCAAAAAGAAATGAACTTGTCAATACTTAATAAGAGTTTTACTAGTTATTGTGGAAAGGTGCAGAACAGAGGGAGAAGGTTTTCCCGTGAAACTCAAAGAAGAGTCACTGGGCTCGAAATGTTATCTCTCTTTCTCTCTCTTATGATGGTGACAGTTCCATAAGCTTCTCCAGTGCTTTATATTTTTATTTGAAGTTGCACGAGAGATGTTTTTGTGATCACACTGATAGTTATGTCCTTGGAAAGTTCAAATGTTTTAATTGTGAAATCCTTTACCTTATTTCCTTAGCTGATCAAAGTAATAATAAAACTCGACATATAAAATTTACCCAAAGTTTACAAATGCTCATGCGATTTACATAGTATATTAAAATTGTTTGATGATGTTTTTCCAGTAAATGTGATTATATGCACAAATTATAAAACAACATATTTTACCTATATCATGCAGGTTAGGAAGAGCGGATGCTGGGATATCTTTAAGCTGTACTTTCCAAGTGACATTTACTCCTAAATGGTTTGTCTTCAAACATCCAACTGACACTGTTGAGTCATCGCATACTGAGATCAACAACGTTTCTCCAGAGATCATCACCTTGTAAGAGACAGGAATATTCAGGTTTTCAAGTTTTCCTATAATGTTCGAACGCTGAGATACTTTGAAAAAAATGATTACTACCAGCACGAGAAACGGAATTCCTTTTCAGTTTGAGGACCCAATGTCTACCACTACCTAGATCAACAAAATCAGTGGTCAAGGACATTCAGCCTCGGATCTTCGGGTAAACATCCTCCGAGTTGGACTTCAGGACACACAACAACGCAGAGTCGCCAAGCAGAGGCTGATAGTTAAGTTCGGTACCCATGAGGACGGCCTCAACTGGGATCATGGGTTCATGTCACACTACAGGTGACCCCACCACCAAACACACACAGCACACACACACACAAACACACACACATGCACGCACGCACACATCTATGGGATAGATTTGTATTTTGTTTAAAAAGCACACCATTTCTAGACAGTCACTCAATATGGTGTTTTACAAATTCCTACTTTAGAAATAAAAGCAGTCTGACTCCAAACTAAAACACAAACAGATTCTAAACAAGGCCTCACACCTAACATGTATTGTCTGACCTAAAATTTTACCTCTTCTTTAAACTGATAAAACCTTTAGTTCTCTCAGGACTGTGACTTGAAAGGAATTCAGGGATTTACGTATACATATTAATCAATTAAAACCTTCTAACTGATTAAAGATTTAACAACATCTTAGGTTTGTTTAGTACATCCTCATCAATGGTGTGAACCTTTGATCTTTTACTTATAAATTCTGTGTCTGGTACTACCTCTCTCACTAACACCTAAAGAAGGAGTGAGGCTCCAAAAGCTTGTGTTTTCAAATAAACCTGTTGAACCATAACCTGGTGTCGTGTGATTTCTGAATTTGTCCACTCCAGTCCAACACCTGCACCTCCACATCATAGTTCAACTACAGTTTAGACTAAATGCAGACTAAAGCTAGTCTATCACACACTCCAAGTTGAGCCATAATGTAGATTAAACAGAGAGCGAGTAATTTTAACTAATCTGTTCTGACATATTATGACATACTTCTGGACCAGTTGGGAATTGAGCTAGACTTTCCTTTCCAAAGGTAGGAACATCACTACTGTGCCACAGAGCTTTTCAATCGAAAACTATGTTTCCTCTACTTTACCCTAAATATGCCTCAATGTCAACTTTGGTAAAACATCTTCATTTCCACTTTTCCTCATTACAAGTGTTATTTCATATAAAAATAATGCGTATCTTTTTCTTTTGTTTTCTTCACCGAAGTCCAACTCTTATGCTCCTAGTACAATTGAATTGTTTGCAACATCACTTCAGATGGCAATTGAGTGGGGTTGAGGTCACAAAAAGGCCAGATCAAGGAAGAATAAAAGGTCTCCTTTTCAAAAGGACATTTGTGAATTTGTCAGGGTTTTCATGACAATCCAACAGGTTCATGGTTATGTTTGTTGTCAACAGTCCCATTTTTAAAATCCCAAATTGTTTAAATAACTACCTTCAAATTCTCAATATTGACGGTGGGATTTCGCTTACATGTTTCAGGATATTAGACTAACCTAGTACTAGTCCAACAGTACAATCACTGTGATCAGGGTAGACAGTGAGCAAAATCAAGCTGTATTTTTTTGCCCATGAGCAACTTAACCCTATCTTGCCAGTGATGCATCTGACAGTCTCATTACCAGGTTCATCAGCACATTGATGGGACTTTTTGGCCTTTAGGAGGGCAATTGTTCCATTTGGTACAGAGGCACATTGGTCTAATATATGCCAATATATCTCAAACATATACTAGACCAATTCTGTTATTTTATAGTAATGCATGTAAAAGTTACTATGTTTGAAGTTGCAAAAGGGTAAAACAGTTCGGATTTCTGCTCCTAATCATTATACAGTAACTTCTTTTCTTCCTTTCTGTTTGATTCTTATTCTTTTTTCTCTCCCCTTAGCCCCAGAGGTGAATCCTGGAGCAGCAGCAGGTATGGAGCAGCATGCGGGCCCTGTAGCAGTGAATGGGATGTGAGCCCAGGAGAAGGAAGTGGGCTGCGAGCCCCAGAGCAGCATGTGGGCTGTGAGCCCCGGAGCAGCATGTGGGCTGCAAGACCCCCCAAGTTGTGGGCTGTGAGCCTCCGAGTTGTGGGCTGCAAGCCCCAGAGCAACATGTGGGCTGTCAGTCTCTGGGTTCTGGGCTGTGAGCCCCCCGAGTTGTGGGCTGCGAGCCCCCCGAGTTGTAGGCTGTGAGCCCCCCCAAGTTGTAGGCTGTGAGCCCCCCGAGTTGTAGGCTGTGAGCCCCCCGAGTTGTAGGCTGCGAGCCCCCGAGTTGTGAGCTGCGAGCCCTGGAGCAGCATATGAGCTGCGAGCCCTCGAGTTGTGGGCTGCAAGCCCCCCGAGTTGTGAGCTGCGAGCTCCCCGAGTTGTAGGCTGCGAGCCCCCGAGTTGTGAGCTGCGAGCCCTGGAGCAGCATATGAGCTGCGAGCCCTCGAGTTGTGGGCTGCAAGCCCCCCGAGTTGTGAGCTGCGAGCCCCCCGAGTTGTGAGCTGTGAGCTCCCGAGTTGTGGGCTGCAAGCCCCCGAGTTGTGAGCTGCGAGCCCCCCGAGTTGTGAGCTGTGAACTCCCGAGTTGTGGGCTGCGAGCCCCAGAGTTGTGGGCTGCGAGTCCCCCAAGTTGTGGGCTGTGAGCCCCTCCTAAGTTGTGGACTGTGAGCCCCCGAGTTGTGAGCTGCGAGCCCCCGAGTTGTGGGCTGTGAGCCCCCCCGAGTTGTGAGCTGCAAACCCCCGAATTGTGAGCTGCGAGCCCCTGAGTTGTG